>NC_062982.1:3151579-3471929 GCF_023078275.1 Leguminivora glycinivorella
CCACAAGAATCCAAACAAATACGTCCAATATGACTTTGATGGTTTCAGATAAACAATCAAATCAAAATATGTCCAATAAATAAAATATTCTAACAAGCCCTAAATTCATTAAAAATAACCTAACCACAAAATTGAAATTTTGAAAAAACCCCCGACTGCGACATAGTAGACCGATTTTCATGAAACAGGGCTAAGAACACTCCCGACTAACTCAGCTTTCAGACAAAACAAACTAAATCTAAATCGGTTCATCCGTTCGGGAGCTACGATGCCACAAATAGACACACACAGACAGACAGACAAACAGACAGACAGACAGACAGACAAACAGACACGTCAAACTTATAACACCCCGTCGTTTTTGCGTCGGGGGTTAAAAAACGCTTAGAATTTACATAACTTTGACAATAAAGTACATTTCGTTATAAGTGCGAGAAGTATGTCATTACTTCACGAGTCCCGAGACATTTTGCCACGAGCGGCACGCGAGTGGCAAATCTCGGGACGAGTGAAGAATGACATTCTCGCACGTGTGACGAACGACGTTTTTTAATACAGTTGCGAAAAAACACTACTACGAAATAAAACAATCCGCACCATCAATTTCCCCATGGACATTGACGATGACGGATTATTTGACAATTCAAAGGCGTATTTTTGAAGCTTTTAAACTTGCGTGCATATTTTCGAGTTTGGTATTCATCTAACATAATTTATTTCATTGGGTGCCATAAAAACATTAAACATTTACGATTTGGGACGATTATTTAATGTACAACTACATTTTAATTTAATCGATCCATTTATGCCCCGACATATTGAAAATAACGTAAAATAATAATGACAAATCGCGTAACATATTGAAGTTTTTGAACGTGCATTAAGTTAAAACAGCCAAAAAACGGGCACTTTTTGAGCAACTGTATTAAAAAAGATATATCCGTTCATATTTCCTTTCCCCTTTACAAATTAATCATAACATAATTCAGATATTTAATCAGAAATATTTCGAATCGCAGAAAATTACCGCTGTAACTGCTTACTTACTGGTGTTCAAAATGGCCGCTCCCTTTCTCAACATTATTTATATTAAAGACCTCTTTATTTCAATTTGCATTTCAAAACAAGGAAATTGCTTCCAATATTGGTAAAGCTTCGGCCTTGTGAGATGCCGAAGAGGTTCAATGATGGTCTAGAAAAGAGGAATGAAAAGAGGTTACTTTGTTTTAAGACGATACGGTAGGGGTCGATTCTCCATACAAACACTCTCAACACAGATTGTTATTATTTTTATCTGTGTCGGACCATTTTGATTTTTTTGATATTCTGCTTTTTAAAGACTCTAGAGCCAATCAAAAATTTCCAAAAACGGACTTTTTCATTGTGGAGTAAAAAAAGGTTTGACTGAGTTGTTCTTAATGGACATTTTTTTTTCGATAAATCTAGTTAATAACACTTGTATATATGTATAACTAAAATTCCCAAGTCGAAAGGGGGGCTCCTTTCCATTTTAGCATTTTCGCTACTGTATCCTCTTAAGTTTACCATTCAACATATTAGGTACATACATTACATACAGGGTGTTTGGTAACCGGATGCAAAGCCGAAAGTATGAGATAGTCTAGGTCATGTAGAACATTTTTAGCCATACTTGTCTTAGACAAATGTTAAATTAAAAAATTTTTTTTATCGTACTTTGAAATCACTTAAGTCATTTACATTTTCATGTAACTAAAATTTTAAATCGCTGTCAACTTGTTTTCTTTAGACAAAGATGTTTGAAATCACTTTTCTAGTGTTTGATAGACATTGCACAATACGAAATAAAACAAAAAAAATCTACCTGCAGTAAAAAAAGTACTAATTATCGATTTAGTCTGAAGTTTTGCAGTTTTCTCCGACAAATCTTAAAATTTAAATTAAAAAAAAACTAATAACATTTGTCTAAGACAAGTATGGCTAAAAATGTTCTACATGGCCTAGACTATCTCCTACTTTCGGCTTTGCATCCGGTTTCCAAACACCCTGTATATACACACATGAGAAAGAAATAAAACATATTCTCTGGATCCCAAGGTCAGCTCAAGGAAAGCTTGTGATGAAGTATTCAGACAACAATAATATCATCATCACCCCCCTTGCGTTACCCCGGCCTTTACCACGGCTCATGGGATCCTGGGGTCCGCTTTGACAACTAATCCAAGATTTGGCGTAGGCACTAGTTTTTACGAAAGCGACTGCCATCTGACCTTCCAACCCGAAGGGTAACTAGGCCTTATTGGAATTAGTCCGGTTTCCTCACGATGTTTTCCTTCACCGAAAAGCGACTGGCAAATATCAAATTACATTTCGTATCCTATAAGTTCAGAAAAACTCATTGGTATGAGCCGGGTTCGAACCCACGACCTCCGGATCGAAAGTCGCAAGCTCTTACCGCTAGGCCATCCAACGCTCTACGTACGTTTTTAACCGCCGACGCAAAAACGACGTACGTATGTCTGTCTGTCTGTATGTCTGTTTGTCTGTTTGTCTGTCTATCTGTGATTTAGATTTAGTTTGTTTTTGTCTGAAATCTGAGTTATATTTCATGAAAATCGGTCTACTCTGTCGCTGTCGGGGTATTTTCAAAATTTTAATTTGTGGTTGGTTACTTAATTTTTCACACCACATCGGACTTGAAACACGAACAAACCTAGTTACTGTTGTAAATGGTCCAAATGTCACTCCTCGTTGAATTATAAATTGGCCGAGCAAGCGAGTGAAGGGGGGATATGGGGGGAGACGGGTTGTTTGCACAGATAATTGTCTAGAGTCCCCTGGAGATCAGAGTGACACGTCATTTGTGAAATGGTTCAATCTTTTATAAGCATAGATTGCAGGAAACTATAGATAACAAATAAAGGGTATAGTAATCATGGCACCACTTTTCCAATACGACAATTTTTGATAGCCAGTCAAAAATTCATTATTTTTTTAATTGAAGAGAAAGAGCGGTCTCAGGGTACTGATTGAAGATCTAATTATGACATAATTAGACATGTCTCACGTCATCGGCAGCTCACCCCCGCCGACCTTTGCTCATCACATAAATGCCCGTACTAGGATTCGAACTCAGGACCGCGGCTTAGCAGGCAGTTTAGTTAGATCCTGGCAGGGAAACATGGTCGCGCGATTAATGATAAAACATTAAGCCGTCTCTATGGCACTATTTGTCAGTGGGCCATTTTTTCAAAGTTGTCCATGTCCACCACACTTTTTTTGTAACATGGGTATTTTTTACGCGATTCATACTCAGAATCGAGAGCTCTTTCGATCCTGATAGGAGAAAAAAAATGTCCCAAGATTTCCATACATTTTTTCGAACCTTCCATTCCGTTACCGCCATACAAAATTGTATGAAAAAGTGATAACGGAATGGGAAAAAAACCTTGGGACACTTTTTTTATCCTATTAGGACTGAAAGAGCTCGCGATTCTGAGTGGAAAACACATAAAAAATTCCAAATCCAAAAAAAAGTGGGGTGGACATTGGACAACTTTGAAAAAAAATGGCCCAAGTGCGTCCCTGTCGGACGGCCAGGGGGCTTACCATGACGTACTAAAGACGTTCAGTTTAGGTTGAGAGAAAGGGACACAGCTATCGGAGTTACATAGCTCCGTCCCTCTCTCTCAACCTAAACTGAACGGCTTTAGCACGTCATGGTAACCCCCCTGATGTTTTATTATTTATCGCGCGACCATGCTTATACGCCTGCTTAATAACTTCGCTCTATATGTATTTCTATGTCTATGCTTCAATCCTTTAAAGTGGTAAAATTGATTTGGTTGTCGAAGGTCGGGCTTAGTGACTTCGAATTTGTCTGACATCAAAAGATGAAAGTCGGCCATATTAGTTCAGAGCCTTTATATTGGATAGCTGGGGTTTCTAATTGAATTTTGTCATGTACAGTCAGCAGCAAAGATATGAATACAGTTATAAGTGCCAAAAAGATGTATACGCAACATAGATGTACAGGCGATAAAGTTCAGTTTAGATGTTGTTCACACTTTAGCTGTATTAATAAAATTTATTTAATGTTATAGGACATCTTACACAGATTGACTGAGTCCCACGGTAAGCTCAAGAAGGCTTGTGTTGCAGGTACTCAGACAACTATATATATAATACACAAAAAATTATATACATAGAAAACATCCATGACTCAGGAACAAATATCTGCTCATCACACAAATAAATGCCCTTACCGGGATTCGAACCCGGGACCGCGGCGTAGCAGGCAGGCTCACTACGCGCTAGGCCAGACCGGTCGTAATATATTTTTCCCCTCACTAGCTCGGAAACACGTGTTTTGTCCTTTAATACCAGCGGGTAAAAACGCATTTTATCCACTAGTGGGTAAAGTAATTTGACCTTGAATAAAGTCAAATTAACTGCTTTAAAGTTATTTTAACTATAAAACTCCCGTGAGACTCATACATATTTAAAAATATTTTAAGCGGGTTACTCACGTATTAAGTCGCTACTCTTGAGAAAGGCTCTCGAAATTGAGCCGAAACATGTCGAATGCTTTAAAGTTGATAAAAGTAGGTGAATCTAGTAATAAACATGATTTACCACCTGTGGAACTACTGGCAGCAGTGATAAACGCATTTTTTGTGTTGTAGTTTCCTCGCTATAGTGAGGGGAAAAGTTTTGTGTTACACTCGGGTGCAAATGTATTTTACTTCTCGTGTGTTAAAAAACTCGCAAGTTCAGGATTCTATTCTCGAACCACTCGCTTCGCTCGTGGTTCAACTATAGAATCCTTTCACTTGCTCGTTTTTCAATTCCACACTCGGCGTTAAAATACAACTTTGCCCCCTTGTATAACAAATAACTATTTTGGTGATTGTACAATGTACGTTGATAACAAATATTTGAAAATATATTTCTGATTAATTTGATAAGTTCTAAAGGTTTATTTAAATATAGTCTGAACTATGAAATTATCAGAGTTCAATATTTGGAAAGATGATTGAGGGCAAATATGAATTTATCGAAATTGTCCTTTGAGACCTTTTGCCTCAACCACAGTATAATAAAGTGTACTATCGTACAGTATGGCCACTTCCGCTCCCCGCTGAAAGTGCCGCCCAGGGTTCTCTCGGTTACCTCACAGTTACCGCCTGTCAAAAACACGAACAGTCGACCTGTCATATTTCACTCATACAAGTACGCGTACGTACATAGTACGCGTTCACCTACACGAGCAGCTAAGACTGTGTGCTAGGAATGCGCCTCTTTCAATATATTTGATCGCCAGTGTCCGAGGTGTGCCTCAACTACCTACGAGAATCAAACAAAATTGTAGCGCGATCTATGTAAACGACCGTAATTTTTCTTGATGGTGCCAAAATACTTTTTTTTCTTAGACTTTATCTGTCTATACGGAGTTATATACATATGTCTTTGCGGTTATGAGTAGGTACTGAGTCAACAACCGTCAAGGTGAAAAAAATAATATATTCTTATTTAAATTCTACAACTGGTACCTACATACATTGCTATAAAATGATGTATAGTAGTATGAGAGAACCTTTACAAATCTGCATACTCTAAGAACATTCAGTTCAACCTCAGCCGTACAGCCGTCCCTTGAGAAAACCCCTGGATGTACACAGCGCACCAAATAAGCAATAACCGCATTATGAGTTAGTTCACAATCTCGCAATCAGCCCGCGTTGATAAAAGCACTCATTACTGCACGAAAGTTGGCGCACGGTGGCGTGATTTGGCGCACCGTGGCGTTATTTGGCGCTGCATGGCGCTCCGTGGCGCCGCTTGTTGGCATAACTACGAAAAGGACGAGCGACATGGAATCGGCTTTAAAAAGGTGCTCCTTATTTTCCTGTATGATTTTTTCTTTCTTACATTATCCTGGCATTTTGCTATGTTGCATGAAAATTAATTGAATTTGGTGTAATCACTATAGGTTACAAAAGCGACTGTCATGTATCCTTTCAACTAAGAGGGTAAACTAATTTTTATTGGAGTTGATACTCCTAATCTTTGCCATGTTATCAGCATTATTGAAAAGTGTATAGGCTGTTACTGAACCAGTGAGCTCCAACCTCGGCCTTGTAATCAATTTCCATCAGGTGCGACTAAGGTCAATCACTGGCCAGTTTATAATAAAAAAAACATATACCTACTGGAGTATTTTAAATCTACATGAGTTGTGAATTTCTTCTTCAGCACATTCAGTTCAATTCAAGATCGTATGGCATTTGCAGCTTCGAACTGACAATAAATGCCATACTTTGCTAACTAGTACGGTAAATAACACCATATTTACTGAATAAATATTTTCCATAATGTTAATTTGTAGATAGACAAAATAAGGACTACATTTGTATGGAGAATCGATCGTCCCCTTACCTCTCACGTTGCACGCGGATTAATTAAAACTTCATACCTGTATTCCTCAAAACTGCCCATTCAGAGTATTTCAAACTCTAATATTACTACTATAAGGCGATACCAACTGAAATCATAAAGTACTCACTTGTCTTTACCACACAAACGAATGTGGACGTTCAGTTCTATGTATTAAGACTAGTAAGGCTTTTATGCTTGGGAATTTTGATTCTAGTTGTAGCTACTCGTACTTGAAATTGAGTTGTGTTTTATTTATTCTAAAAATTATAACAAAAAAATGCTACTTTATTCGTTTACATGAAAGTTGAAATTCCATTGAAACCGAATGTACATCTGAATGCACATTGGGCGGTAAGAGGTTAATGTCTAGTTGCACAATGCGTGTAACCGGTGTAACTCGTGTATCTGTCGGAACTCGGAAGTTGGACAGTCCCGACTTCCCCGGACGTGTGGACATGTAAACAAGTTTTTAAAACCTGCACTGGGAAGTAAATAAAACTAATAAAAGCGTGTTAAAAAAGGTTAGTTCAAGCAACCTTTTAATTGTATTTGGCACGTGGTTTTGGTTGATGAAGCGGAATTCGGTGTCAACAATCAAAGAATTTTTATGATTATGTTTAACTGAATGTAACTGAATGAACTGCACGGGAAGCATGGTCGCGCGATAGATGATAAAATAGCAGGCCGTCCTTATCGCACTATTTTATCGTCTATCGCACGACCATGCTTCCCGTGCTGGGTTTCTAAACATATCTACGCGGAATCTGCATTCGAACAAAAGTCGCTCGTTAGAATGAACGCGTACGGGTGCGTCCAGCGGCGAGGGTCACTATCAAATTTACCTTATCGCTAAAAGACTATATAGCTGACATGTCTGGATTGTGTTATGTCTTTGTGGCTACGTAGACATGAATGCTAAATGCGTCTTTAGCAAAACGTCTGGATCTTAAAATGTAACAATTTAAAATGATCTAACTGCAAAACATCTTCATCTTCGAATGTCTGTATTACAAAACAGACATGAACGCTAAACAGTCGAGGAGCAAAAAGTCTGGATTGTTTAATGTTTTTATTGCTAAAAAGAATAAACGCCGAACGACTCGTTAGCAAAACGTCTGGTTTTAAAATGCTTAAGTGCCTTGAGAATTCAAGCCTTCTCGCACTGTTAATAAGAACTGTTACATCCATCCATACTCCATACTAATATTATAAATGCGAAAGTAACTCTGTCTGTCTGTCTGTCTGTCTGTCTGTCTGTCTGTCTGTCTGTCTGTCTGTCTGTCTGTCTGTCTGTTACGCTTTCCCGCTTAAACCACGCAACCGATTTTGATGAAATTTAGAACAGACAATCTTTAGACCCTGAGACAGAACATAGGCTACTTTTTATTTCGAAAAAAAGGGATGAAGGGGTTGAAAAAGAGGTTGAAAGTTTGTATGGGATTTCTTAATTTTAAATGATAAAACCATGAAACTTTATATTTTAGCACTTGATAAGAAATCATTAAACATATATTTAAAGTCACATACAGGTCGAACGCGATTAATTAACATTATTTTTACCTTTAAAATAAACATGGTGGGAAATAAACATTAACTAAAAGCGGGTAGATTATATTTATTTGTCTACCCCGAACATTTATATAAATTAATATCGGGTAGTTTTGTGTTGTTTACATCTCCGGTGACATTTTGCTGGGACGTCAGTCTTCCGCGACCACGGCCAGTGCAACCTGGCCGAAACGTTGGGAAAAAAGGTAAAAATAATGTTAAATTAATCGCGTTCGACCTGTATGTGACTTTAAATATATGTACAAAGCGCGAGAACTTAAAGTGTTATATCATTAAACATCTTGATAAGGGATAGGGATAGGGATAGCGATAGCGATAGGGAAAGCGATAGGGATAGCGATAGGGATAGCGATAGGGATAGCGATAGGGATAGCGATAGCGATAGCGATAGCGTTAGCGATAGCGATACGGATACGGATACGGATAATATGGGTATCGTTAGCGGGATACGGATAATCGGTCGGCGGTCTCTTACAATCAATGTGCTCTAAGACGATCGTTGTTTGCTTGCTTGAAGATTACGTTTGCGATAAGTATAAGCAAAATGTAAAAAATTGTAAGGGATAATAGAAAAAAGTACTTTTTTCCCACCGATCATAGTGTCGAAATACGGGCTATGTGGGATGTTTATAAAGGTTTCCCCAGCGTATATAGAATTACCTACGCTGTGGTCGATGTGTAATATTTCTACAATCATTGCAAGCAAAAGTATTATGTGCAATCGAAATAATCGCAGATAAATATACCTACAGAGAAACCTACGGTCCCTACGGATCCAAATGAAAATATTAATGAATACTTTTATTACGCGGACGAAGCCGCGGGTAAAAGCTAGTATTTATTATAAACCATGACGTCCATGACACATTATATTTCCGGACGTTTTGCTACTGTATCGTTATGTGTTGACATCAATTAACTAACTTCACTTTTGACTTTTTAGATATGCTAATCATACGGACTATGTATATTTCCAGACGTTTGGCTACTCATTCATTCTAAGATTTCTAAGTCTTAGCCATCCAGTTAAATTAACTTTTTGCTGATTGAGTATTCTATTTTCAAGTCATCCCAGCTGAATTGACTTTATGCTGACTGTATATTTACATTTTCTGACATCTAGCCGAAATAGTCATTTAGCGATAAGATAAACTTGATAGTGACCCGTTTGGAGAAACTCTTCAGTAGGTATACCCATCACTAACGCCCAAAGCTTTTAAAGCAGTTTTAAATGTGGCCTAAGATGCGGGCTTCTAGATTATAATGAGTACTTAAATTGATTAAAATAAAACTCATCACCTTTATAACTCCTTAGGGGAAGGCATGCATCACCCCCATGCTGCAAGTAGGTACCTATACCTATACTATGTATATTGGAATAATTTGTTCAGGGACCTTGAGACTTAAGCTCAATAAGGCCATTCAGCCCTTGAGAGCTATTGTTTTAACCGATGGAGACAAAAGTCCTTTATTGGTAATAAAGTACGTGACGTCCCTGTGTAAACTGGGCTTGCCAACCCTTTCGGATATTTTGATGAGAGGTGTGCGAATCCAATTTCGTGTAATTCGATTTGATATAAGTGTTGATTTGTGAAGAAAGAAGCGCTGGTGGCCTAGCGGTATGAGCATGCGACTTTCATTCAGTAGGTCGTGGATCCGATTCTTGGCTCATGCTAATTAGTTTTTCGGAACTTATAGTTAAATATAAAATTAGGTTAAAATCAAATTAAAAAAAAAAAAAAATTAAAATTATTTATTGTTACACATTACACAGTAATACATTAAATGGTTTCTCTGGCGGATCCCAAACTAGGCTGAGCCTGTATCTTGGGACCCTGGAGTGCAGTACGTCTTTATACAATCTAGAGTTAACAGTGAGATAATAAACAGATATTGCAGTATGAACAACTTAGCTAGTTAATACCTAATATACAGAGAGAAAAGAAAAGAAAAGTGCATCCTGCGAGTAAGTGTAAGTGTGTGTGTGTGTGTGTGTGTGTGTGTGTGTGTGTGTGTGTGTGTGTGTGTGTGTGTGTGTGTGTGTGTGTGTGTGTGTGTGTGTGTGTGTGTGTGTGTGTGTGTGTGTGTGTGTGTGTGTGTGTGTGTGTGTGTGTGTGTGTGAAATTAATATAATGTTTACAAAACCTGAATCAGCCTGCAGAAGGTTCGATAAATTGAGTGAAAACATCTTAATATTTACTCTAGTTAAAGATTTTTTTCTCGTTATATTTAAAACTCCGAGAAAAAAGATATTTATCTTCATGTTATTAATAACGTTTTAACATTTTTCTGTTCTCCTTTATAGGTACGTTTTTTATACCGAATTTTCTCTGGTTTATGGGTTGAAATAATGATTTTTAATTTAAGCAGAAAAATTGCTCATTGGGGTATTTTTTTTTCTGAAGTGATTGTTTTCATTAATTATACAATTCATAACGAAAGAAACCTTGATGTTAAAATATTCTTTTTAATACTACAGAGAGGCCAAGGTAGGCCAAAAATGAGATGGCGGAAAAACCAGGCAGGCAAGTCCAAATATCGGCAGGGTCGCCATGTGAGTTTGTCCAGAAAAATGCTGCTGCAAAATATTGAATTGTAAAAAAAACAATTATAAAGAAACTTTTTATAGATTTACAGCAGCATTGTAGTTCCTAACAAGTCTATCCTTCTCTGTTCATGTCTCATGTGAATTTAATTTACTTACCTAAATATGTAGATAACGTTCCTTACTCAGTTGATAACCATCTAAATATATAAAAGAAGAAGCTGACTGACTGACTGACTGACTGACTGACTGACTGACTGACTGACTGACTGACTGACATATCAACGCACAGCCGAAACCGCTGGTCCTAGAGATTTCAAATTTGGCACGTAGGTTCCTTATATAGTGTAGAGGAGCACTAAGAAAGGATTTTCCAAAATTCATCTCCTAAGGGGGTCAAATGGGGGTTCAAAGTTTGTATGGGGAAACAAGATTAGTTTGACTATTTTATTCGAAACTTCACAAGAAGATTCCTTAAGACATATGACTGAATACGTGTTTCAGGTTTTTTGAAAATTTAACCCCTAAAAGGGTGAAAAGGGGGTGATAAAGTCAAAAAATCAATATGGGTATCGTTTTTATGGTTTATCGGGTCGCTGATCACGATAAATACAACGTTTTTAAAATCTAACGAGGCGGAAGTGAAATACCTTCTCCCCTGTTGTGGTGCAATGGGGTTTAAATATCAAAAAAATATATAAAAGAAGATATTGACTGACTGACTGACATATCAACACACAGCCGAAACCGCTGGTCCTAGAGATTTCAAATTTGGCACGTAGGTTCCTTATATAGTGTAGAGGAGCACTAAGAAAGGATTTTCCAAAATTCACCTCCTAAGGAGGTCAAATGGGGTTCAAAGTTTGTATGGGGAAACAAGATTAGTTTGACTATTTTATTCGAAACTT
Organism: Leguminivora glycinivorella; assembly: GCF_023078275.1. Lineage (NCBI taxonomy): Eukaryota > Metazoa > Arthropoda > Insecta > Lepidoptera > Tortricidae > Leguminivora > Leguminivora glycinivorella. The sequence goes on from NC_062982.1 coordinate 3,163,019, forward strand.
CACAGAAAGATTCCTTAAGACATATGACTGAATACGTGTTTCAGGTTTTTTGAAAATTTAACCCCTAAAAGGGTGAAAAGGGGGTGATAAAGTCAAAAAATCAATATGGGTATCGTTTTTATGGTTTATCGGGTCGCTGATCACGATAAATACAACGTTTTTTAAAATCTAACGAGGCGGAAGTGAAATACCTTCTCCCCTGTTGTGGTGCAACGGGGTTTAAATATATAAAAGAAGATATTGACTGACTGATTGACATATCAACACACAGCCGAAACCGCTGGTCCTAGAGATTTCAAATTTGGCACATAGGTTCCTTATATGGCGTAGAGGAGCACTAAGAAAGGATTTTTCAAATTTTCTCCTCTTAAAAGGGTGAAATGGGGGTTTAAAGTTTGTATGGGGAAACAAGATTAGTTTGACTATTTTATTCGAAACTTCACAGAAGGATTCCTAAAGACATATGACTAAATACATGTTTCAGGTTTTTTGAAAATTTGACCCCTAAAGGGGTGCAAAGGGGGTAAAGTCAAAAACACAATATGGGTATCGTTTTTATGGTTTATCGGGTCGCTGATCACGATAAATACAACGATTTTTAAATCTAATGAGGTGGAAAAGAAATTTTCTCCCCTGTTATTGTGCAATGGGGTTAAAATATCCAAAATAGCCATAAGTATAGCTTTAGTTTTTATCTTTACTTCTGGTTCAAGAGATTTCAAATTGACACGGAAGTTCCTTAGAGGAGCACTAAGAAAGGATTTTTCAAAGTTCACCTTCTAGCATGATAATTTGACAGGGGCAAGGACAGGGACAGGGCCAGGGACAGGGACAGGGACAGGGACAGGGACAGGGACAGAGACAGGGACAGGGTCAGGGACAGGGACAGGAACGGGATAGGGTTAGGGATAGGGATAGGGATTGGGATTGGGATTGGGATTGGGATAGGGATAGGGATAGGGATAGGGATATGGATATGGATAGGGATAGGGATAGGCATAGGCATTGGGATTGGGATTGGGATTGGGATAGGGATAGGAATAGGGATAGGGTTAGGGATAGGGATAGGGATAGGGATAGGGATTGGAATTGGGATTGGGATTGGGATAGGGATAGGGATATGGATAGGGATAGGGTTAGGGATAGGTATTGGGATTGGGATTGGGATTGGGATAGGGATAGGGATAGGGATAGGGATAGGGATAGGGATAGGGATAGGGATAGGGATAGGGATTGGGATTGGGATAGGGATAGGGATAGGGATATGGATAGGGATAGGGATAGGGATAGGGATAGGGATAGGGATAGGGATAGGGATAGGGATAGGGATAGGGATAGGGATAGGGATAGGGATAGGGATAGGGATAGGGATAGGGATAGGGATAGGGATAGGGATAGGGATAGGGATAGGGATAGGGATAGGGATAGGGATAGGGATAGGGATAGGGATAGGGATAGGGATAGGGATAGGGATAGGGATAGGGATAGGGATAGGGATAGGGATTGGGATTGGGATTGGGATTGGGATTGGGATAGGGATAGGGATAGGGATAGGGATAGGGATTGGGATTGGGATAAGGATAGGGGTAGGGGTAGGGGTGGGATAGGGATCGGGATCGGGATCGGGATCGGGATCGGGATAGGGATAGGGATAGAAATAGGGATAAAAATAGGGGACGGGGACGGGGATAGGGATAGGGGAGGGACGGGGACAGGGACGGAACGGGGACGGGGACAAAGATAGAGATAGGGACGGGGATAAGAATAGGGATTGGGGTCGGAATAATCGGTCGGCAATCGATATTTAGGCAGTGTAAAATGCAGGTGGCCCAGTGGGAAGGTAAGTAGGCATCGGCGAGTATCCTGCATCCGTAAACTATTACATTCAATGTGCTGTAAGAAGATCGTTGTTTGCTTGCCTTTTATATGTTTACGTTTGCAATAAGTATAAGCAAAATGGAAAAAATTGTAAGCGATGATGCAAGGAAGTACTTTTTACCCTACCGACCATAGCGTCGAGATACTGGCTATGTGGGTTGTATGAAGTTTCCCCAGTATAAATATTTATATAGGTAAAATACATACATATTCGCACCTACGCTGTGGTCGCTGTGTAACAATTCTACAATCATTGCAAGAATTTCTTTTAAAACAATATTAATATGTGTAAGGTACAGTCAGCCAAAACCGGACCGTACAGCAAATAGATCAGTTACAATGGCCCTCCAGTCGAGAATTGCCCCGCTTTACCTTAATCGAAATAATCGCGGACAGATGTACCTACAAAGAAACCTACGGATCCAAATGAAAATCTTATTTTTTGTAAACGTTTCAATAAGAATACTTTTATTACGCGGGCGAAGCCGCGGGTAAAAGCTAGTTAAAACATATAAAAACACTTAAATTAAAATCTTACAAATAAAATAAAACTAAATTATAACTAAATCACTACTTAAAAATAAGCTTATAATAAATAATACTAAAGAAATAATTAGAAAATAATAATAAAAATAAAAGAACCCAATTATAAAAAGAAAAAGTCTATTGAGTTCATTTTAATCAAGTTTGTATAACCTTCCTAGGTTTGTATAACCTCTCATTTCATAAGATCAAATTCTAACAGTATTAGAAACTTAGGTCTTTTATCTTCTGAGCTGACGCCCTGATCTAAAATGCACGTGGCCAGGTTGACTGGCATGTTTGGCGTAAACATGTGCATCGGGGACCGGAAGGCACAGACCGTATTGAACTACATGTAGACTCCGCAAGTGATCTTCATTAAAGCCAAACTCAAGCCTCTGGATCTGTCAGATGGATCGTTAATGATTATTGATTACGTTCAATGCTTAGAGAGCCAGTTGTGATCTGAAACTCAGTGATCTTAAACACACCAAAACTAACCGTTACCAAACAAAGAGCAACCGGCCGCCCGTATTTCTAGCGAGGACCGATTGACTCCCAACAAACCGGCAACCTTCAAATCAAGGGTGAACAGGCATCTTCTGGGCGAGCTCACTCCATCGTAGGCCACGTCTTTGCCTTTGGCTAGTCTGTTGTCAAGAGTAAGCTCATTCATAATTTTTAAAAAATACTAAAACAGGAAAAAAATTGTCATTAACATTTACCTGCCCTTACCCCAGTCATTTGAGGTCAGCGCAGCATGTCCTTCTCTTCCATACCTCTCTATCACCCTCTCCTATCATCATTCACTTGTTTCCGTTTCATATCATCTTTCATACAGTCCATCCACCTTTTCCTCTATTTTCCTCTCCCGTTACTTCCTTCGACATTCATTCGTAATACCTTTCTCGTCTCATGACTTTCATGCCTTCGCATCATGTATAAGATCAATTTGTTAGTAATATCTTATGATGCGCCTAGATTATAATAATTTTCTATCAATTAAGTAATCTAAATTGAGTGTGTTTACCTCATATACACCGTGTTTTTTTTTGTTTTCCGTTAAATTCGACATGTCGTTATGACAATCGTCGAAATAACAGAATGTATTTAATTATGTAAGCCAGTCAAACTTTTGACAAAGAAGAAAACAACAAAAAAACTAAGAAATTTTTTTTTTTTTTTTTTATTACAAAGGAGCTCACTTTTGGCCACAGACTGGCCAAAGGATAAGACGTGGCCTATGATGGAGTGAGCTCGCCCAGAAGATGCCTGTTCGGAAATTAGAGTTTTCCTGTTAATAAATGCCGCGGTCCCGGGTTCGAGTCCCGGTAAGGCCATTTATTTGTGTGATGAGCACAGATGAGTTCCTGAGTCACGGATATTTTCTAGAATAGAATAGAATAGAATTTATATCGTTGTCTGAGTACCCACAATAGAAGCCTTCTTGAGCATACCGTGGGACTCGGTCAATTTGTGTAAGAATGTCCTAATAATATTTATGTATTTAATAAAAAAATCCATGCTACAGTAGACGCAAAACCATCGTGCCGGCCGGGCCATAAAATGAGCTGTCAGCAATGATGCGACTGAAGTCGATATTTCTTATCGATGAATCGCGCTTGCTCTATAAAACAGTACTATGCTATAGATAGCGCCATCGATAATGTGCGAAGGTTGTGGCACGCATCCCTATAAGCAGGTAGAAAAGGGGGTGTTATAGATATTTGTGGTGTCTAGACGGGTTAGTGATCTATAGATAATAGCCCAGTTAAAACGTGCGCCTGTCACGGTCAGTCGTCTATCTAGGCTATTTGAAATGCAGTTTCAGCGAGGACTTGTGCTTGTTTGTTTACTTGATGGCCGGCAATCTGAAATGGCATTGGAATCAAGGCTTAGTTTCGATTGTTGATGCCGTATTTGTAACGTACATATACAAATATTAAGCTGAAATAATAAATCTTGAGTTGTTGAGGTCTTTGCTGTTGAGGCTGACAGCATTTGCTTGCTAGTACAACCTGTATAGTACAAACAGCAGAATAAGCAACCAAACCCTAAAAAAAATAAAAAAATAAAAAGTCACCTACCACCTAAGACGCTAATATATGTACCAGGTACCTACATATTCTTTGCAAATAAACTTACTTAGGTACTTACTTACTTTGATCATCAGGGAGCGTACTTTTCGTGCCGATGACATCAATTTGACGTCACGCTCCATATAGGGTGATCACAAATTGTTTTATTGTTAATTATTAATCATTAGTCATCAATCATTTTAAGTTATGAATTTCTTTGCATGGTAATGAATGCAAGAAGGATGGTGTGCTTTACGTTAGAGAGAAATTCTCTTTTCTACGTATTTCTTGTAATGTGTTGTTAACAATAATACTATTTAATTAAATTTATTTATAAAAACAAATCAAATAATTTTATTCACGTTTCACATTTCAAGTAGGTATTATATTATGCCACATGTAAATGGACTACTGTATTTGAAGTAATTTGTATACGATTAAAATGATTGACGACTAATGATTAATAATTTACAATAAAACTATTTGTGATCATCCTATACAGATCGTGACGTCAGATTAATGTCATCGGCATGAAAAGTACGCTCCCTGTTGATCATTATATTGCAATTGTGCAAAGAAGCCGCCAGTTTTTTGGATACCAGACCTAGAGCTTCAACTAGTGTTGTGAATTTAAGCTTTGAGGCGTAAACTACAAAACTCGAGTCGCGACTTCTGAGTCTTAAAGCCTCGAACCTTTAAGCCTCGACCATATAAGCCTCAACCTTATAAGTTTGCGTTGCTGCTTACGAGCACAGAATCCTCGAGTCTTTAGTCCTCAAGCTTTAAAGACTCCTAAGCTTTGAAGGTTTAAGTCTATAAGGTTTGTAGCATTTAAGTCTTAAGAGCTTTTAATAAACTAGATCCTAAGGTCAACAGAAGTAAAAAAAACAGGCCAAGTGCGAGTCAGACTCGCCCACTGAGAACTCCGTACTTTTTAGTATCCTGAGATACATGAGATACAGCGTGGTGACTTGTTCGGGCGGACGGATATCTGAGTCTTAGTAATAGACTTACGTTTTTACCCATTGTGTACGGAACCCTAAAATCTACCAAACCGACACGTCAAATTAAGGGTTAAAAATAAATAATATCTGCCTATAAAGCTCGTTGTTTGAGCTCTTAAAGCTTGACACAGGCCTTCGAGGTTTAGGGGGCTTGAGCTCTCATGAAGCCCGAGTCTTAAAGACTCACTCTTAAGAGCTCATAAAAAGCTTGAGTCGTTAAGGTTCTGAACCGTTTCTGAGCTAAAACCTTTAACGCTTGAGTCTTTAAAGCGTGAACCTTTAGGGTTTGCAAGTCTTTAAGGTTTAAAAGTCTTCAAGACTAGTCTTATAACAACACTAGCTTCAACGCGAATTAAATAACAATCATATTTCTAACTTTTAACAATAATTAAGCAATAAAATTGTAGGTAATTTGACGTCTAAAATTTATCACTGTCTTCATTGTAGGTATTTGTAAGTTCAAGGTATTTATTAAGTACCTACCTAGCAGAATGTCTAATACCAAAGACAAAATATTCCTGAGAATAAAAAATCTGAAGAAACACGCATAAACACAATAATCAAAACACTTATATTTTATTTCCGAGACAACTTGGCAAGCACTTGACGTAAACAAGATAATGTGTGGCGTAAAACAAAGTTATTCCATCGTGAAGTTTCGAGCTACTCAAGTTAAGAAGTGTCATTGAATCATAGAATACTTATATTTTACTATTTTGACTTTTATATTCTTACAAAAATAATAATAAAAAAATATTACCTATTAGTCTATTTTCCAAGGCAAATCTTGACTGGGGCAAATGTAACTTGTCCATTTTTTCCATGTTTTACAATGTTTGCATTATTACAGAGTATCCACCGGTTATATGGTAAGCGTTCAGTGGATACATGTAAAACTCAACATCATAGTGTAATAATGGAAAAAATGGATAAGTTACAATTGCCCCCCAGTCGAGATTTGCCCCGCTGTACCTTACTTAAAAGCCTCCTGTCACTTTATTATCTCAAACCGTGGTAAGTCTCTAGAAGACAACTAATGTGTGAATGTCACGCCCTCGCCAGACAAAGAATGAAGAACTTTGGAGCAGGCTACCTGGTACCAAAGGACTTCAGAGAGCTACCCATGAGCCTCATCATCTGATACGTGGAGATGGTCGAGAAGCTCCTGAATATCTGAAGGATCTTAGGATCGTAGGGGGTAATTGCACAAAAGATCCCGATGGGTTGAAATGTATCCGGAAGGGCCCCCGCAGATTTAAGATAAGATAAGATATTAATCTCAAACCTGATGAGACTGCACAAACGACAATAACAATATTACAATACCTAAGAAAATTATCTAGGTGTAAATAGGCTAGTTTCCTATAAGTACTTAAAATAAAATATTTTATGCAGTGCACGAAATAAAGCACCACATAATTCGATGAAAAATAAGGACAGTTGTTGAATGTTCGTTGGTGTAGGCATTAGTTTGCTGTCAGTGTGTTTTTACTAGGGAGTTGCTATGAGATTGCTGTCAGGCTAATGGTGAATGGTGACGTTCAGATTTGAGCATTTCTTTTTTTTTGCCAATAAATAAATTTTGATTGTTTTAGGAAATTTTAGGTCAATAGTACTCAGAATCAAGAGTATTTTCAATCTCACTGGGAGAAAAAAAGTGTCCCAGAATTTCCATACATTTTTGTTACTTTCCTTTTTTGTTACCCCATACAACATGTACGGAAAATGGTAACAAAATAAGAAAAAATCGTATGGGACAATTTTTTTAACTACTAGGATTGAGAAAACTAGTAATTCTGAAGAAATAGCATACTTTTTTTCAAAAATATCACACTTCATAAATCTGAACGTCACCATTCACCATTAGCCTTACAGCAATCTCATAGCAACTCCCTAGTAAAAACACACTGACAGCAAACTAATGCCTACACCAACGAACATTCAACAACCTAACCACAAAATTAAAATTTGGAAAAAACCCCCGACCGCGACATAGTGGACCGATTTTTATGAAACATGGCTAAGAACACTCCCGACTAACTCAGCTTTCAGACAAAAAAAACTAAATCGAAATCGGTTCATCCGTTCGGGAGCTACGATGCCACAGACAGACACAGACACAGTCAGTCAGACAGACAGACAGACACGTCAAACTTATAACACCCCGTCGTTTTTGCGTCGGGGGTTAAAAACACAGCGTTAAAAAGAATACAATTTATAATGTCCCGACAGAGTCGTAAATATGCACACTAACTGCCAAAATATTCATAGCGCTCGTGATTGTATGTCCAATGCGGTGCATGAAAGCGATTCGAACTTACGTTATAACATCTAAATGATGCCAGTAACCGGAGCACCTCACCACAGTATAATAAAGAGTACTATCGTACAGTCTGACCCACAGAACTTAATTTAGATAGAAGAAACAAATTCATATATTTGTATAGGGGCCGAGCGTGTCAAATTTTGTACTGAAGTTGATTCTTGCCTGTAATTTTAAATATGTCTCAGGCTCTTAATTGTTCATAATTTTTGTGTTGTTGCAATTGAATATCACGTAACGAGGCATTTTTTATGTTTTGGTTGACTTCAACTTACAAAAATTGACGCCCGAAAGCTGCAAGCTGCGAGTAAAGACGGACAACTCAGTGGATTTCACTGAGTTCATTTGACACGCTAAGTAGATATGTTTGCTTGATCTATGGTATATATGACATCTGTGGTCTGACCACTCTCTGCCCTTGCTAAAGAGCCGCTCACCCGCTCTCTGTGACCTTAGTTACAGTCACCGGCTGTCAAAGACGCAAAACAGCCAGTCTTAGGAAACATCTATATAAAAAAAAATATGTCAAACTCGTCATATAGGCAACCTAACAAAATAAGTAATGCAATGTCAATAGGCTAGTTTCCTATACTTAAAATAAAATATTTTATGCTGTGCTCGAAATAAAGCACCACATAATTAGAAGAAAAGTATGGACAGCAGTTATTTTTAAAAATAGGGTGCCCTCTATTTCGCCTATCATTAATTCGCATAATTTGAATTCGCATAACAGATTTGGCATAACATAATTGTTCATAACATTGAATAAGCATAATATTAAAAATGCATAATTCTTATTTCGCATAACAATGAACCTGCATAATTGAAATTTGCATACTACTATTACGTATAACTTTAATTATCCTAAAATGAATTGCCATACTTACTAACTGTATGGAGCAAGCGATTGGATCAATCAGGGGCTGATTTTCCAATTTCGAGCGCTCGATTTTGAGTGTTTAATTTTATACTGTCTCGCTTACTAAGTATGAAAAAAATAGGGGCAAGTAAGGTACAGCGGGACAAATCTCGAGTGGGGGGCAGATGTAACTGGTCCATTTCTCCCATGTTTTACAATGTTTGCATTATTAAATAGAGTGTCCACCGGTTATATATGGTAGGCGTGTTCAGTGGATACATGTAATAATGGAATAATGGAAATAGTGTAATAATGGAAAAATGGATTAGTTACAATTGCCTCCCAGTCTAGATTTGCCCCGCTGTACCTTACTAAAGAAATTGAAAATGGATAGTATTTAAATAATATTATTTCATCGTTCAGATTTTCGAGCGACGAAATCGAGGACTCGAAATTTTAATATTTGGTCACAGGGGTAAATTAACAGGCCAGTAGCCTCACTAAACCCAATGAGGTAGTACAGCGATATACTCGTAAATAAAAAGGTTGTATACTAAACAACTAGCTTAAGATATCAAGTTAAAATTTGTATGAAATTACTTTGCACTCTTGTGGCTAAAATGCAAATTTGATATCTGTTTTCGAACAGCAAAGTAAGCCTTTACCCGTTAGTGTGGTGAAAATATAATTTTCTTGTATGCCATTTAATGATTCTACGAAACAAAGTTATGCTTATTATACTTATACCAATTCATCGTTATACCAATTTACATTATGCGCATTAGCATTATACGTAATCTGTTATGCGAAATAATGATATACGTATTAAACGTTATGCGTAATAAACGGTATGCCAATTCATATTAGGAGTATTCAGTTATGCGAATTAATATAGACCCTTAAAAATAATTTCTATTTAATAAGTCAAAAAGAAAGATATAAAGTGAATAAATTGACCGTGACGTCACTCCTCAGTATTTCATAATAATTCCATATTAGAAAATCGTTTTGACAGTTCATAAAAAGAAGCTGATTTGACTAGTAACTAGGCTTTGGCTTTGGCTATGAAACCTGGCTGCCTGGCTTTGGGATTTGGCTAGGAAACTAGCCTATTGTTCTCTTATATCACTCTCACAAGCGTGGTACGCGTTCACCTACACAAGCTTAGACTGTGAGCGTTGGAACGCGTTAGTTTCATATATTTGATCTCCATTGGCCGAGCCAAATGCATGCACGGCTGACAGTATCTAACACTGATTTAAACTTTCACGATTATTTTAATCATTTTTAAGTCGGGACTTTTAACCCACTCTCCCAACTCATCCACATGGAATCCCGTCATTAATAAGTGTAAGCGGAAAATAATATCGACAGTCGATAAATCGAATATCGTCAGTGTTGTGTGTCGACAGAGTAACATCCCTAGAGCGAAAACAATTCATCATCCTCTTTGCGTTATCCCGGCTCATGGGAGCCTGGGGACCGCTGTTACAACTAATGCCAAGATTTGGCGCAGTCACTAGTTTTACGAAAGCGACTGCCATCTGACCTTCCAACCCAAAGAATAACTAGGCCTTATTGGAATTACCTAACCACCGAAAAGCGACTGGCAAATATTACATGACATTTTGCACATTTGATATTCCAGTTGATAATCAAGACCAAGTGCGGGTAGTTTGAAAAACTCGCGCGGCTGTCAGGTGTTGATGTCATTTCTAGCCAGTCTTCTCCGAGACCACGATTTATTTTTCTTTTACTCATTAATGTTGTTTAAAGTGTAATATTGATAGCGTATTATGCAGTAAACTAATGGTGTAGTGAGAAGCTGATGAAGAATTGTTCTCGAAACGCGTTTAGCCTCTTTTTTGTCGTAAACGGCCGGTAGTCCACGTGCTCTTGTAAAATCTAGCTATCAATTTACAAGTGCTAAGTCACCGTACAATGTCGTACTTACCGTACAAAAATTACTAATATTAGCTCATATCACCTTGACACTGGCGAAATAGTCCCAATGGACTGAAGCCATTTAATTTTAAAAACTGAACTGAACTGACCACGGGGACAACGCTGTCAGTCCCGATTTAAAAATAATTATGACAGTATTTAGATATCACTTTAATGCTAAGCGTTTGTTCGAATTGGAGTTTGTCACGTTACCGTGAGGCAGACGGTCAGGCGTGAAGCTTTGGCGTGTTGCGTCCCATGAGTGGATGGAGGGGGTTTGCGGGGGTAAAGCGTGAAGCGTAATACCGCACAATTCCGCATCGATAAATAAATTATTACATTAAACTGTAGTTAATTAATAACATTAATAAAACCGTTTAACGTTACGAATTAATTATGACGATTAAGCATGACGTCACGATATCGGAAAACAGTTGTTGTGTTCCGTCTTTAAAATTGCTGCGGAATGAAAGAAAGACAAATTTAATCAGCAATTCCTGTTAAGTTTGTACATTTGGATCACGTCTCCGATTTGGATAAAAATTGGTGGGCTGATAGAGTCCATGATGCTGAGCAAGATCCGCTAGGTTTCCCAAAATGTCCTATGTAGTTTGTATGAAACCTTCCTTTTTTGTTACCAGATCTCCATACATTTTCGGTAACAAAAAAGGAAAGTTTCATACAATCAACCTAGGACATTTTGGGAAACCTAGTGGATCCTGCTCAGCATCATGGACTATCAGCCTACCAATTTTTATCCAAATCAGAGACGTGATACAAATGTACAAACTAAACGGGAATTGCTGTAATACAGGTTTGACACATATAGTTACAATATTTTTTAATAAAGAGTCCCTTTTCAAAATTGTTTTTTAATACTTAACAGAGATTACAAAAAGGCGCTGGTTGTCTAACGGTAAGAACCTGTAACTTTCAATTCGGAAGTCGCAGGTTCGAACCCCGGCTCGTACTAATGAGTTTTTCGTAATTTTACGTGCGAAATATCATTTGATATTTGCCAGTTGTTTTTCGGTGAAGGAAAACTTCGTGAGGAAACCGGACTATTTCCAATAAGGCCTAATTATCCTTTGTGTTAGAAGGTCAGATGGCAGTCGCTTTCGTAAAACTAGTGCCTACGCCAAATATTAGGATTAGTTGTCATAACGGACTCCAGACTCCCATGAGCAATAAGAAGAAACAATGAGGATGGAACAATAAGAAGAAACAATGATATATGTATTATATTATTCATAACACTCGTAATTGCATGCCCGTTGCCACAGTGAATTTGCAAACCAGACGTTCAGGCGTGAAGCTTGACACATCCCGAGGGGGAGGGGTGGGGGGAGAGACTCGCAGGGGGGGAAGCATGAAGCGCGGAGCTACTGCTATAGGAAACTGATAAGCACTATTCACTGCCATGGATTGGCTTTGAGTTAAACCCTTGAAAGAGGGGAACTTTGAATTCTTTAGAACTCTCAGTAGGTACATGCATACAATCACGCCTGTATTCCATAAAGGGGTAGTCAGAGCACATTAAACTACTCAAGTTTCAGTGCCACTCTTGGCAAATAAGGGGTTGAATGGAAACTAAATTGTCAATGCCACAATTGGCAATGTCACAATTTTCGTTTTCGTTTTCTTTCAACCCCTTAATTGCCAAGAGTGGCACTGAGACTTTAGTAGTTTCATGTGTTCTGCCTACCCCTTTACGGGATACAGGCGTGATTGTATGTATGTATGTAAATTGTGACAGTGACAGGTTGCCAGCCTCTCGGGACACCCACGGGAAGAAACGGGGTGGTTCAAAATTTTCGGAACCATGCTCCCTGATTGTACCTGCTTAGAATACACTTTGAGAAGAATGGAAGGCCTTCTCTCTAGCCGTTATGAATATGACTTTGAATATGATTTTCTATCTCATGCATTTTCTCACCCATCTCTCGATAACATTGTTCGGTAAGATACTTTACCATGGTCCTAAGTCCTTTTTAGGGTCACACAGAGCATCTTATTGGCAGCGCTGGGTTTTGTAAACTACCCGCACTTACTTGCTTATACTGTCTGACCAAAACCAGTAGAAACACTGATTTAAACTTTCACGATTTTTACGCATATTTAAAACGAGACGAATGTTTTAATATTTCATCCACATGGCACCCGGTCATTAGTAAATGCAAGAAGAAACAAATATCGCAGGTTGAAAAACCGAATATCGTGAGTATTGTGTGTCGACAAGGTGACATCCCTAGTGCACAAACTGTTCAAGTGGGTAGTCAGGACCAAGTGCGGGTAGTTCGAAAAACTCGTACAGCTAGAAGATGTTGATGTCAACTTCAGCCAGTCTGCTCCGAGACCACGGGGACAATGCCGTCCTTGAAACGTCGGAAGTTAGTGTTTAAAACATAGTAAATACGCGATTAAGTCCCGTTTGCAATTTTAAATATAAAACCAGTAGAAATTTAAAAATGCCAACATTGTACTGTCATCCCTTTCAAATCAATAAGTGTGAGAAAACGGGACGACACTTCGATGTTGCCACTTTCTAATTTCTATTCTTTTTGGTCAGACTGTACACTTGTTGTAATGTATGTTGTGGATGAGTCCCTGTTTAAAACTTCGAGTAAAAATATAAAACAATAGGCTAGATTCCTACCTAGTCAAATCAGCCTCTTTTTAAGAACTGTCAAAATGATTTGCTAATATAGAATTAATATGAAATCGCGAGGCGTGACGTCACGGTCAACTCATTTACTTTATTTCTTTCTCTTTGACTTATTAAATAGAAATTATGTTTAAAAATAACTTCTGTCCATATTTTTTTCCTAATTATTTGGTGCTTTATTTCGTGCACTACATAAAATATTTTATTTTAAGTATAGGAAACTAGCCTATTATGACGATGCTATTATTTTTATTTAAGTACAAGTTTTGTTTTTGATGGGATTATTTTTATACGATTCATCAATTTCATCATCATCCTCCTTACGTTATTTGCCACGGCTCATAGGAGCCTGGGGTCCGCTTTGACAACTTATCTTAAGATTTGGCGTAGGCACTAGTTTTTACGAAAGCGACTGCCATCTGACCTTCCAACCCTAAGGGTAACTAGACCTTATTGGAATTAGTCCGGTTTCCTCACAATGTTTTCTTTCACCGAAAAGCAAATATCAAATGACATGTACATAAGTTCCGAAAAACTCATTGGTGCGAGCCGGGGTTCGAACCCGCGACCTCCGGATCGAAAGTCGCACGCTCTTACCGCTAGGCCACCAGCGCTTTGTTTAATACTTCAAGTAAAAATATAAAACAATTACGTCAATGCTATTATTGTTATCTTATACCTTTAAACGAGCAATTCTTGTATATTTATTTATTTATATATAATTATATACTGACGATCTCGAAAACCGCTCTAACGATTTCGCTGAAATTTGTTATGTGGGGGTTTTCGGGGGTCAAAAATCGATCTAGCGTAGCCTTAGATCCCGGAAAACGCAAATTTTATTTTAGAGTTTTCTTGCGATTTTTTTTCTGGCGTTAGTATACGTCAAATATGGTCCAGCGGCCCGCTTAGCTCTGTTGTACGATGCCGGTCTAATGTTCGCAGACAGATCGCAGATGTCAGGGTTTCGGATCCCGGGCATCCCGGCCAGAAATTGAGTTGTTTTTTTTATATATAGGAGTTTTTTTTTATGTAAAGACGTAATATAATAAAATAGAACCGAGCGGTCGCCCAGATATTATGATTAAATATGATAACTAATGCACGCCATACATGTTCAGATGCAGATCCCGAGTGCATTTACATACAGACACTTTACTGGCGTGAAGTGTGACATGTCCCACGGGGCGCGGGAATTGTAATAGATTATTTAATTTGGACTAACACAGATTCTGATGTCCATTATTTATTACAAAATAAGGTAACTTATGAATAATTTTTATTCAAGTGCTGATGGCCTACTGATAAGAGCATGTGACGGTCGTGGGTTCAAACCCAGACTCGTACTAATGCAATTTTCGGAATTTATACTGGATTGTGTCCGCACGAGTACAATCTAGGTCTCTTTAAAGCAAGAGTAAATAGGTATCTCATAGGTAAGCGTGCTCCACCGTAGACCGCATCATCACTTACCATCAGGTGTGATCATGGTCAAACGTCTACCTATCCATACAAAAAAAAAAAAAAACATGCGAATGTCATTTGATATCTTCCAGCTAAGCTACTAATTTAGTCGCTTTTTAGTGAACAACAAAAGGCAGATTGTTAAATAATTGAAGTTACTCTCACTATATTGCACTAATAAGCCTAGCGATTCAGCGAGGAAATGCTGCCAGTGTCTACGGCACCATGCCTAAGGAGTTCCCCTAGTTTTTAATATTTTTAGTTTAGTTAGGTATTTATTTTTAGATTAAGGTTTAAATTATGATTAGTCTTATTGTTTTTATTTATAATTTTGTACCCAATAAATGAGTTGAATAATCGTGAATATTTCGCTTACTTTAAACATAATCTAACACATGTTACATTAATACAATACAGTGAGTATTTTACGATATTAATGTATCACCCAGGATTTACTTATTATGTAATTTATCATTCATTTCTATTTTTAAACTAGTGCTGTGGCAGAGTCTGTCATTTCGATTCAAATGACATTTCACTAAGTTGATAGAAATCGTATATTTGTTTAAGCACCTCCTTGTACATATATAGGGCCTAATCGATTCAACCAATTCGAAATTAATCGTTAGATTTGGCAAACGATACTTCTTAGCCACATCGCAACATACTTCAAAACAAATGTGTCAAAAATGTGAACTTACAAATCTGGGAGCTTAAAAACATACTTAACCCTAAATTCCCGAGCCCAGATCGTTTAACGTTCCAAATTACGTGCATTTGTGCAATCCCGTGCAGACTCTGTGCCACGTCATTCGCAATTGCCGCGGAATCACGTTACCTGAACCCCTATTCTAGAAATCTGAGCGATATCGTTTGAAGTGGATAGTTTGATTAGGTATTTGGCCAAGGTGACGTATACACGCAATACACGTAGGTGATGCACGCGTTATAGCAATGCACGTAGGTGCAGGCTGAAATTAAAAGGATCAGCCATACTTTTGCGTTGTGACTTTTGAGGTGATAATGAACAAGCTGTTTAAGTAGATTAACAATTCGATAGGGTAGTATCTGTTTAATGTGGCATGTAAAAAATGTAAAAAAAATCTAATTAATAACTTAATGAATATATGTTGTACTTAATTAACTAACTTTATTTAAACTAGGTACATGGAACTGTAAGTTTTGTTTCTAATTTTAAGTTTATATTATAATGTTGACATGTAAATTGGCTTTATGAATAAATAAGTATGAAGTATGAAGTATTTTTGCATTTTGTACAGTCAGCTGCAATAACATCGCATAAAGGCTAAAAAAATATCTGCCACAGTCTTATTTTCAATGCCATAAGAGCGTGTTAGATAATTTATGTAGCCTTATTTTTGTGCGATATTATTGCCGGTGACTGTAGTTCAAGTTTTAGTTCTCTAATCAACCGGGCTAAGATAGCCGGCTGTCTATCATAATTTGTCACTATGTCTGTCACTTTCTAACCAATCAGTATGTGTGAAAGTGTCGCAAGCTATGACAAGTGACAAAAACACAACCACGATACGGCCACTGGTGAAGGTTTTTCTGTTTGAAGGCTACGCATGAGTTAATTAAAACCTTAATTTTTCATACAACCTAAAACTTTTTGTATGAACTTTTTTATTTAGTCCAAATAAAGGAGTTTATTTTTATTTATTTCAAACTTTTTTTTTGTTAGCCTATTTGAGTGTCCCACTGCTAGGCAAAGGCCTCTCCCCTGGCTCTCCATGACTCCCTGTTCTCTGTTTCCTCCGGCCAGTTCTTCAAAAAGGTGTCAAGATCGTTTCGCCATCTTTGCCTGGGCCTGCCCGGCCCACGCTTCTTCGTCGGCATCCACTTGGTGGCTATGTTAGCCCACCTATCCGGATGCATGCGATAGACGTGGCCGGCCCAGTCCCATTTAAGCCTAATTTATTTTAAACTTATTGCACAAAAAACTTTCACATTGCTAAAACATTCACGATGTCTGTTTAATAGGTACCTTTGTTAAACATAGTCACATAATAACTTTATATCGCCCGAATACCCCCGTTTCACCTCGTTGGTCCCGGTGGAAAGGGAGAGGCGAAATTTGCATTTTTGCGACAAATTGCAGGAGACGCGTCGACGCGAGAAATGCAACGGTTGTGATGCTGTTATACGATCAAGTTATACCGTCAGCTTTTTAGGGTTCCGGTTTTTATGTGACATTTTATTTCACTGCATTTTTTTCTGTTATTTTTATGTATAAACCTTTTTACACCCTGTTTTTATTGAATTCCGTTAACTTTAAGGGAAGGTTCTTAAGATCAAATACAATTAATTTGTCTAAGAAACTAGCGTCTTAACTATTACGGTTATTGAGTTATTAAAAAAAATTTAAGTGACCGATATGACGCTTGTGAATTTTAATAGCAGATGAGGTAACAATGCCTTTGCGCGTGCCTTACCTCATCTGATATTAAGATTCACAAACGTCATATCGGTCACTTAAAAAAAGATAATTGATAAATAATACGAAATAAAAATAAAAAGGCCACCTTTCCGTAATCTTTATAACTTATGTACTCTATCAGAAAAATATTTACCCTGTTTTATTGAACTCCGTTAACTTTATGGGAAGGTTATTTAAATCAAATACAATTAATTGTTTTAAGAAACAAGCATCTTAACTCTTACGGCTATCGAGTTATTGAAAAAATAAAGATAATTACTGAACACGTGTGTGACAGCCTTTACCAATTCCTAATGTTATTTGTTTTGACATGTGCCGTCAATCACTTGACACTAACTTGAATGTTATTCTTAAGGGTCTCTCACACGAATTAATTAATTTATTATGTATGAAAATGATGAAAAAATTTTTTTGCGAATTTAACTAAAAGTGATATACAGGGTGGTTCCTGATGATAACGAACTTGACATGTCGAATTTAACGGAAAACAAAAAAACACGGTGTATATGAAAATGATGAAATTTTTTTTGCGAATTTAAATAAAAGTGATATACAGGGTGGTTCCTGATAATGAACACGGTGTATGATTTGCCTATCTTCAAAAAACTTTACCTACCCAATTAACTTCGTATCAACAAAATCCATATCATGTAGGCATACAGTGTAGATGAATATTGTGTGAAAACTCTTTGTTACTAAAATGTGTAGTTTGAATAGCTCATCGTTGAATGGAAGCCTGCGCATTCTGTGTGTAAACAGAACGGTGATTGCTGTGACAACAGCCGCGCAAAATGCAGTTTCTGTTGACATTTTCGTAAAAATAGTTTCAATGTAACTACATTTAGCTATACATTTTTTGTATGAAAGTGAAACAGGCTAAAGAGGTATGTCAGGATCGTCGCAAGTAGAAATTCGTGAGTTTTACCAGGGAAGGCTCACTCCGCGATCCTTTCGCAGCGCTACAAGTACATACCGGCGGCCGCGAGTTCGCGGCCCATTCATTTGCGACGACCTTCGCGCAGCGCAATAGAATTCAATGTCGTCTGCACGCGTGCGGTCCGTTTGTTAATGTAGGTAAGAATTTAGAATGGCGGCGTTTTGTAAACATCAAAGAAGTGAGCCTTCTGTACTTGTACTATTATCAACTATTATATATATTATTATATTCTGTCGTTTTACGGTTAGTTTCATTAGACTTATATTGGCCGGGATATAGACCATCATCCTCCCTTGCGTTATCTCATTTTGCCGCGGCTCATGAGAGCCTGGGGTCCGCTTTGACAACTAATCCCAATATTTGGCGTAGGCACTAGTTTTTACGAAAGCGACTGCCATCTGACCTTCTAACCTGAAGGGTAAACTAGACCTTATTGGAATTAGTCCGGTTTCCTCACGATGTTTTCCTTCACCGAAAAGCGACTGGCAAATACTAAATGACATTTCGCACATAAATTCCGAAAAACTCAGCCTCAGCAGGTACGAGCCGGGGTTTTAAACCTATAGTATAGACATATTAGACCATGCATGCAACTGCGTCGGGAGAGAGGATATATCCTGGTCAATATAAGTATACTTAATAGAAATTCGTGATCTCTGTTTACCCGTACAGGAAACAGGCGTCTCTATGTATGTGTATGTATGTATGTATATATTTGGTATCCGCATAATTATAAGACCAAAAAATAATACACAACCATTCATAAGCAAGGCCAATATACAATACAACGACAATAAAAGAAGAACCATATAGAAATAAAGCCAATATACTTATACAACCCTAATAAAACCCCTAATAAAAATTTCATTTGCGCGATTTAGTTTAGTACTATAAAATTTGGTTGTATATAACGAACCGTAATCACCAATTATTGCAACTTGTACATTCCTATAAGGTCTTCTGCAGTGCACTTACGCCGTGTCTTGCGTGGGCGACGGTCGCGCGACCGTCGCCGTCGCGTCTCGTACTTCCATATCGATAAGGTTTGATTTCGTATGCGTCGCATCGATCGCGCGACCATCGCGCGACCGTCGCCCACGCATGCCACGGCGTTAGCTGGACACAGGGAACATTGCATCATATGTTGCGTTGTTTGTATATCACCACTAAAGATCGTTATCAGCGTGCTGTATTGGTGGCAGAGTATGGTTGGCAAAAAAACAAATACACAAGTATTTAAAACATTATATACTTAACAAATTATGAAATATACACATATTTATAATTATTTATCTAAATTACATTGAATAAATAACTAAAATTTGTTCAACAGATTTGGCTTCGTGCACTACGTTTGACTTGAACTGGGTACTTGAATAACAATTCTAGATAGTTTTATCTAGAGTGCATTTGATTATTTGGATTAAAATAATATGTCTACACTTCGCGTAATGTATTTTTATGACATAATTAATGTCATTTACGTACCTATTTTTTTTTTAAATATATAGTTCATCAGAAAAGGCTTTGTACCGTAGAGGTGTAATCCTAAGAAGGTAAGTATTTATTTTGTAGTTAAGAACAAAGTGAATATTTAAATGTAAGTATTTGTTTTTTTTGCCAACCGTACCGTTTGCCACGAAAAGTGCACCTTGATAACGATCTCTAATCACCACATTCATATAGTGCGGTGTCTTTTGTCCCGGGTTGATTCCCCATTTTAGGCGGTTAACTTTAGATCGGCCTACCCCCGATCTAAAGAGGGTTCGAGGTGGCAAGATATTGGCAAAATATTATTTAGTTTATAACTTATGATCCCTTTACACGATGAGAAGAAGACATTCCTATGTAACAATTGGTTATATTCCCATAATGTATGTCATAATACCTACACAGAGAATAATCTGATCTCACATGATCGCTCAAATGCGTCGTAAGCCGCAATAACTATAATCCTGGCTTACTCGGAATGGCGGCTGATCTCTGCAAGCATATTGGAGATGTGTTTACTGTGTAATGTACTGATATTCTCTAACCAACTATGTGTCATTCTCTTAATAGTTTTACCAACTTATTCATAGGCACTGGTCCCACCGCGAGCTAGTAAACTATGAGCTATCGGCTATAAGTAATAACGAACAAAAGATAATCACTCCCGCGTAAATAAAAGAGACACGGCGATGTTTATAGTTACTCGCCCAGCGGTGAGCTATCAATATCGCAGTGTCTCTTTTATTTGCACGGGAGGGCTTATCTTTTGTTCGTTTTTATAGCCGATACCTCATAGCTTACTAGCTCGCGGTGGGACCAGTGCCATAAGCAGGGTCCGTAACTTTCATGCCGATGACATCAATTTGACGTCACGCTGCATATTAGGATGATTCAAATAGTTTTATTGTACTAATTAATCATTATTCATTAATCAATTTTTATCATGTACAAATCACTTCAAAAGTAAGCTATTCATACGTGGAATAATTAATACCTACTTGATACGTGAAACGAAAAGGAAACAACAGCATTTACTTTGGTAACGGTCAGGCTGCCTATATATTTTTTTTTGGTTCCTTTTGCTTTGTATTATGCAATGTTGATAATAGTTATTTGTTTTACAAGGGTCAACGGGCCAAAGTTGTAGTTTAACCGCACGTGCCAATATTGATACCCGAGCAAGCGAAAGATTCCAATATTGAACCGCGAGCGTAGCGAATGGTTCAAAAAGTGGAATCTTGAGCGTTGCGAGGGTTTCTAGGCACGAAGGTTTAACAAACTTTGCCACCGAGTGAAACACAATTTTTTTCGCCACACCAACACGAACAAAATACTAACTATAAAATATCACATTAAATGAAATCCATCAATTTATTCAATATTTATGATTCAAAATCATCATTTATAGGTAAATTCTACTAGCCAGCTTAAGACATCAAGTTAAAATTTGTACGAAATTACTTTGCACTCTTGTGGATAAAATGCAATTTTGCTATCTGTTTTCGAATAGCAAAGTAAGCCTTTAACAGCTGGTGTGGTGAAAAGTTTTTAAAATGTATTCTGTAGTGCATAACCAACAGTCACTTGAATGCCATGTCTAATACACCTCAAGACGTAACAGCAGTGGTTGACAAGAGCAATTTCAAACTGAGCTTTATATTCCTATTTCATAGAGCCTGTTTGTGGCAAAGAGGAAAGGAAAAATCGTCTTCAACCTCGTATCTAACTCTATATTACATGAAGAAAACAAACTTCTCTTGCATTTCCTAAGGTTACATTTTGTGGACTAAGTCGAAGAGAGATAAGATTTTGACAAAAAATAATATCTGGTGAGCCGAATTTACATTTTAGCAACGAAATATTTCTTAAAATACCCGTTGGTGTCGCCATCTCCTCCGTTATATTTGCATTTGTGAATATTTTTTGAGGTTACTGGCAGAAATGGTTGTAAATTTTCTTGTCATGCTGTATTGCTATCTTTTTTACGATTTTGCTTTGTGGTTTCAAGTTACAAGGAAAAATATGATGTAATTTAAGGGTCATAATTATTATCATATTTTATTACAATCTTCTGCACGATCCTCTTAAGTATTTATAATACTATTTGATTGCGTTATCGTCACGGAATGTATTTTTCTTTTATGGGGTAGGAGGCAAACGAGCAGACAGGTCGCCTGATGGTAAGCGATCACTGCAGCCCATGGACATCCGAAACACCAGAAGTGTTGGAGGTGCGTTGCCGGCCTTTAAGATGAGTATACACTCTTCATTTCTTCTTGAAGTTTTGAAGGTCGTATCGATGCGGAAATACCGGTAAATAACCACATGAGCGCTGTTGACTTTTTTATGCAATGAAAGTCATTTTTCGTGATAAATATTTAGAAATTGAGGCTCAGAGCGAGTATTTAATAAGGGAAGACTTTTTTTTTATATATATACCACGTCGGTGGCAAACAGGTATACGGCCTGCCTGATGGAAAGCGGTCACAGTAACCTATGGACGCCCGCAACTCAAGGGGTGTCACGTGCGCGTTGCCGACCAATTAGAAACTTGTACACTCCTTTTTTGAAGGACCCCATACTGTAGTTCATCGGGAATACCTCGACAGGGAGCTCATTCCACAGCCGGAGCGTTCGTGGGAGGTAATTCCTCTGAAACCGTACGGTGCGCGACCATTTAGGTTGTAAGGTGTGTGGATGAGCGCCCTGTCGATGGCGAGCGGTGCGATGATGAAAAGTGGCCGGCATCATGTCAAACAGTTCTTCAGAACACAACCCATTGTACAGGCGATAGAACACACATAAGGAGGCGAAGTCCCTCCTTAGACTTAAGGGTTCAATACCGCCCGTGAGTTTGGGATCGTCGACAATTCGTACAGCGCGTCTCTGGATCGAGTCAAAGGGTCCAAGCTGGTATCCAGGTGCTCTTGCCCAAAGGTGACAGCAGTACTCCATGTGGGATCTAACTTGCGACTTGTACAAGAGCAGTCTTTGGCCCGGAGTAAAGTATCCCCTCGCTCTATTGAGCACACCGAGCTTTTTGGATGCCAACGCAGCTTTGATTATCTTCGGTCAATACGAATAAGAGTGTCATACGGTGAAGTGTGTCTGAGCTTCAAATATGGCATTTTAAATAAAAAATCATTGTTTATTAAGATTTAAGAGTTCACACGTTTACCATTAATCGTGAGTAGCAAGTACTAAAACTATGAACTTTAAAACACCTATTTTAGAATGAGGAAAACAGTCAGATACAATTATCATAATAGATATAGAAGCGCTGACTGAAAATATTTATGTGTGTAAATATCACATTAACTATTGTAAAATACCTATTGGCCATATTTGGCCAAATATCGTAATCTACAATGTCAGCAGCGGTAACTTTGCTGCATTGCTGCTAATAATTCCATTTAAATGTAAGCCTCATGTTAAACAGTATTTTTCGAGCACATGTTAAATTGGGAAGTCAAAAAGCTTCATTATATTTAACGATATACAACATTCGGCCATCATCCCCTCTGAAAAGCTGCAGTTTAATTACAAAAGGACATTTTCATGGAAGAGTGCCCTTACAAAGATTAATTATAATTAATTGCCTTTATCTCGAAAAGAGAATAAAAATAACAAAGTACTTCGCTTCCTGTTTGGTCACTCGTATCGTTTGATGATGCCCCGTGGCAATAAAAAAGGCAATTGTGGTTATACCTGGGTATAATTCACTCATTTCATTTCCAAACATTTGGAAGAAATATGGTATTATTGTTAGGTACACGAATGGTTCCAGGATCTATGAATTTTATTACGTAAATCAGTCGAGACCTTGCTTGATTTTGTTGAATAAAAAATTGTACTTATGAAATAAATAAGTCTAGGCAAAGAGTATCGAATCCAGTAAACACCCTTGTGGTACACCACTCACCAGCTGTAACAAATTTTGACTATTCATGTTCTACAAATCTACATTAACTCAGCACTCCACATCATCATGTTATAATCTCAATATCTTTATGTGTCTTAAATGTCTTCGAACTTCGTTCAGGTATTTGGCAGATTATAATAATCTTCATGATATACATAATCAAATGCCTTTTAAAAATTGACGACCCAAATTCCCCTGACAGAGTGACTAAGACTGAGTCCTCTGCGCAGTAACAAAAGCAAAAGCTTATTAATCTGCCACGGTAGTTTAAATTGACTTGCATAGACCGGACGAGGCTAAGTAACGTTCGAGAAAGCCAATCACAAGTTGGTGCGGATTGGCAAACTTAGTTTAACTGTCAGTTTACTGGACCCTGAATCCAGGAATGACCGTATTCTATAACGAGATTGGTAAGTTTTAAAACGTAAGTGAAGCTAAGTAAACCATTTTGAAACTTGTGTCTGTCAGTAGCAGAACTTTGGATTATAAAGTTACAATTATTAATTAGTTATTAGTATTTGGACTATAAGTTTTGACGACCGGTCTGGCGCAGTCGGTAGTGACCCTGCCTGCTACGCCGCGGTCCCGGGTTCGAATCCCGGTAAGGGCATTTATTTGTGTGATAAGCACAGATATTTGTTCCTGAGTCATGGATGTGTTCTATGTATATAAGTATTTCATTTATATTATATATATCGTTGTCTGAGTACCCACAACACAAGCCTTCCTGAGCTTACCGTGGGACTCAGTCAATCTGTGTAAGATCGTCCTTTAATATTTATTTATTTATTTTTACAATTCACATTTTTGTACATATTAACTCGAGTCCAATACTACGATCTTACACTTGTACAGTGAGCATCAATAGAAGATGATGAAACAGCACATCGAAAGTATCTGACATCCGGAATAACTTTTCTAAATATACATAAATCTCTGCAGTTCATGACCAGAAATTGTTATTATTTTGTTTAAATGTAATAGCCACACATTTCTTTTTGTTAGGGGTCACAAAATGGTAGTTCTTTACTTCTGAAGCGTTATTTGATCTAGTTTCAATGCTGACTCCACGTTTTGATGTGTATATCCATTTATTAAATTTTTCATTTATTAAAACCTATCAGCTCATTTAATGAAAATCACATGAAGATGATATACGAGTTAATTTCGGATTATAATTGCAAAATTTGTAACTAGCCACCATCTAGTCTTGTACAGATCGAGTCACTCATAATGACGCTTAAATTTATATCAAACCGAACCTTTAAAAGCATGACATAACGCGCCAACTTGAACGCAACGATCTGCACCTAGACTAGTTGCGGTATACTGAAGCTTTCAAGAATATAGCCAACTAATTTCATCTCTTCGATCGATGCCGCTTCACTAAACGCAAGCTTAAGATAATACCCATCGTACCGAAACTGTTTACTTTGATCCCAAGCCAAGTTTTTAGTATCTGGGTAATTTTCTACGTAAATGTAAACAAGGTAAGTTGAGCGAAAAGTCAGATGAGCAGCAGAGTAAGTTTGTTCAAAGGTTTTTCACTTATAATGTAGGTATTAGGTACATAGTTAATTAGCATGGGACTAGTGGGACCTGTACCAAAAGCAAAAAAATAAACTGTAGGTGTTAACTCCTTAAACTGATCAACACAGTCATTTGTTCAGCGACTTTTAAAAATAACTTGTATTTTGATTTTTATCACCTTTGAACGCTTTTCCTAA
The DNA here is from genome assembly GCF_023078275.1 of Leguminivora glycinivorella. Taxonomy (NCBI): domain Eukaryota; kingdom Metazoa; phylum Arthropoda; class Insecta; order Lepidoptera; family Tortricidae; genus Leguminivora; species Leguminivora glycinivorella. The sequence goes on from NC_062982.1 coordinate 3,188,294, forward strand.
GAGGTAATGTATTGCGAATTCTGTTAAGTCTAAAGTGTGACAGACAACGTCAAAGATAACAATAATAGCGTAGGTACATTGAAGCTAAAATTTATTTTGTATGAAAAATTACAAAATTAAAGACCATAATTTTTAAAAGTCGCTGAACAAATGTTGGTCAGTTACAGGCCCAACCCTGTATATATTTCATTTGTTTAGTAGGTAACTAAAGACAAAATAAAGTATAAAATACTTAAAACGAATGATTTTTGTGTAGGATCAGAGTGTATTACTAGACCTACAGTAATATGATTTCTCCGTTACTTTTTACGAGAATTAGAATTGCCGTAATCCCAATCCTCTAATATTGTACGTGAAACCAAAGTCGCCATTTTAACTGAGTCAACCGTTCGGCCCAGAGGGTGCGTATCCAACTGCAGAAACGCTTACGATAATATCGTTAACAGCTACCTGTCTCTAATATCGCTCTTCCATATTGGTGCAACAGAGACAGACTGCGTTTCGATCTGGCGTCAACGATTGTTTCAACATTTCGATTAGGCCGGCAGGGATTCAATGCAATAAACGTTAAGTTAGGTCCTAGTTTGAGATATTTACTCTAGGGCTAGATTCCGATTTAAAAACTTGTTCTAGTTTTGGTCCAATTTTGATGATGATTGAATAATACGTTGTGGCTGCAAAATTGCAAATGAATTAAAAATCCTACACGAGATATGCGCCAAATAAACTTACATAGAGCGATGACCGAACCCATGCTCCTATCAATAAGTTATATCGGAAGTTATGTGCGAAATGGCATTTGATATTTGCCAGTCGCCTTTCACTCTTTTTAACCGCCTTCCAAATCTCAAAGGAAGGGGTTATCAAGTCGTCTGTATGTTTTTTTTTATTTTTTATTTATTTTAATGTTTGTTCCTCGATATCTCCGTCGTTACTAGACCGATTTTGAAATTTTTTTTTTATTGAATGTATATGCATACAGATTGGTCCCATTTTTCTCAGAACCCAGTTCTGATGATGGGATCCTGGAGAAATCGAGGGAACTCCTCAAATCTGAAAGGCATACATATGGTGATTTTTGTGTTTTTAAAGGAACAGCATGCATTTACGTACGGAACAGTGACATTTGGTGCAGTGGAACTCCTGATGATGGTCAGAATGGAACTCCTCAAATCTGAACGGCACACTTATAGTGACTTTGGTATTTTTATAAGAACAGCATGCACTTACGTCCAGAACAGTGATATTTGGTGCAGTGGAATTGCTGATGATGGTCAGAACGGAACTCCTCAAATCTGAAAGGCACACTTATAGTGACTTTGGTATTTTTATAAGAACAGCATGCACTTACGTCCAGTACAGTGACATTTGGTGCAGTGGAACTGCTGATGAAGAGTGAGTCGCCCCTGATTAGAGTTCCGTTCTGATAATCATTCTCATCTGTAAGTACTTCAGAATCATCCAGATTTCAAAATTGGTTCAGAAATGACGGAGATATCGAATAACAAACATTAAAAAATATACAGACGAATTGATAACATAATCCAACATTTGAAAGTATTTATCACCAGAACCTCAAAGGAAGGCGGTTTTTTTTTTTCTTAAAAATTATTAGTCAAGGAAAACATAGATAAACACATAAAGAAACTGGACTTAATCCTAATAAGGCCTAGTTACACTACAGGTCAGATGGCAGCCACTTTCGTAAAAGTAGTGCTACGTCAAATTTTGATATTAGGTGTCAAAGGAGGTCTCCTTTGACAATCCAGGCTCCAAGAGCCGTGACGAATTCCGGGATAGCGCAAGTATGATGATGAGTTGGAGCGATGACCCAAAATAAGTCTTTCAACACAAGAGCACGCTTTGCTCCACCTTTATCAATAATACATACATACATACAATCACGCCTGTAACCCATAAAGGGGTAGGCAGAACACATGAAACTACTAAAGCTTCAGTGCCACTCTTGGCAAATAAGGGGTTGAAAGAAAACGAAACTGTGACATTGCAGTGACAGGTTGCCAGCCTCTCGCCTACGCCACAATTTAACCCATATCCCATAGTCACCTTCTGCGACACCCACGGAAAGAAAGGGGGTGGTGAAATTCTTAGCCCGTCACCACACAGGCCATCAATAATAATCGCGGAAATGAAATCATTAATACATTTTTCTACGCCCGAACTACATCATTTACAGGGCCGTGCATAGATCTTTAAAACCCTACATAAAAGTCTATTCCCCAAAGCGAGCCCCCGCAGCATGCGCGTAGTAACGAAAAAATTGTAAACGCTTAGTTTGGCTCTGTAACCAAGGCAACGCATTTTTATAACGTTATTGCGCGCGTGCGCGGGAAGCCGGCGGGGTACGGCTTTGGGCAGCTAGCTCGAGCGCTGGCAGTGCAAACCTTTGCGTCAAAATATAGGAGACAGTGTCAACTACGCCACTTGTCTTTTTTGACCTCCTTTAAACGCCGGTCGCATAATAGTATTTTATGGAACAGGCGTTTAAAGGAGGTCAAAAAAGACGAGTGGTGTGTATTAAGACGCCACGAGTATTTTTTGACTCAGTTAAACACCGTTGCATACAATACTTTTTCTACGACCATGCACTTAGTTTTCAATAGTTTTCTTGAACAACTTTCGTGAAATTCACACTGTTTCCTGTATTTTGACTTGTCGGCCTCCCCTCTGTTCCTGCCTCACCCTGTCGCTCGCACTCCCCCGCGCCGCCGTCGCCGCCAGCCCCCGGCGCCCCGCGCACCCACGCTATATGCCTTAAAGGCTACCTAACAGTGCTTTAAGAGCTATATCGTATGCGTGGGTGCGCGGGGCGCCGGGCGGGGGCGGGCATCTTTTATGTAGGGTTTTAACGATCTATGCACGTCACTGTAAATGACGAATAACAAAACGGGAGTAGAAAAAACACTATTTCAAGCCACCCTTTAAGAAGACCGCATGCATATACCGTACTTTCGTCGTTCAAATATGTACATATAATACAGTCTACCCTTTCCTCATTCATTATTTTATTCAGTACCTACGTAATCCTGAGTCCCAATCTTCAGGCGCAGAAACCTAACAGTCAAAATCATTTATTCGATTGAATTTTTTAGGGCCTCTTACGTGGAGGCAAAGATAATATAACATCGTATAAGAAACGAGGTGCCACACCTTTGATCGGTGCTCGGTTAGATGGCGTTTATTAATATTTACCAAGTTTATTCATGTATAATATCAGGTAAAGAACAAGCGTGCGTAGCCGAATGCACAAACGCTTACGAAACGCTCACGAAACGAAACGCTCGTAGATATCTATCTCTATCGCTCTTGCGTATTGGTGCGACAGAGCCAGACTACTTTTCGCGGCGTTTCGTTTGCGTTTCGCGTCGCAGAAATGCTATTCGGCTACGGGGCCGGAGACTCTTGACTAACTGAGAGTCTAAATAATTTGCGTCTAGCAATGGCAATTGCGACTAGACTATATGTTTTGCTTCGTCATTAATCCATAAGATTTATAGTAGGTATATCCTTAAGATTTATAGTGAGGGGAAAAGTTTTGTGTTACACTCGGGTGCAAATATATTTTACTTCTCGTGTGTTAAAAAACTCGCAAGTTCAGGATTCTATTCTCGAACCACTCGCTTCGCTCGTGGTTCAACTATAGAATCCTTTCACTTGCTCGTTTTTCAATTCCACACTCGGCGTTAAAATACAACTTTGCCCCCTTGTATAACAAATAACTATTAAGTATTTTATGCTGAGTGGGGGGTCCTATTTTAGCGTCTAATGTTTTTTGTTTGCATGACTTCTGTTTTATTTGTACTTTGTTGTGGCGTTAAATAAATGTTTTCTATTCTATTCTATTCTATTCTACTACCTTTTTTATTTTGGTCGAGCTCCCGATATTTCGATGCAGTTACATGATCACAGAAACCCCGATTTCCATTTTTACATGATCCCAGAAACCCCGTTTTCCGTAATCATACCCTACTATAGTGTTGTGTTCCTGCCGGTGAGTAAGGCTGCCAGAGCTCAAAGAGGGAGCAGTGTGCTAGTGACGGAAGGACCTACGGAACTAATTTGTTCCGTTTATTGTCCTTTGAGTCGTCGGCAACCCGAACCCTCCTTGAAACTTGTACACTCTTTTTTGCTGTACTAACACAGCAGAAAGGAGTGTACAAGTTTATAATAGATTTTCAACACGTACGTTGCACTCCTTGTGTTGCAGGCGTCCATAGGTGAAAGTGATCACTTTCCATCAGGCGGACCGTATGCTTGTTTGCAACCGACGTAGTATAAAAAAAATCTAGAATGAAAAGGTAATCACGGTCTATATTCCGGTCAATATAAGTCTAATGAAACTAACCGTGAATCAGTCATAACTCCTAATCGTCTATATCTTTTATCTTTGATGGGGGGTGGTGGGGGAGTCTCAAATTCCCCCTCTCCGGAGTAAATCGGCTTAGCAAGATTAAAAATAGATACCTAATGTGAGAGCTTAGACCTGATTTTCGATACGTGCAAACACCTTCGGCGAATTGCTGACGATTTCTTAAAAAAAACACATTAATTATGTGAAGGTACCATTCTTAAAACTATTTTGATAAGAAAATTGTAAAACTTTTAAGGAGTTATGGAAATACAAGCTTTCATTTATTTATTTAAACTTAATAAATAAAAAAAATGTACAAATGGCGGACTTAATGCCTAATGGCTTTTGCCCGCAGCTTTGATTGCGTTCAATTCGAAAATTGCGGAGTGCTCCGTACAAAATTACACCCCTTATTTTAGGGAAGTGGGGTGTGAGAAAGTAACAAAAAGTAGCCTATGTCACTCTTCATCCCTTCAACTATCTCCTTTTGAAAAATCACGTCAATTTATCACTCCGTTTTGCCGTGAAAAACGGACAAACAGACAGACATACACACTTTCCCATTTGTGATATTAAAGTATGGATTTGCTGTCTTTAAGTGGAGTCTAGATAGCGCAGCTGGTAGACCATGGGCTTCTGATCCAGTGTGACGAGTCTATGTCGCACCCAAGGGGTAATCATTTCACAAAAGATAAATAGTAAAGACTCCAGCGGCTTCGCTCGTGTTAGAAAGAGACAAAAAGTAGCCTATGTCACTCTCCATCCTTTCGACTATCTTCACTTAAAAAATCACGTCAATTCGTCGGTCCGCTTTGTCGTGAAAAACGGACACATAAACAGACACACACACTTCCCCGTTTATAATATTAGCGGATAATAAGAGCCCCCAGAGATGTAAGATAAGATCAATAAGATGCCTCACCCGAGATAGTGAATTTATTCTATTTTTTTTTGGGTACAAACTTACTTACCTACTTAAAATACGATAAAATGATTAAATTAAAAATTCAGGTTTTTCAGCACGGACTTATTTGGGCATGTCATTTGGCTTACGATCCATTCTTAAAATATAAGTACCGGATGAATCTAAATAAATGACTGTGAAATAATTAAATTACCAATTTTGTTATTTATTAAGTACTAGCTTTTGCACGCGGCTTCGCTCGCGTTAGAAAGAGACAAAAAGCATATCACGTCAATTCGTCGCTCCGTTTTGCCGTGAAAGACGGACAAACAAACAGACACACACACTTTCCCATTCATAATAGTATAGATAATAAACCTCTCTGGTTGATCAAAAGTAAACAACCATTTTGGTTATTAATGTAAAAACTCTTATTGTAAACAAAGTCAAAATAAGGCAATACGTCTTCGTTACACCTACATCAATTTATAAATATTCATCTCCCACTGTACCACAGTATAAAACTAGTAATAATTCTTCTAAGAAATTTTGCGCCGCGCGGTTTGTCCTTGAGTAACGCTCGCACGCAGCGAGGTGCAGAGAGTACATGCGGAACCGGATGATGCCGGTCGCGTCAGGACGCGCCGCGCTGTGCAGCTGCGTGGCGCTGTCGTGTCGCTCGCGGCGCGTGCGTGGAGATTAACTACTGAGCCGAACCTTGTACTGTGACTGTACTCTTATTTTACTAACTATGCTGGTTTCTCTAATCTAAACAATTAAATACTAATTGGTACTCAGTCTTTTGTTTTTCAATGAAAATTTAACAGCTTGAAATGTAGACGTAGACATTCGTATATCTCAATTACAAGACCCTTACATGTCCTTTACAATCTTTTATAAAATCGTATCTCTATTTCAATTACCTTTCACTGAAAATTTGTCTTACTTCTGAAGACACAAGGTTTAAAATAAGGGTAGTATTTTAAAGAGATAAGCTTTTCTATGTGCTAGACAATGTCTCCCGCAAAATGCAACAAAACATTAATCTTGGTTGTCTCAACTTGGCTAGACAAAGTGACAATCGTTGACGCTAGGTGGCGATCAAAACGCAGTCTGGCTCTGTCGCGCTACTACAGAAGTGCGATAGAGAGAGCTAGCTACGATATGCTTGCGAAGCGTTTGCGATGCGATGCTGTTGGTGTAGTAGCCGGCCTAACCGAAATCAGGGGCGGTTCACTCCGCGATTCTATCGCCGCGCTACAAGCACATGCCGGCGGCCGCGAGTTCGCGCCCCGTTCAGTGGTGACGACCTTCGCGCGGCGCAATAGATTTTAATGTCGACTGCTTGCGTGCGGTCCGTTTGTTAATGTAGGTAAGAATTTAGAATGGCGGCATTTTGTGAACATCAAAGGAGTGAGCCTTCTGTACTTGTACTACTAAAATCGTTGTCGTACCAAAATTAAAATCGTTGACGCTAAACGCCGGTCGAAACGCAGTCTGGCTCTGTCGCGCTACTGCAAAAGAGCAATAGAGATAGCTGGCTACGATAACGATATTATAGTAAGCGTTTGTGCATTTGGCTACGTACACAGGTCGTCGGTCTCTCGGGACTTTAAAGGTCACGAGATCGTCAGACAGACGTTAGACCTTTAGGAGGTCATCTTTAATAGTTTTATTACAGGCGCGCATCATCTATAGAGGGCAGCACAAGAGCCTCCTGTTTATTTGTACAGATTTAAATGTCAAGGTCAAGTTCGTAATTTGAGTCTCAAGATGGCTCAATCTACGTTAATCACAGAAAATGTATGTATATTTATTATTCTACATAGTAAGTAATATAACCACTTCAAAGCGTCCGTTGATCCCTGAAAATCTGACCTTACCTTACTCTCACGATCACCACTAGTGTTAGTCCGTTTTCACATTATCCGATCCGATATCGGTGTCGGAAGGATTTTTTTTTTGTTAGCCTATTTGAGTGTCCCACTCACAGAACTTAATTTAGATAGAAGAAACAAATTCATATATTTGTATAGGGGCCGAGCGTGTCAAATTTTGTACTGAAGTTGATTCTTGCCTGTAATTTTAAATATGTCTCAGGCTCTTGATTGTTCATAATTTTTGTGTTGTTGCAATATGATATGAATGAATTAGTCAACCAAAACATAAAAAATGCCTCGTTACGTGATCGTAACGAGGCATTTTTGACCGCAGCGAAGCAAGGGCTACGTTTTAACTCAAGCAATTTGCTTTTGTATGTCCGGATGTCTCGCTCTACAGCTCGTATTTCCCAACCGATACGCGTGAAATTTTGTGACCAGATTCTATGACTCAATAAAATTTTTTTGTCGTCCCAGATTTTGGAAATTATTAAAAATGACAAAGTCATGGGGCCTCACGCCTTAACTTTTAGCCGTATCGATATATTAAAAGTCTTGTCTTTTAGATGCATGTATATAGAGTGCTTGGCAAAAAAATCAGACGTTTTAGAACACATGTTTAGACGGTAGATGTAAAAATATGTAATTTTGCATGAGTATAGGCATTTTAATTTCGCCAAGCTACGTATGTGTTAGGGTGGCTCAGTGGTAAGTCACGGTGCTTTTTTTTCAAATTTCTAATCACCAAGTTCTGCGTTCGAATCCTCCAGGTGCCATATTTTTTGTACTTTTTTTGCATTTGAATTTTATATTAATAATTATATTTTAACCAACTAAGCGATATATACATTTTATACACATACAATCATTTTTTTTTTTCAGTAGAAAGTAAAATCCTGTTTGCTTTTTGATCGAAATTTGCATTTTTATGTCCGTATATTTTCCTCTATTCAACCGATTCTCGTAAAATTTAATTATGTAACGAGAATATTTATATTATTTTTTTATGATCCAGTGTTTAATAATTTTGAAGTACACAAAAAAACTTATTTTTTATAAATAAATGTAGCGCCGAAGGTGGCAAGAATAAGTACTAACCAATTTGATATAGAAAAGATGAGCTGAAATAATTACGATGCCTCTCCTACAACGTCACGCCACAATATTCTCACAGATGGCGTTAAACAGAAGATAAAAACTTACCTCGGAAAAATCAACAAAATTGTGTTTGACTAAAGAAAACGGACGCAAACATTAAAAATTTGTGCGTGGAGTTCCTCCGCGCGGCATAAGTGAAACTTCGTAACATAATTATGATAGCTGATGGCAACAAGAAGAAAAATTATAAAAATAAAAATACAAAAAGTTTTGCATTTGCCGGGAATCGAACCTAAAAATATGACTAGCGTGAGGGCAAAAACGTACCATGAATGACACTGCACCACCGTGGTTTATACTAAACGGTGCGAATTTAAGTGTTATGCGCTGCCAACTTTCAAGTAGATTAAATTAGTGAGTTGGCGATGCATCGTAGTATTTAAAATATTTGGGTTAGGGTTTTCTTGTTATCCTTTAAAGCGAAAATAGGAAACCCACTTCGCGGGCTAGCGTCGACACGCTTATAAATCCTAAATTGATAAGAAAAACAAAATGGCCGACGAGGGGCGAAGAACCCACAAGGGGGCTCGGTGAGCGAAGCCCCCCGCCAAAAAGAAATACCAACGTAGTACGTATTGAAAATAAGTTAGGTTAAGGTTTTTTTACAACGATTAGGAGCAAAGATAAGGGGGGGCTCGGAGGGCACAGCCCCCCGCAAAAACGAAAGATCAACTAAGTATCCAAACTAAGTAAGGTTAAAGTTTTCTTGCGACCCTTAAGAGGGAAAATCAGGGGGGGCTCGGGGGCACGGCCCCCGCAAAATAAAAATACCGATTAAGTATCCAAACTAAGTAGAGAGGGGCGAAGAACCCCCAAGGGGGGGCTCGGGGGCGAAGCCCCCCGCCAAAAAGAAATACCAACGTGGTACGTATTGAAAATAAGTTAGGTTAGGGTTTTTTACAACGCTTAAGAGCAAAGATAAGGGGGGGGGGGGCTCGGGGGGCGCAGCCCCCGCATAAAAGAAAGAACAACTAAGTATCCAAACTTAGTAAGGTTAGGGTTTTTTTACAACGCGTAAGAGCAAAGATAAGGGGGGGCTTGGGGGCGCAGCCCCCCGCAAAAACGAAAGATCAACTAAGTATCCAAACTAAGTAGAGAGGGGCGAAGAATCCCCAAGGGGGGCTCGGGGGGCGAAGCCCCCCGCATAAAAGAAATACCAACGTAGTACGTATTGAAAACAAGTTAGGTTAGGGTTTTTTTACAACGCTTAAGAGCAAAGATAAGGGGGGGGGGCTCGGGGGGCGCAGCCCCCGCAGAAAAGAAAGGACAACTAAGTATCAAAACTTAGTTAGGTTAGGGTTTTTACAACGCTTAAGAGCAAAGATAAGGGGGGGGGCTCGGGGGCGCAGCCCCCGCATAAAAGAAAGAACAACTAAGTATCCAAACTTAGTAAGGTTAGGGTTTTTTTACAACGCTTAAGAGCAAACATAAGGGGGGGGCTCGGGGGGCGCAGCCCCCCGCAAAAACGAAAGATCAACTAAGTATCCAAACTAAGTGAGGTTAAATTTTACAGCCCCCCGAATACCGAAAATACCGATTGAGTATCCAAACTAAGTAGAGAGGGGCGAAGAATCCCCAAGGGGGCTCGGGGGCGAAGCCCCCCGCCAAAAAGAAACACCAACGTAGTACGTATTGAAAATAAGTTAGGTTAGGGTTTTTTTACAACGCTTCAGAGCAAAGATAAGGGGGGGGGGCTCAAAAAAGAAAGAACAACTAAGTATCTAAACTTAGTAAGGTTAAAGTTTTCTTGCGACCCTTAAGAGGGAAAATAAGGGGAGGCTCGGGGGGCACAGCCCCCCGCAAAATAGAAATACCGATTAAGTATCCAAACTAAGTAAGGTTAGGGTTTTCTTGTGACCCTAAAAAGCGAAAATAGGCAGCCCACTTCGCGGGCTAGCGTCGACACGCTTACAAATCCAAAATTGATAAGAAAAACAAAATAGACGGCGAGGGGCGAAGAACCTACAAGGGGGGCTCGGGGGGCGAAGCCCCCGCTAAAAAGAAATACCAACGTAGTACGTATTGAATATAAGTTAGGTTAGGGTTTTTTTTACAACGCTTAAGAGCAAAGATAGCAGCCCCCCGCAAAAAAGAAAGATCAACTAAGTATCCAAACTAAGTAAGGTTAAAGTTTTCTTGCGACCCTTAAGAGGGAAAAAAGGGGGGGGGCTCGGGGGCACAGCCCCCGCAAAATAGAAATACCGATTAAGTATCCAAACTAAGTAGAGAGGGGCGAAGAATCCCCAAGGGGGCTCGGGGGCGAAGCCCCCGCCAAAAAGAAACACCAACGAAGTACGTATTGAAAATAAGTTAGGTTAGGGTTTTTTTACAACGCTTAAGAGCAAAGATAGGGGGGGCTCGGGGGCGCAGCCCCCGCAAAAAAGAAAGATCAACTAAGTATCCAAACTAAGTAAGGTTGAAGTTTTCTTGCGACCCTTAAGAGGGAAAAAGAGGGGGGGCTCGGGGGGCACAGCCCCCCGCAAAATAGAAATATCGATTAAGTATCCAAACTAAGTAGAGAGGGGCGAAGAATCCCCAAGGCCAAAAAGAAACACCAACGTAGTACGTATTGAAAATAAGTTAGGTTAGGGTTTTCTTGCGAAGTTTAAGATCGAAAATAATCGGGGGCTCGGGGGCGCAGTCCCCCGCAAAATAGAAATACCGATTAAGGATTTAAACTATGTAAGGTTAGGGTTTTCTTGTGACCCTGAAAAGCGAAAATAGGCAGCCAAGGGGGGTTCAGGGGGCGAAGCGCCCCGCATAAAAAAATATCAAGGTAGTATTTAAAATAAGTTGGGTTAGGGTTTTGTTGTAACCCTTAAGAGCAAAACAAGGGGGTTTCGGGGGGCGAAGCCCCCCGCATAAAAGAAAGATCAAGGTAGTATTTAAAATAAGCTAGGTTAGGGTTTTCCTGTGAGCGTTAAGAGCAACACGGGTTCGGGGGGCGAAGCCCCCCGTATAAAAGAAAGATCAACGTAGTATTTAAAATAAGTTGGGTTAGGGTTTTCCTGTGACCCTTAAGAGCAAATACAGGGGGGCTCAGGGGGTGAAGCCCCCGCAAAAAATAAAGTTCTACGTAATATTTAAAACAAGTCGGGTTTGGGTTTTTTTGTTACCCTCAAGAGTAAAAAGTAATATAATAAAAAAAATTGTTGCCCTTAAGAGCAATAGACAGTCCACTTCGCGGACTAGCGTTGATACGCTCACAAAACAAAATGTGGGACGGAAGGCGAAGCATCCACGAGGGGGGGCAGCAATGCTAGCATGATAGCTCCGCAGTTTTTGATTAATTTCGTTAAATGTAGTAATTGCCATAAATGGGTTTGTGTTAAGACCTATATAGCGTACGAGTATTGTCGCTTGAAACTGTCACTGTCGTGATTGGACTGTGACAATCAATTAATATTTTTCAGCTTTGCGTTCTCTAAGCATGTCGCGAAGGTCTACAGCTCACAGAGCCACTAGTTTATGTTTTGGTTGACTTCAACTTACAAAAATTGACGCCCGAAAGCTGTAAGCTGCGAGTAAAGACGGACAACTCAGTGGATTTCACTGAGTTCATTTGACACGCTAAGTAGATACGTTTGCTTGATCTATGGTATATATGACATCTGTGGTCCCACTGCTGGGCAAAGGCCTCTCCCCTGGCTCTCCATGACTCCCTGTTCGGAAGGATTACAATGGAATAACTCCAAGATGGCGCCTGTAATGTATGGGGTCCTACATCCGATATCGGACCGGAAAATGTGCAAACGCACTTATTTGGCCGATTTTTACTGACATCACAAAAAAATATAAATTATAATTAAAATAGCATAACCTATATTATATTCCAAGTAAAACCAGACGCTCCAAGCATAATAAATGAAATGCAAAACGACTGAAATCTGGGTCAACAACTCAATCAAAACTTTTCATCATATATATTATGCGAGGCTCATACATAACTTGAGTAAAACATCTCAAAAGGGAGATAAAACTGTCCTATTACGCATAACAGGCGTAACACGGGCACAGTAAGTATGGTCTCAGTAAAATTGAGTAAGCTATTGTGCTATATGATAGAAACAAACAAAAGATAGTCACTGCCGCGAGTTATAGTTTGTCGCCAAGTGATGAACTATAATGAATGATTTTAATGTCAATGATGAATTTAAGGTCAATTGTACTCAGAATCACGAGTACTTTCAATCCCACTGGGAGACAAAAAGTGTCCCAGAATTTCCATATATTTTTGTTACTTTCCTCTTTTGTTGCCCTACACAATATGTACGGAAAATGGTAACAAAATAAGAAAAAATCGTGTGGGACATTTTTTAAACTACTACTTCTAATTGAAAAAGCTAGTGATTCTGAGTAGAAATAGCATATTTTTTTTTTCAAAAATATCACATTTCTAAAACTGCTAAAAAAAAGAAATTCTCAAAATCGCTCGCTTCTCATACGTAGCTTGTTCGCTTTTGGTACACCTAGTGAGTAAAAAATCTCAAAAGGAAGACAAAACTTCGAATCCCAGTAAGGGCATTTATTTGTGTGATGAGCACAGGTAATTTGTTCCTGAGTCATGGATGTTTTGTATGTATATATGTATTTGTATATTATATAATATATCGTTGTCTAACTGCAACACAAGCCTTCTTGAGCTTACCGTGGGACTGAGTCAATCTGGGTAAGAATGTCGTATAAAACAAAACATAAAAACAGAACAAAACCTGTGAGTAGTATCATAATAGCCGTAACAAGGGCATATATGATGAGTTACGTCACTCAAATCATTTTGTGTAAGTGAGGTTTTAATATATTCATTCTAGATTTTTTTGCGGCAAAATTAATAATTAAACTTTATCGCTGCTGTGTTATACCCATACACGAGTACATTTAATTACACTACTCTCCCGTCCCCCCCGCACACGGCTACCCTCCCTCCCCCCCTTGAAAAGTGTCCCGTTTTACAAACTTTCTTATTTTTTAGGAAAACTATGCGAGCTAAGTCAAAATGGTCAAGGACTGAATTATTTGGCACTAAATTACCTACACTTAAGTATAAACATTTATTTTGATACGAGTTGTAGTTTCCAAGCTATGGTCAACCAAAGTTTAGTAAAAATATGCGCTTAGCAGAAATAAGACATTTGATAATAAATTAAGACAGTAAGCGCATTAGGTAACGCACTTAGGAAAAAAAATAGATTTCAATAAAAAGCTTACTCTTGCAACTTGCATTAGACACATCGTTCTCTTACAATTCTCTCGTTTTGTACATTTCTAAAGTTAGTAGCATTCGACCCTAAGAACTTCGATAAATTCGATATTAACAGATATTAAGAACTACTAGGACGTCAAACTAAAATGAATTCTCTGTAACATAAATGATGACCAACACGTGTGAACATTTTTTAGTTATACAATTATGAACCTCCAGGTCTTTTTTAGCTATTTTCTTTTTTTTGCAGTACATTTTTGTATTGCCAATATATAATGTGTTTATGTGACTGTTTGGTTTCTGAATAAACTAAAAAAAAAAAAACCGGCCAAGAGCGTGTCGGGCCACGCTCAGTGTAGGGTTCCGTAGTTTTCCATATTTTTCTCAAAAACTACTGAACCTATCAAGTTCAAAACAATTTTCCTAGAAAGTCTTTATAAAGTTCCACTTTTGTGATTTTTTTCATATTTTTTAAACATATGGTTCAAAAGTTAGAGGGGGGGGGGACGCACTTTTTTTTCCTTTAGGAGCGATTATTTCCGAAACTATTAATAATATCAAAAAACGATCTGAGTAAACCCTTATTCATTTTTAAATACCTATCCAACAATATATCACACGTTGGGCTTGGAATAAAAAAAAATATCAGCCCCCACTTTACATGTAGGGGGGGGGTACCCTAATAAAACATTTTTTTCCATTTTTTATTTTTGCACTTTGTTGGCGTGATTGATATACATATTGGTACCAAATTTCAGCTTTCTAGTGCTAACGGTTACTGAGATTATCCGCGGACGGACGGACGGACGGACGGACGGACGGACGGACGGACGGACGGACGGACGGACGGACGGAGAGACAGACATGGCGAAACTATAAGGGTTCCTAGTCGACTACGGAACCCTAAAAATGATGCAAAAAAAACTCTGTAACGACTGTAACTATGAACTAACTCATTGACTTAACTATAAGATAAAAAGATGTACCTAACACACTAATTGGGCCTAGCAAAATACTAGTCTATGTTTAGTTAATAAGAATTATTTATTATTGGAGTGACATGTAAAATTACTTATAATTTTATCAATAAAAATCTCATTTCTCATTTCACCCGTGTGTAACTTTAAAAATGTATACTACTTTACTAATACAACAGCTCTGACATCAGGCTAGATCTCATTCTACATTCAAGCTGTCCGCTCGCCTCCATTGAGCGCTGTTTGTCCCGTGCACTGGCCGTGCGACTGACGTGCGCTTGACGTGCGACTGCCGCGAAATTAGCGTTGACGTCTGCTGTTTTGACATCTCGTTCTACACAAGAGTTCAATGTACTGCAATGTTAGGTCAGTAAAAGTGACGTTCGGATTTCTGCTACAGCAGTATCATTGCTGGCGAATCGTTGATGTAGCCACTGTATTTATACATAAGGTACAGCGGAGCAAATCTCGACTGAGGGGCAATTGTAACTAATCCATTTTTCAGGGTTCCGTAGTCAACTAGGAACCCTTATAGTTTCGCCATGCCTGTCTGTCCGTCCGTCCGCGGATAATCTCAGTAACCGTTAGCACTAGACAGCTGAAATTTGGTACCAATATGTATATCAATCACGCCGATAAAGTGGTAAAATAAAAAGTAGAAAAAAATGTTTTGTTAGGGTACCCCCCCCCCTACATATAAAGTGGGTACTGATTTTTTTTTTTTCATTCCAACCCCAACGTGTGATATATGTTGGATAGGTATTTAAAAATGAATAAGGGTTTACTAAAATCGTTTTTTGATAATATTAATATTACGACTAGGGAACAAATCAAATTATTTTGTTGAATTTTTTTTTTTCATATTAATATTTTAATATTAATATTTTTATATTATATTTTTAATATTAATATTTTCGGAAATAATAAAATAAAGTGTGTCCCCCCTCTAACTTTAGAACCATATGTTTAATAAATATGAAAAAAATCACAAAAGTAGAACTTTATAAAGACTTTCTAGTAAAATTATTTTGAACTTGATGGGTTCAGTAGTTTTTGAGAAAAATTCGGAAAACTACGGAACCCGACACTGACCGTGGCCCGACACGCTCTTGGCCGGTTTTTTTTTTTTCATTATTACACTATGATGTTGAGTTCTACATGTATCCACTGAACACGCCTACCATATATTATATAACCGGTGGACAGTCTATTTGATAAAAATGGACGTTACATTTGCCCCCCCGTCGAGATTTGGCCCGCTGTACCTTATTGGAAAAAAAGTATTGCAGACAAAATGCAAATGTAAGAAATATGTTACTATGAATAGGTACATCATCATCATCATCATCCTTACATTTAATCTTATCCGACATTCGCCACGACTCATGAGAGCCTGACAACTAAACTCAAGATTTGGCATAGACACTAGTCTTATGAAAGCAGCTGCCATCTGACCTTCAACCTGAAGTGTAACTAGGCCTTTTTGGGATTAGTATGGTTTCTTTACGTTTTAGACATAGACATAGAAAATCTTTATTCAACATAACATGAAAATGTTACAAACAATGAAGAAGTGTTACATTAGGATTTGATAAAGTGTTTTCCTTCACCGAAAAGCCTGGCAAATATCAAATGGCATTAAGTCCCAAATACTCATAGGTACGAGCCTGGGTTCGAACCCGCGACCTCCTGATTGAAAATCACACGCTCTTACCGCTAAGCTACCAGCATAACTACGAATAGGTAAATGCACTTAACTTAATTATAAATACATCCAACCCAGCCTATCCCAATTAAAACTAAATCTAGGTCGTAAGCGGATCTAGCAACAGCTTATACCTACACAATCGTGTTGACAATCAGGTCGACAATCAGGTCGCTAATTAGCGAGAGATCAAAGCCGGGGCCTCTATTATTAAACCTGATAAACTTTAGAGCCACAAGGTTGTAACTGGTTAACAAAAGAGTGGTTGTTAGAACCTTGTCAATTCGATCTAAGAATTGAAAGCCTTTTTCAAAGTTGAGGAAAATATAAGATATTAAGGGAGAGGGTTCATCTTTTTTTTTTTTTTATACCACGTCGGTGGCAAACAGGTATACGGCCCGCCTGATGGAAAGCGGTCACCGTAACCTATGGACGCCCGCAACTCAAGGGGTGTCACGTGCGCGTTGCCGACCCATCAGAAACTTGTACACTCCTTTTTTGAAGAACCCCATACTGTAGTTCATCGGGGATACCTCGACAGGGAGCTCATTCCACAGCCGGAGCGTTCGTGGGAGGAAATTCCTCTGAAACCGCACGGTGCGCGACCATTTAGATGTTGCTACATCTTGAAACTGTTTTGTTTTATAATAAATTTTAAAAATAGCTTCTGCGTGGGATTTTATTTGCGCAGAATAACTAGTATGACAATTTTGTAAGGGTCACTTGCACCACCGTAAATGGTGGGTTAACCCGAGGGTTAACCATTTGGAATTTGACAGATAACAGCCCACTATAACCAAAAATTAACCCTCCATTTTCGTTGGTGCAAGTGGCCCTGGGGGTTAGATCTACATCAAGGTTTAACTTACAAAATTATCATTATCCCTATTATCCTCCTTTTCGAAATTTTTAAGAAATTCAATACCTTTCACTTCAATCGTACTTTTTTGCAGATTATTGTTTGCAGGTTCTGGCGTCCTGTTCCAGTTGTATTGATTTTATAGCGTCTATCTTAGTTTTATTCCATTTTATAATTTACATCATTGAAATGATTTTCCTATAAGGATTTCGATGCGAGTTGACGAGTTGATTCGACGTTGAATATGACGATCGAACAAATCATAATGAAAGATCAGAATAGGCTAGTTTCCTATACTTAAAATAAAATATTTTATGCACTGCACGAAATAAAGCTCCACAAAATTTGAAGAAATATATGGACAGTAGTTATATTTCAACAAAATTTATATTTAATAAGTCAAAGAGAAAAATAAAAAATAAATGAATTGACCGTGACGTCACTCCTCAGTATTTCATATTAATTCCATACTAGCAAATCGTTTTGACAGTTCTTAAAAAGAAGCTGATTTGACTAGTAGGAAACTAGCCTATTGCAATTGCACTTTTTTTATTATTATAATGTCCTATTTATTGATATGAAAGGACCCACACTTGTTTCACACCCAGACAAGTTTCTGACACTCAGAATTGTATCTAACCGTACAGAACATACGCAAAAGGACCCTCTAACAGGTTATTCGTACAGTGACCAGCATAAATAAGTGATGATTTCTGTACCTTGTCGCTTTTAATCGTTTGACAATTTCGTATAACATTTCATACACGACGTTAAAAGCGACAAGGTACAGAAGTCATCACTTATTTCTGCCGGTGACTGTACAAAGTTTTTTTATACCACGTCGGTGGCAAACAGGTATACGGCCCGCCTGATGAAAAGCGGTCACCGTAACCTATGGACGCCTGTAACTCAAGGGGTGTCACATGCGCGTTGCCGTCTCATTAGAATCTTACCAGCAAACTTCGTTATCTTAGTGAGCAATAATGTAGCACCTTTTAGTTAAACACGTCACATATTGAGATCAAAATCTGCAAAGCCCCATGAAGCGATGTCCCACATTTGGCACAGAACCTTCAAACATATAACAGTCAAATTTTATCTAGTCAGATCGCTGCCAACGGGGCTTACCATATCCGGTTGACTGTAAAGTTGTGAAACTTTATTGAAATATGATTTGCATAGCAGTAAACATTTTTATTTCTGACTAGCTTTTGTCCGCGGCTTCACTCGCATTCAATTCTAAAATTTCATAATGCTTCATATAAACTTACAACCCCCATTTCACATTGGGGCGTTAGAAAGAGACAAAAAGTATCCTATGTCACTCTTCATCCCTTCACTTCAATTATCACTACTTAATAACCACAAAATTAAAATTTTGAAAAAACCCCCGACTGCGACATAGTAGACCGATTTTCATGAAACATGGCTAATGACACTCCTGACTAAACAAAAAAGCTAAATCTAAATCGGTTCATCCGTTCGGGAGCTACGATGCCACAGACAGACACACACAGACAGACAAACAGACAGGTAGACAGACAGACAGATAGACAGACAGACAGACAGACAGACAGGCAGACAGACAGACAGACAGACACGTCAAACTAATAACACTCCTTCGTTTTTGCGTCGGGGGTTAAAAATCACGTCAATTCGTCGCTCCGTTTTCTCGTGAAAGATGGACAAACAAAGACAAACAGACACACACACTTTCCCATTTATAATATTTGGATGATTTGCATAGCTGTAAACATTTTTATTTTTTAATAAATGGAGACGGTTTATATGAGATTGAGATGGTTATAGTGCATTCTGAAATTGCTAAAAAATAACCTTGTTTTATGTAGGCACTTGAGGAACGAAGTTAGGAGTTAATTTAATATAAAATTATTTTCTACTCATTTTCTTTTTAAATTCTGATGTTCTCTATATAAACAAGGGTTTAAATACAATATAAAAACTACATACAATGTAAATACAGTACCGGTCAAAAGTTTGAGTTCACCCTTTGATTTCGGTACAAATGAGTACTTTTGTACGATAATTATCTTCGGTTTGGTAGTCGAAATATGTTTTCAACTTATATTTATTGTTTTGTGGAGATTTGTTTTACTGGTTAGACACAATTCACGTACCTTTCTTTCACTAAAATCTAATAAACATGACGGCAAAATGCTAGTTATATTTATGGCCTTGCCTTTGCCACTAATTGAGACACATCTTTACACGAAACACAGTTTTAGCCAGATAATATAGGCCAAATAATTATTTAGCCTATAAGATTTGAGGGAAACAGATATTAAAAAAATATAAATTGTTTACGAAACAAATTTTGACGTCTGAACTACAAAAAACTATCTCTCTTAAGCAGTCAATTGTACTGAAAACAAGGAGTGAACTTAAATTTTTGACCGGTACTGTAAGTAGTATACGAACATAAGTACCTATGTTGATGCCACATTTTGCCTGTAATATTTCACATACATATTTAGATACCTACATAATCTATGATCTTAACCTACCAATAGGTTTTGCAACAAAATCGTCTTTGGTAACTTAACTTTTTAAGAGATGGTAAGGTATTTGACTCAACCGATTTTCAATTCTATTCTCGAACCACTCGCTTCAACTATAGAATCCTTTCACTTGCTCGTTTTTCAATTCCACACTCGGCGTTAAAATACAACTTTGCATCCTTGTATAACACAAAACTTTTCCCCTCACTATAGCCAGGAAACTACAACGCAAAAAATGCGTTTATCACTGCTTCCAGTAGTTGCACAGGTGCTAAATCATATTAATTACTAGATTCACCTAATTTTATCAATTTTATAGCAGTTAATTTGACTTTATTCAAGGTCCAATTACTTTATCCACTAGTGGATAAATACATTTTTACCCGCTGGTATTAAAGGACAAAACACGTATTTCTAAGCTAGCAAAGGGAAAACAACATTAACGACACAATAAAATAAGTACTAATTTAGTCTGTGTATCATTACCTAAACTGTTTACCAACTGTCTCATCTCAACCCATGGCCATGCACTCAGCAAATCATGACACGACATAATATTATTACTTATCACTGTCGCATGTCCGACATTTGTCTCGTCGGAAGGATGTGTCGGACCCACATCATGGCATAGGACGGACCTACGGCGGGTCGTGACGTCACAGTGGCGGAACAAAAAAGTAATTTCTTTCGTCATTTAGAAGAGTGAAATCATTATATTACATACTAGCTATTTCCCGCGGCGTCGCCCGCGTTATACTAAAATAATTCAAGCTCAAACTCCCATTTCACCCCCTTAGGAGGTGAAGTTGAAAAATCCTTTCTTAATGCTCCACTACACCAGTCATGTGCGTTGATATGTCAGTCAGTCAGTTTCTTCTTTTATATATTTAGAAGTGATAAAACTACCTATCTTGTTTTCTTTCAACCCCTTAATTGCCTAGAGTGGCACTGAAACTAGAGTAGATTAAATGTGCTCTGCCTGCCCCTGTATGTGGCAAATACAGGCGTGATTGTATTGTACGTAATAAAAACTATTCTTAAAATATTTTACTCAACAGCTATGAAACACTGAGAGAAAATACAACCAGTTTTCATGTTCGTTCAACAAGGTTTTTGGTTAAAATAGCGCCTACGTGCTCTTCGGTTCAAACAACAAGCTTGTCATTTGAATCGGCAATATATTTGAATCAACAAGTCGATTTTACACCGTGTCCAATAAGTCCGAATACTCACATTTTACCTCAGTTCCAAAGATATAGGGATCACAGGCCATCAAATTCTTATTTAAACTAAAGAGTATATTCCTCTTAATAAAATACAAGCACAAAGTACATGAAATTTCCGAAGTGTCTAAGAAAAACAAAGAGGTAAAGTGCCAACAAAATACTTGCTCGGCACGCAGGTGACGAGTTATTTTTTATACGGGGAATCTGTATGTGATAAAACAGACGCCACGTGTCCAAAATAAACTATTATGGGTACCGAGGATAGATAACGTTCCGGGCAACTAGAAAAATGTGCCTAGGTTCCAGAGCTCACCATCGGCCCAGGTGTGGGATGCAGTATGTAAGCGAGGTAAACTACCTTCAGTACTAAAATTATAAATGAGATTTTTTTTTATGTTAACGAAAAAATACATAATAAAATTTCCGAACAAAAATCTAAATTTTTGAGTAACTAAATGGATTTTAATGGAAAAACAATCAGTGCCAAAGTAAAGATTACCTTCGCATATAGCACTACCTTCATCATCAGCCTCCTTGCGTCATCCCGCGGCATTTTCCATGACTCATGGGAGCCAGGGGTCCGCTTTGACTACTAACCCCAAAATTTAGCGTAGGCACTAATTTTACGAAAGCGATTGCCATCCGACCTTCCAACCCGAAGCGTAACTAGGCCTTATTGGAATTAGTCCGGTTTCCTCACGATGTTTTCCTTCACCGAAAAGCGACTGGCAAACATCAAATGACATGTCGCACATAAGTTCCGAAAAACTCATTGGTGCGAGCGGGGGTTCGAACCCGCGACCTCCG
Source organism: Leguminivora glycinivorella (assembly GCF_023078275.1). Taxonomy (NCBI): domain Eukaryota; kingdom Metazoa; phylum Arthropoda; class Insecta; order Lepidoptera; family Tortricidae; genus Leguminivora; species Leguminivora glycinivorella. The sequence continues at coordinate 3,209,904 of NC_062982.1, forward strand.
GATTGAAAGTCGCACGGTCTTACCGCTAGGCCACGAGCGCTTATAGAAAAACAATCAGTTTACGTCTTGATAAGATACGTTCAATGTATCCCAAAGTAAACATTCTCCTCGAATATAGCACTATAAGTATTCGAATAGTTGCGGAAAATTAGCCCGCGGTAATCTATAATCGATAACGTGGCATAAAAGAGTGATCAATCAAACGCCTTGGCCCGGATCCGCAGGAAATGCCATATGGCGAGGATATGCTTTGTGCTACCTACTTACTTGTAGTTTGGTGTGAAAAGAAAAATGAAAGAATAGGTGGAGTCGTTTTCTAGATACTTAAAACTAGGTTTCCATAACGCTATTATGCACTGAGAGAAAAAAACAACCAGTTTTCATGTTCGTTCAACAAGTTTTTTGGTTAAAGTAGCCGCCTACGTGCTCTTGACTTTAGTTCAAACAACAAATTAGATTGTGTTAAGTGTAGTGTAACTAGTACAATCTACAAGTTACTCGTCATTTGAATCAGAATCGATTTTATAAAAGCAACATGACACATTGTTTTAAACATAAATGTTTGGCTGATTCAATCAAACATCTTTTAACATGTTTAACCTTGTTGTTCGATCAAATTCGACTTGTATCATCAATATTGTGATTTATTCCTTTTAGGGCTGGTTTTTCAATCGCCAGATAAATAATATCGGTCAGATAAATGTTAGCTGTCATTGTCATTTATACGTATGATGAAAAGGATAGTGATAACTTTATCTGGTAGATATATTTATCTGGCGACTGAAAAACCGGCCCTTACTAAAATACTTTTGTTTCAAACGGATAAACCCGGATAAACGGATAAAGTCGAACTTGTTAAATTCACAATACACATTTTTCTCAGTGTGTGGGCTGTTTCACCACATAGACATTGTCGCCCGACAGTGACACTTTGCCGTTTATTGCCTGTTCAAAGTAATGTGGGTTGATAATTAAACCCAGAAATTTCAGTATCATATCAAGTGTAACAAGTGTTAATGTCACTGTGGTCAACATTAATTTTAACTGATTTTCTGTCATAACTAGTTTAAAGCATGAAGCCTTTATGAACACAGATGTCGACATTGTCGACTATATAGAGACAAAGAGGATCGAGTATTAAAGAGTTACTGTCAAAGTAAAATGTGTAATCACAGTGCATAGACTGCCATCTCTCGACACAGGCTTAAAACTTTTGAACCTCAGTTTTGACAATTTGGCCCATATTCTTAGCTTATGTTTTAAAATGTCAAATATTAATATTTAGCGCCATCTAGCCGAGCGTACCCCAAAGGTGTATCGCCATCTAGCTCACCGTACCTTTTTCTGTATGGTTTTGTGGTACGTTTTTTTCTTAGACTTCATCGGTCTATACGAAGTTATATAGGTCTTTGATAGAGATCACGTTCTTTTGCGCAAGTTAAAAATATACAATTTTGACATTCTGCTAGAGTTAAATATACCTAAATGCGACAACGAGCGAAGCGAATAGGCGTGTTTGGTTACTTTGTTCACGATTTCTATATCCTAAAATGGCCACGACGAACCCATCAACAGTGAAACGAATAAGAGAAGTTACACGAACACTTTCAACAACTTGCAGCTTGTTAAAATTTATCTTGCCAATAATGAGAACCAATGCACCAACATTTTTCCATTTCCTCATTTCCAAAACGACTTAAGTATCGTATACAGAGTGGGGCCTGTAACAAAGGCGAAGAATTGAACTGTAGGCTATTCTCCTTATACTGATCAACATTTGTTCAGTGACTTTTAAAAATTATGAAGTCTTTAAATTTTTAATTTTTCATACAAAATAAATATTAGCTTCAATGTACGCCATTATTGTTGTCATTGACGTTGTCTGTCACACTTTAGACTTAACAGAATTCGCAATACATTACCTCTTAGAAAAAACTTTCAAGGGTGATAAAAATCAAAATACAAGTTATTTTTAATAGTCGCCGAACAAATGTTGATCAGTATAAGGAGAATAGCCTAGAGTTCAATTCTTCGCCTTTGTTACAGGCCCCACTCTGTATATGAAATTCCTTGTATCTCTTTTGGGGTACGTCTTTCATTTGTTTACTTCCAGAATGAAGTATGTCAAAGTAGATATGCAATATAATGTGTCTATTTGGAAGCATGTTTCACGCTTCGTGTACAATTTTAACGAGATGATATGCTATTTGTTAATGTCTTAGATATGTCAGTTTAACGCTTGTTGAGGGATATAGCTGTTTTGGAAATTTGAAACAAATTGTAGACATTTATCTTGGGATGTGGCTGTGTGCGTGGTGGGGATTAAAAGTGATGACAATTCATGGAGTGTGTAAACAAATCATGAATAATGAAGCGCATACAGAAGTTTTACAGAAATGGTATAGTATGTAGGGCATAGCGAATGACACTTATTCCGCTTTGTGTGGTAGGGCACAGCACAGCGGATATCGTCTCGCTCGAATCTAGAGCAGAGCCCAACTGGGGAAGTACCTCCGCCTTACAGAAGACCGCAGCCAAATAGCACTAGACCCTACTCAACAACTCAACAAGCACGACGAAGGCTGTGAGGCATTTGTGTTGTATGGTGTTGGACATTTGCAGTTTGTTCTTTGTCAATTTTCTGTAGATTACCTAATTGGTTAATTATTTTTTAACATAGTAATGGTAAATTTTTTGAATATTGTATACCTAGCTTTATTAATAGTGTGTGAACCTGCCTTAGAAATCTATATTATTTGTGGTCATGGTTCGTTAATATTTCTTGTATGTCAGTAGCTTTTGCACATTATAATTTTTGTTTGTCCACGTGTTTTGTCCTTTAATACCAGCGGGTAAAAACGCATTTTATCCACTAGTGGGCAAAGTAATTTGACCTTGAATAAAGTCAAATTAACAGCTTTAAAATTGATAAAAGTGGGTGAATCTAGTAATAAAGATGATAATTACCACCTGTGGAACTACTGGAAGCAGTGATAAACGCATTTTTAGCGTTGTAGTTTCCTCGCTATAGTGAGGGGAAAAGTTTTGTGTTACACTCGGGTGCAAATGAATTTTACTTCTCGTGTGTTAAAAAACTCGCAAGTTCAGGATTCTATTCTCGAACCACTCGCTTCGCTCCTTCCTTTCACTTGCTCGTTTTTCAATTCCACACTCGGCGTTAAAATACAACTTTGCCCCCTTGTATAACAAATAACTATTCCTCAGTCACCCGTTGACCACGAACGCTGTAAAGAGTTCGAAACGTCGGGATGAATTTTAAATTCATTATACGCGATTTAATCCGTTTCCATAGTTTTATTTCATGAGTAACTATCGCGGTAACCGAAGACAATATTACATAGTAGTTAATTTCTTTTCTTTAACAGGAATGCGTCCCAGTAGGTATTTATATTTTAATTGTAAGGAATTGAAAAGAATAAAATGAATATGGCATTAAGTTCGCCTTTTGTACATTAAGTTGATTTTTTGTGCAATAATGTTTAAATAAATAAATATAATTTATGAGTCACACCTTTTTCTCCGATTGAAATCAAAAGGGCTTAGGAGCCCGGTACCGTATTTTGTGTATGTCAAGCTTTTAAGCAAAATGTCACACGCCAAATCAAGAAACTCCAAAAGTTTCGCGACTTCGCACACTCATTAACCGGCACCTGCCATTGTGTCTAGTACTAACACAAGTCAGACTTTATTCAATTAAAAGTTGAAAAATCTACAAGCGGCACGGTTCCGAGTGTGCTTGCTTAATCTTGAACTGTGATAGTTCGCAAAACGTTTCTCTTATTCACATTTTTGTCTGGTATAACTTGACCTGAACTCGAATGGGGATGAAGACGATTTTTCTCTATTATACTTTTTTATTCTTAATAAGGTAATTCATAAATAGATGTGAAGACTTAAAACGTCTCAATTAGCTTTAATTTTAGACATGAAATCTATGTATAGACGTATAGAGCAGCGAAGTTAAGTGGTCCAATGATAGCAACCTTCCCCTAATGTTTATCAATCAATTGTAGTTAAACAATTTCCAAATCTTTGTGAACTCCCCTCTGGCTGGACTCACACTAATCACGAACTTGTTTAATTGCTACCATCCCCTCTTCTCCCCCCACAACTCGGTTGACAAGTTTAAAACGACGGATAGCTTTAACGCTCGATTTATGGGTTCCCGGATCTTTAAAAGTTTTATAGAGTGAGTGCTGAAATAGAACCATATAAAACGGACTACTAGAACACCGACAGACAGGCGAAAAGACTAAAAGTAGAAGATTTTTTTTTTAAGTTTGTTTGGGTCACAAAAATCGTAATAAGTAGACTTTCACCATACTGTACCTGGCTCTGTAACAAACGTTCCGAACGGTCGCCGAGCTGTCAAGTTGACTCTTTGACCAGCTGATTTCAAATATTGAAATTTAATGATATGTTTAGCTTTAAATAGGACTTCTACTCATTCTTAGCTAATCTAAGTAGTAAAGTATTATCAGTGATACAGTTTTGGTGAAATTGGCAACGTTACACCGAGTATTTATTGGACTTTGAGGCAGGACTACCCAACTGTCAACGAGTGATCGCAGCCGTTGGAATCTGCGTTTGAAACGGGGAGAGTATTCCATTTTATTAATCATTTATTTCTACACTCAAACAAAGCTCATTGCTGCGGCCGTGAGCAACGTCAAACTCACAACATTGGCACCGTGCAGTTTCCCTTTGCTTGACGAACTAGTGGAAGCACAAGACGAGACAAGACACATTCGCCACAGACACTGCCGACTACTGATACACTGCAAACTTTATTTCTTGGCATTTAAAATCTCGGTGCTTGACAACAACAGATGCGGCACTGCGGCTAGACAGAAATCCAGCCACCGGTTCTTCATGCGTTCTCGATGTGGTACTTCATGCATTTAGGTTCAAATATTGGATGAAAAATGTTTTGCGTTTTTTAGAGTCGTTATGACATCGGCATACTTCGTTATAGCTTCGTCTAACTTGTAGGAATGGTTAAATTTATGTTTTGCTCGTAGTTTATTTAATTTCCTATTATTTAGACGTGTTATTTAGTCGATATGAACGAAACTATTTACGGACTTTTTGAGCTTAATACAAGGAGTTCCACATGTGGAACAGGAAAAACATTAATTTTCTAACAAACTATTGATTGGAATTTTTTTTATTATTTTTTCCTGGACGCAAAATACAATTATTGTATCATACATTTTTTCTACGCGGAAAAAAGTCACGTATTGTAGGCTTAAGGTGTGCAATTATGTATGTACAAAAGAGCATTTTTAGGTTTCCATATCTTATTCACTTTTTGGAAAGTTATTCTCCATAGTATACTCTATGAACACAATGCAGCAATAACAAATAACTATTATCCACAAAACCCCAATATTACAAACATAATTTCCAATCATAACAAATAAACATTTATTTTACCGTGCGCCAAAATATACCAGCATTAAATTTAAATCACAACTATCACGAAAACAATTGTGAATTTTGCAAATTACCTATGATTTTCAGAATTTTCCAGCGTAATTCTCACATGTGAGTTTCCACGAGAGAAGGATCCTTTGTGTTTCATATTCAATTAGAACGTTTTTCATCCGCCATTTTGGCGTCCGTTGGATCATTCGACATTTGGATGATTGCATGTTACTTCTGAATAGGGAACTTGACTGTAGTTAAAATAAAATATTTTATCCCAAGCACGAAATAAAGCATCCGATAATTATAAGAAAAGGATAAACAGAAGTTATTATTAAATCCAATTTCTATTTAATAAGTCAGGTAGAAATATATAAAGTAACTGAGTTAACCGTGACGTCACTCAATTCGATTTCATACAAATTCCATATTAGCAAGTCGGACAAAATCGTTTTGACAGTTCTTAAAAAGAGGCTGATTTGACTAGGAGGCAAGTAGCCTTTGAGACATGAGACTAGCTCCGGACCAGACAAAGTGACAGAAGAGAGGTATGTGTTCAACAGTGGGAGATAAAGGGCTGATATGATGACGATTTAAAAAAAAATGAACACCTGACTAAAACTGACCTTGATATTTTAGGGTTCGATGAGCTCAGGATCACTAACAGATTCAATTCTGATTTAAAAAAAAAAATTATACTACGTCGGTGGCAAACAAGCATACAGTCCGCCCAAGGAGTGGTACATGCGCGTTGCCAACAAATTAGAAACTTTTACTTTTGCTGTGTAAATTATAAAGAATGCCAGTTGTTCTAAATTAATGTTAACGTCTTACTGTGATGAACGGACATTTTGGGGCGTATTTTTTTAATATGATTCAGAATAATGACAATTTTGAGTAAAATGAACCCTAAAATCGTTTTCAATTTTTTTTTGTGAAATTGCCCTGTTTTTAGAATTTCAGACGGACTTATCTCGAAACATGTGGACCCTTTTGTATTGGAAAGCCGCAATGTTCACATATAGCGCGGTCGGTGCGCCTGACAGGGGAAAGCGGGGTGGGTTGTGGCTGTCGCGTAATTGGATAAGGGGAGGGGGGGATTATAAGTTCATCGTAATTACTTCTCGCATTGAGCGATGTCGCTAATTAATTGGTAGTTCCTGATGATGTGGTTAAGGGTAACTGATGTAATCATAAGTTAATGGGTATGTAAACTTGATGATTGTAATGCTTATTATGTCAATGTACTTTAGAGATACGAAAGCCCCAAAGTATTTAGTTTTCTAACGATAAGACCTAGCTCAATCGGACTTTTTGCCCCGATACCCCATGTATTAAATATTTTGTGGTCCTGGGATTAGTTAGTTTTATTTGGGCATTTTCCGAAAGTCGCTTACAGTGTGTTTGGCGTACCTAAGTACTTGTTCCTGTATACGTCTACCTGGTGCCGTAGCCAAATGGCATTTCTGCGACGCGAAACGAAAACGAAACGCCGCGAAAGGTAGTCTGGGTCTGCCCCGCCGATACGCAAGAGCGATAGAGATAGATATCTACGAGCGTTTCGTTTCGTGAGCGTTTTGTGCATTCGGCTACGCACGCAGCTCCTCTAAAAACTAGCAATGTTTTCAAGCTGCTAAATACCTCTTTCAGTGTGTTCGGCATACCTAAGTACCTGTTCCTGTATACTTCTACCTGGTTGCACTCCAGAAGAAAGTGTTTATAGTGGTCTTCTGATACCATGCACGCTCAGCACATTGGGCTATCCTGGTTTACCCTTGAATCATCGACAGACATTGAATCGAATATTATTTGAAAGACAACATTTCAAATAGGTAATTTCATTTCGTCGGCAGTTTACATCGTAGAATAATCGATACAAGTAAAATTAAAAAGCCTGATTTTATTACGTAGATAAGTTATTCTTATATAATTATATCGTGTTATTTCATTACGTGTTTTTTCATTTTATTTTGTTTTACATTAAATAATATTCGATGAAAAGTTTGTCGGAAAAACAAGGGTACACCGTCGGTAATACCTATGTTATTGTGGTGTTGGTTCAGTGTGTCAACTGACCGGCATTCGACTTTCAAACTGATAGTCCGTGCATCCCCTCAGACCTAGGCTGTCATAATAAGTTTTTTTTTTTGCAATAATTTCATTTTTGTCACTAGCTTTTATCGCCGACTGTACCTTTCTTTCAACAGTCATCTACTGCTCTCCGAGACGTTTCTAAAAACCTCTTACTCGATGGGGATACGACGTTTCATAACAGAGTTACTACCTTTCTGCCTATATGACTACCTTTCTGCTCCATCATCAGCTCCATGATACCATAATATTACATTTTCACGTGATTTATATATGCGTGCAAATTTTCAGCTCGAAACCGGGAAGTGGGTCAAATTTAGCTTCTACGTTTTGATGCACACTAACATACTAACAAGTGAAGTTGATATGGAAGCTTTTAAAAATGTATCTATTTATAGGTGAAAAACTTAAGAAAGTCACCTGTTGTATGTGTGAGTGACGTGTTCGAATAGGCGTTTGTTTTGTTTGTGCTACTAATTTTAAATTATGTGTTCTCTATTCAAACACGTCACTCACACATACACTGAGAGAAATTTGCATTGTGAATTTAACAAGTTCGACTTGTTGCGGTTTATCCGTTTGAATCAGCCAAACGTATGTTTAAAACAATATGTGTCAAGTTGTTTTTATAAAATCGACTTGTTGATTCAAATATATTGCCGATTCAAATGACAAGTAGCATGTTGTTTGAACCAAAGAGCACGTAGGCGCTATTTTAACCAAAAAACTTGTTGAACGAACATGAAAACTGGTTGTATTTTCTCTCAGTGTACAGGTGACTTTCTTAAGTTTTTCACCTATACCACCTTAATTCATAAAATAAATCAGTTACACTAAATCAATATATTCAAATCTTAACAGTCTGATTAGTAGAGCGAGCAACCAGCAGCTCTGTGCCTTGAATACTTGCTAATGAGATGCAAACGAATGCAGGCGAGAGCTAACTTTATATTCCGATGTAAGTTCTTGTATAGAGAGCGAAGGAGCAAATGCAAGGAAAACCAGATTAATAAACAAAATAAAGAATAAAGGACATTCTTTCATATATTATCTGAGTGTCAGGTTAAGCTCAAGAATTTAAGTGTCGTTTTATGAATAAATATCATTTACTTTTTATGTGAAAATTGTTTAAAGCCTGTTCTGTGTACCACTGCTGGGCAAAGGCCTCCCTTCGATCTCCACTCGTCCCGGTTATGAGCATCGCTCCTGCCAGTCGCTGAGATACACATCCAGGGGGGTTACCATGACGTACTAAAGACGTTCAGTTTAGGTTGAGAGAAAGGGACACAGCTATAGCAGTTACATAGCTCCGTCCCTCTCTCAACCTAAACTAAACGGCTTTAGCACGTCATGGTAACCCCCCTGGTCGTCCTGCCATCTCCGCCTGGGCCTGCCAGATCCTCGCCCGTCTTGTTGCACCCAAACCATGGCTATTTTAGCCCACCTCTGTGGGTGCATGCGACAGACATGGTCTGTGAAAATGTCATGCCATGTAAAAATATATCTAAAAAACTAAAATAGATAAATAAATATATTTGTTATGCAAAATTGACTTAATAAAGTTTGAGTAAAAGTTTGCTAAGCCGAACGTGCCAATATTGATACCAAAGAAAACGAGAGATTCTAATAGTAAACTTAGCGAGTGATTCAGAATGTAGAATCTTGAGTGCGCGAGAGTTTAAAGTAAGAATAAAACACTAACTTTCAAATAATTATAAAACTAAATCAAATCCTTGATTTTTATTTTTGATGAAATTTGCCGCATCCGAAAGTTGCAGTACATAAATCGTTATTGCAGACGGTTTAGGTATGGTGTAACATTCGAGAGGCACCTTTTTTGGTGACTTAATAGACCAAGAATATTATATACCATGGATATTGCGTGCCGAACATTACGTTGAAGCCAGAAAATTTGACCTTGAATTACGTCACGCCGGTTTTGCATCTCTTTCTTTAGGGTGTCCATGATTAAGCATACATTAGGGATATCCCGCGGAATTTGACGTATTACGTTTATACGACTGATTAATTTTGTAACTTATTAAATTCAAATCCGATCAATCGTTTTATCACGAAAGTGAACATCCATCCTCACAAACTCAAAAAGTAAGGTACATTAGGGCAATTCCGAAAGTCGTCTAATTAGGAAAGTCGCATAGAAATCACCATTATTTCCGTCATATCAAGATTCCCCTTTCGGAATTATCTGAACATTTCTGTCATTCGGAATTACTCTAATGCACCTTACTAATTTGTCAACCGCCAATAAGGTCCATTTCTATACCACTCTGCAGTTACTTTGCCTTACGCCACAAAATACGGTACAGTTTTTACCAGTGGTAAACTACTGGGATTTTTTTTTCAGAACCGTTCCAGAATAAGAGCGTGCATGGTGAGTGTTGCAACACGAGGCTTAAAATATAACTTTTCTTTTACTGACACCTGTATTTATTAAAAAATGTTTCAGTCACTTTAAACTATCACAATAATATTTTGGTAGTAACTACTGGGAAAACTAATCCCAGTAGCTATCAACCCCCGGTGTGGTAATTAACAATGTGGGGAAAATCCCAGTAGTTAGGACAGGTAAAAACTTGGTGGTAACTAGTGGGAATAGCCACAAAAATATAAGGGAAGTATTTGTCAATGGGGAAATAATGAAATACTAGGACGTTTTAAAACAGTATCTTTATTTTTAAGCGCCGCCCCAAATCTCAAGGAAGGTGGTTCTCAATTCGTACGTATTTCAATTCTCTTCGCATGTATATATATATATATATATATGTATCTCAATTTAATGTTTATGCCACGATATCTCCGTCGTTACTGGACCGATTTTTAAAATTTCTTTCTGTGTCATAATCTTCAGGCTTAAAGTGCAAATCTGCAAATTGTCGAACGCTCTGAAACATTTCCTTTTATCGGTACAATCGACAGCCAACGCTGCCTCCTTCCTTCATCTTTTGGAACACTGAAAAGTTTAATATTATTCATGTTAATTGTAAAGACATAAACAATAAAGTTGGTATTATTATACTGTGATATGAACTATGAACATAGAAACCGTACCAAGTTGATAGATTTAGCTCCATTCAATAAGAGTAAATACCATGCAAGAAAAAAGATTGGTCACCCTAGTCGTAAAACCACACATAGCATTATTTTTCTTTAAAGGTCATATTTATCGTTCTAAACCTATTCGTGGGAATTTTGATATAATTTGAGACAATGAAAACAATATAATGATAAGAACTAACCAAGATTACAAGCAAAATAGCAGAAAATTTATTGCCAGCGAGGTTTATGAACATTTTGGTAAAATAAGTACTTACTTGTGAAATTTTACGTCGGATTTCGGTTTCCATTTACTTCCACAATGGTTCACTATGCAATACATAGCGCAGAACTTAAGTAAATCGTCGAAAAACGTTTATTTCGCAAAATAAATATCTGAATCGGTGAATGACTTTTGACAATTCTGACATATCGGGCATATTTTTTTATTATTAGTGTTCCCATAGTACGCAGGAGGTAAATACCGGAGAAATAAGGTTTTTGATTGAGTTTTTTTTCGTATAATACAAAGAAAAGTAAGTCAATTTGATTGAAGAATGTTTTATACGTTTTTTTTAGTAACTAATCTGGCAATACATCACAGTGTCGGAAAGAGATAGAACATAGGAGTAAAGGTGAATGAACCTGGCTTCAACTCATTGGTCGGCACGCAAAATCCATGGTATATAATATTCTTGTAATAGACCGATGCGAGACCGACATAGTCTGCCGCAGAACTGAAAAGAGAAGTTTGCGAAAAACGGCGCTGAAATACCGTGGCGTCGCTTCTGTCTCTTATCAGCGTGCAGCAAACCATGTCTCATCACAAATTCTGCGACCCTCCACAACGCATTTGCGCCACTCCGTTCGTAGCTCTACCCTCTCCCAATGTTGGTGGTCAATATGAAAGGCAATCATATCCCTCTTAAAGTACTTATTCATATCGAATAACTTTTAGTACATAAAAGTAATTGGATATTAATGAGTACAATAACTTTTAATTAAAAATATACCATACATATTGCAAAATAATCTTACACAGGTTCCATCTAATACACGTCTAGTTCTTGAGATCGTTCGACTCGTCTTTCGCAAATCAATTGTAACACTTGACATCCACCGAGCGACGTGTCATGACGCTGTTAAATAAGTTATACGGATTCGTCTTTGTACAGTGCACTGACAACATTATGCACATTATGATGCAGATAGCGAACCGAAACGGAACTAGTATATTACATGATTTTCCTGATTTTAAACTGCTGTGAGACTCGTGGTTTAAATAGTTAGTGGTTATTTCCATTTATTTAGGAACCAAACAGTTAAACAAACAAACAAAACATTTAGAGATATTTTCCAAATCTACATTACATAAAGCCTAAGTAATAAATAATATATATAGGACATTCTTACACAGATTGATTGAGTCCCACGTTAAGCTCAAGATGGCTTGTGTTGCAGGCACTCAGACAACGATATATATAATATACAAATACTTAAAAATTCATGGCTCAGGAACAAATATCTGTGCTCATCACACATAAATGCCCTTACCGGGATTCAAACCCGGGACCGCGGCGTAGCAGGCAGGGTCACTACGCGCTAGGCCAGACCGGTCGTAATAAAATAAACAATAATAATAGAAAAAATAAACTATAGAAATATACAAGAGCTTCTTAGAACAAACAGTAGCCCTCTAGGTCTAGCCTGTATCGTGAGGACTGGAGCTTTGATCCTACGATTTCCCAACTAGGTGCGGAGAATCAAATACAGATCTGATAATTTTACAGGCACAGGCAGTTTTATAACAATATTTAGTACATATAACGGAGCGACGAATTAACGTGATTTTTTAAGTGGAGATAGTTGAAAGTATGGAGAGTGACACAGGCTACTTTCTTGTCTCTTTCTAACCCCCCACTTCCCTAAAATGGGGGGTGGAAGTTTCTATGGAGCATTCCGCAATTTTCAAATTTAACGCCAGTGAATTTTAAAAGCAAATTCTTTACTCAAGTACACGTGTAAGGAAGCCATTATAAAATTATAAATACAAGTTACCTTGAAAGGGAAGATTTATTGTTCCCTCAAGTTTTAATCTTCAAACTTTCAATGTTGTTTTGTTTGCGGACGAGGTGGACTTCATCTTGAAACAATCGAGGACAAAATGTTTTGGTAAAAGTAAATTTAAAGTCTAAATAAAAAAAAATATTATAAATGGGCTTACTCTTGACCACAGACTAGCCAAAGGCATAGACGTGGCCTATGATGGAGTGAGCTCGCCCAAAAGATGCCTGTTCACTCTTGATTTGAAGGTTGCCGGGTTATATGAGCTCGGAAATATAGCCGCCGGCAAGGAATTCCACTCCTTGGCAGAGCGCATAAGAAAAGAAGAAGCAAAGCGCTTCGTGCGAATTCGCTGAATATCTACTAAGTAAGGATGGAAACCGGCCGTGCGTCTAAGATTTCGATGTTTAATGATATAAATAGTAGTGCAACTACTTAAAAATACCTATCAAAAATATTTTTTATATTAACGTCTAGATTTCTGAGTAAGTATAGAGCCAATAGCTATTGATCACAAAATAATCTTGTAAGAGAAAAAAAAACAAGCTCTTTTTTAAATAACAGGCGTTTGTAAATAAATACTCGTAACTTTTAAAAATGTTGTATTGAATGGAATATTTAGTTACTTCGTTTCAGTGAGTTATTTTTAAAGCGGGCTTTCAAATGAAGGGCGTTCTTTTAAATTCCGTGCAAAGGTGGATTTCTACTACAGGTTCAAGTTACCGAGGTTTCACTGTATAAATGATGTGCCCCTAAATACCCCACGAGGCTCGGAAATGCAAAGCGCGCCAATTTCACAGGAAGCGCGTTTGAGGATACGAACAGAATTAGTAAATAGTCGATTCGTTGTCCTGGAGGGCTATTCGGATGTTGTATCAAATCTGGACTCGGGTGATGAAAAATATACAATTATATATACTTATACAAATTATACAATTACTCGTATATATACAATACACAGACGTCAGGTACATCACACAAAATTATTTACACAGAACAAGTATAACAACAAAAATTAAACAATTGTGTTAATACAAAGCGCTACGTAGGTAACAGTTTGTACGGGCATTTTTAGAATTTGGGTCCCCCCCAATTAGCGTAAGTTGTTAACGAAAATTAACTCGCTGTCAGTTTTGTGACAACAATTAAGCATAAAATCTGTATAAAAATTCACTTTTTTTATTCTGAGAGTATCGCTTCAAGTTTATGTAATTAACACAAAAATAATATTTTTATAGAAATTTCATGCTTAATTATCGTGACCAAAACTGACACTAAGTTAATTTTTGTTAACAACTTACGATAATTGGGGGGGTCCCAAATTCTGCAAATGCCTTAGACTACACACTTACAGAGCGAGCAAAATTTTCACTACTTTTTTAAAAACAAAAAAGTGCGATAAGCGCGGCGGCGCAAGTGGCCAGTGCGCGCCTCTATGGTGCTCAGATCAAGGCGGCTGAAACAGAGCCCGCTTACAGATGTAATAAGTTGTTACGTGTTGCGACTGATTTCGATAGTGTTTCGATATGACCATGAAACATGTTCGCCAATCACCATATCTCTCGCATTTTTAAAAGATTTGTTATGTCACCAATTAAATTTATTAGTTTCTCAAAATGTATTGTATCAGGAAGTTTGTATAGAAGTTTCTTTTGTTACCAATTGCTATACATTTTCGTTTTTTTTTTTGCGGTCCGCATATTAATTTTACATTACATGATAACAGCATATTAAACAATATTTCTTCTTCTTTTTCTATTTCACATGTAAAAACAAAAATATTTGATAATTCCGAAAAGAATCTAAAAATAATAATGCAAATGCAAAATACAAAAAGTGTAGTGTGAAACCTAACCTTGTTCAGAATCCTAACGTTTCTGAATTAGTCTCCGGAACGATTCGTGGTCTCTGAATAGTTACTTAGCGTTTAGTTTAATCTTGGTGGGTTCCAGTTTCGACTGACCATCGGAAATCCGAGCTCTTGAATTTTGAAAGGTAAACTTGTGGAGTGTTATCCGTACAATACTTGGCTTTAGTCTGGCCATTATTATTGACCACTTTCAAACATTTGTTTTATTCTGGAAATAGGTTATTTACCGGAAAAATTAACGCCATACCACAAGTATAGTAGGTAACTGCTAAAAATAGTCATTGTCAATTGTTTGACGGCACATGTCAAAACAAATAACATTAGGAAGTGGCAAAGGATGCCACACACGAGACGTGTTCAGTAATTTTTTTTTTTTTAATAATTCGATAACCGTAAGAGTTAGGGCTAGTTTCTTAAATAAATAGATTGTAAGTATTTGAATAAAATAATCTTCCCTTAGTTAACGGAATTAAAAAAAAAAACAGGGTGTATAAAATACTAACAGTCAATCATGCACACACAGCTATTAAACTTATACACCCTATATATAGATTTACACACCCTTTTTTCGTCGAGGGTTAAACAAGTAGTATCAAAAACGTTGCATCTGCTAACAGTCCCTTAGCAGCATTAAAACGGCAAATTATTCCGGCATGCAATTGCAGCGAACTGCACGCTGCTCCCCTGTGGCTCTTTACAACTGACACGAGAACTTACAAAGCACTCCTAAATTGTGACATTTTGAGAAATATGTATTCAGACCATGTAAGGTTATTATAGATAGATTAAGACTCGAAAATTATACAAAGGCCACAGGCAGAAAAAAATGTTACGTAATTTGACATAAAGATTTACACGAAGTAGGTATTTATATATTATACCATCTATATAAATTTGAAAAGTACCTAGACATAAAGTTGCCAAATAAGAAACATTGAACTAAACGATTACAATCGTTTAGGTTAAGAGTCCCTTGGTGGCATTAAGATGGCAAATTATTCCGGTATGCAACTGCAGCGAACTTCACGCTGTTCCCCTGTGGCTCTTTAAAACTGACACGAGAAGTTACAAGTAGACATGGGTAGTTCGCGAATGAAAGATTCAAATGAATTACTTCACTAGAAGTATGCCCTTCATTCACTAGTTCGGCTCGACATTATTTAGTTCTTTACTTCAGAAATTCAGTTGAACTATTTATTCGTTTACTTAAACTTAAACTTTTAATGGCCTTCAGTCATATCTGTCAAATTTTTCATTCAAAGAAGTAAGACTAATCTCATCTTCAGTCGTTCCCTCGATGTTGAGGATCGTGACGTCATGTCATTCTGTTGAAGACTAGGTCCCTCCATATGCGTCTGTTCCTCTCCAAGCGCATGGCCTTGTGTAGTTTTAATCGCATGGGTGCAGTAATTTGAACACACCGTTTAGTAGGGGGAGGTGCCTGAGGTCTGGGTGCCTTCAACTTTGCCTGTCATAATTTTTAAAACTAATACTGGTGAATAAAAATCCAAATTAAGAGAGTGGGAAAAGTTTACAAAAAGAAACATTTTAGTTGAATGTTTCACCACATTTTGTTATTGTTTGCCACCTTCAATGCATGGTAGTCAAATCACATAAGTTTTCTTTACACTCTACAAACTTTTAGAAAAAAAATCAGATATTGCGCCCTGAATCAGTTTCAACAACATTACCCACCAAAATCTCTTTCACATTACAACCAGTGGCCCGTTTCTCGAAAGGTACAAGCCTTGTATTACAAGTGTGTTTCCATGACAACCCATTCGATTTGACAGTTCGCACACTTGTAATACAAGGCTTGTACCTTTCGAGAAACGGGCCCCAGCTCAATCCACACATTGAGCTGCAAACCAAATCACGGCGAAACAATATGTTAAGGAGTTCGCTTTGACAACTCATCCCAAGAAGGCACGAGTTTTTACGAAAGCGGTTGCCATCTGACCTTCCCACCCGAAGGGTAACTAAGCATTGGGATTGGTTCGGTTTCCTCACGATGTTTTCCTTCACGGAAAAGCGACTGGCAAATATCAAATGACATTTCGCACATAAGTTCCGAAAAACTCGTTGGTACGAGCCAGTGTTCGAACCCACAACCTCGAATTGAATGTCGCTCTTACCGGCCAACCACCAGCTAAAGTACCATTACATCAGCAATTCCCGAAAAGTTTGTACATTTGGATCACGTCTCCGATTTTGATAAAAATTGGTAGGCTGATAGAGTCCATAATGCTGAGCAAAATCGACTAGGTTTCCCAAAATGTCCTAGGTAGTTTGTGTGAAACCTTCCTTTTTTGTTACCAGATTTCTATACATTGTACGAACTTTTCGGGAATTGCTCACATTACCTACAAAATTCACTTCCACATTTCAACTAGCTCAATCCACATCGAGCTGCAAACCAAATCACGGCGAAACAATATTTTATTCATAGCGCAATCAAACAACGCGATTCGGAATTTCCAGCAAACAGGACAATTTTATCAGCGCCCCTACCATGACATTTTCATGAGTTAGGGCCCATTTAGACGGTACGAGAACTCGCATACGAGTTTTATTACATTGCGCTATTTGATGGCTGTGCAAATTTCATGTAACCTTAACAGCCCGCAATGTAACTGAAATCGCACGCGAGTTCGCACGCCGTCTAAATCAGGCCTAAGAATCAAGAACGATTTAATACTGGACTGACAAAGCCCATACAGAAAATCGTACCCCTGAAAATGTATGGGCCTGTTAGGCTTAAAAGTAGATGGCGCTGTTCGTAGCCTGGAAGTGGCCAAAATCATGTTTTCCTCAAATATTTCTGTGTGTTTTTATTTTTTATAAGAACCACGTCACGCCACGTTACAGATATCACGTCAATACACATTTAGAAAAAAATAAATTTGTAGGCATCATAGATAGATAGATAGATAGAATACTCTTTATTGACACAACTCAGCAAGAGATACAGAAAAAAGATACAGTGGAGACAAAACAAATGATTATATATAGAGGCAGACAACAGGCGGTCTTATCGCTAAAGAGCGATCTCTACCAGACAACCTTTGGGTAGCGGAAATAAAAAAACATAATCAGAAAGAGTAGTTGCTTCGAAATGAAAAATCATACTTATTCTAATTTCCAACACACAAATTGAATAAACATACACATATAAGAGAATATAAATAGACTTACATAAACATACTTAAATAGTAATATACAGCAAGACAGATATATAGTAATAAACCAACAATCATCAATGTATTTATGATAGTATTTAATAGGTGGCGCTAAAAAATCGAGGTACAATAGGGATGACGACTACATAAAAAATGGCATTCTCTTTAGTCCGTCAATTAGATCGTCCAATAATACTGAACAAATATTTTTTGCTTTTTCTAATTAATGAAAAAATACAAAGATATAGAGCATCAAAGTTTCGGAGTCGGGGCTTGTGACGTCACCTCTAAGTAAAAATTGTACCTAGGCGTGACGTCACGCGAAACTTCAACGCACTTTACCGTCGTCATTTTTCCTTTACGAGAAAAAAGAAAAAATACGTGTCTAAAATTCTTTGTTAATCTAACTGACGGACTTTAGTTTTTTTAGCCCTGCAATAAATAATCCTGCATCCATATTAATATTATAAATGGGAAAGTGTGTGTGTCTGTTTGTTTGTCCTTCTTTCACAGCAAAACGGAGCGACGAATTGACGTGATTTTTTAAGTGGAGATAGTTGAAAGGATGGAGAGTGACATAGGCTAATTTTTGTCTCTAACTAACGCGAGCGAAGCCGCGGGCAAAAGCTAGTATACAATAATGTTATTTTATCGCGTTCGACCCGTGTGTATTTTTAAAAATGTCAAAAACTATGGTAGTGGCTCAGGACAATTTTATCAGCTGCCTCAGGCGCCAAATTGCCGCTCCAGAAACGCCAGTGACAGAGACAGCGATATGGGGAGATAAGTGCGTCTCTGTCTGGCAGGTTGGCAAGGCACCGGAGCTTGGCGTTGGCTAGTCTCCAGCGCAGGTTCTGTTGTTTCGTTTAGAATGCTACGGCAAGTGCGAGTCGTGTTTAAATGTATAGGTTTCTATACCATCAATCAATATTCTACAAACATACATATACATATAATCACGCCTCTATCCCATAAAGCGGTAGGCAGAGAACAGAACTACTAAGTTTCAGTGCCACTCTTGGCAAAAAGGGGTTGAAAGGAATCCAAATAGTGACATTGCAGTGACAGGTTGCCAGCCTCTCGCCTGCGCCACAGTTTATACCATATCCCACAGTCGACTTCTACGACACCCACGGGAAGAAAGGGGGTGGTGAAATTCTTAACCCGTCACACACGGGTCAATTGGTTCTATTTTGATTTTATCGAGGTTTCTATGACAAATGAAAGCAATGTTACAAAACGTTTTATATCCCTCTGCATTACAATGCCCAAACCATGCTAATCTACTTCCTCTTACCTTGTCTGTCACTGGCGCTACTCTCAGGCATCCTCTTATATACACCCTGTTTTATTGAATTCTGTTTACTTTAAGCTTTAAGGGAAGATTCTTCAGTTCAAATACAATCAATTTCCCTAAGAATCTAGCCTCTTAACTCTTACGGTTATCGAATTATTAAAAAAAATACTGACCACGTGTGTGGCATCCCCTTACCACTTCCTAATGTTATTTGTTTTGACATGTGCTGTCAAACAGTTGACAATGACTTTAATGTTATGATTAAGGTCCTATCACACTAATAGGTTCAAGCTAGGTAGTTTTATTGACGTTCATAAGCGCATTGTAATATGCCTACTTGGTAAATAAATATTTCATTTCATTTCATTTCATTTCAAGCTCTTTATTTACGTCAACATATTTACATAATTATATAAGAAACAAGCTAGCTAATGTCTAAAATAGGCCCTTGAGGCATTTTACCAAGGATACTGGCAACATTTCCTCGCTGTATCGCAATGCTGATAAGTTGTGCGAGGAAGTCGCCAGCTCTTCGGTCACCAGTTACCTCAACCAGACAAATTAATCCATTTTATTATATATGGAAACGAAAAAAAAATGTTTTCGAATTTAACATAAAGCGATATACAGGATGGTTCCTGATGTTGAACCTGCGTCTCGAATTTAACGGAAAACAAAAAACCGGCCAAGAGCGTGTCGGGCCACGCTCAGTGTAGGGTTCCGTAGTTTTCCGTATTTTTCTCAAAAACTACTGAACCTATCAAGTTCAAAACAATTTTCCTAGAAAGTCTTTATAAAGTTCTACTTTTGTGAATTTTTTCATATTTTTTAAACATATGGTTCAAAAGTTAGAGGGGGGGGACGCACTTCTTTTTCCTTTAGGAGCGATTATTTCCGAAAATATTAATATTATCAAAAAACGATCTTAGTAAACTATTAAATAAAACGACCAAGTACAAGGTTGACAACGAACTAGTTTTTATTTCTTTTAGAACCATAGATAGAGATAACCACAGATACAGTATATAGTTTTAACTACTCTATAACATTAACAGGTGTCGCTACTACATAGTAATTTATTTTGATAATAACCAACACTCTCCCTATATCAAAATAAAAAATACATTAAATTTACAGCAAAGACAGTTAAGGTATATTATTGCATTCCCATCAGGTTCAGAAATGTATGATGCTTTATAGAGCTTAAAGCTTTAGTTAACAAATCAGCAATCATATCGACTGATGGCATATACTTAACTTTAACTATATTGTTATTTACACATTCCCGACTAAAATGATATTTAATATCAATATGTTTGCTTCTGTTATGAAAAACCGGGTTGTGTAACAGTTTAATGGCACTTTGATTATCATTAAAAATCTTAATATAATTAATATCACTTGAAATTTCTTCATACAGATTTTTCAAATATATTGCCTCTTTACAACATTCTGATATCCCTACATACTCTGCTTCCGTAGACGAAAGGCTTACACTTGCTTGTTTTTTACAAGCCCAAGATATGACAGCTCCGGACAAAGTAAAGCAATACCCTGTATACGATTTTCTATCTAAAGTGTTAGTGCCCCAATCTGCATCAACAAACCCCACAATTTCCTTATTGCTGGTGCCTTTATATGTTATACAGTAATCTTTGGTTTTCTTTAGATACCTAAGTATGCGTTTACAATGACTCCAATGCTCTTTATCATAACAATTGTTAAACTGACTTAGATATCCCACCGAGTATGCAATATCAGGGCGAGTAAGTATAGCCAAATACATTAAACAGCCTATCAGTTGCTGAAAAGGCAAGTTTTTTTCAGCTTTTTCGCATTTTGTTAATTTTAATCCTACTTCCATTGGAGTATCAACGGTATGACAGTCAATTAAATTGAATTTTAATAACAATTGCTGTATATATTCACTTTGACTTAAAGTAAGTACACCCTTATCTTTATCATAGCACACTGACATACCCAGGCACTGTCTTACCCTTCCTAAATCTTTAATTTTAAATTGAGATCTTAAAATTGCTTTCAAATTACAAGTTTCTTTTTCATCACTTGAGAATACAAAGAAGTCGTCTACATATAGTGCAACTATAGTAGTTTTATTTTTTATATACAAACATGGCTCATATTTTGACCTTACATATCCATTCTTAGTAAGACACTCATGTACTTTTTGATACCACATTCTTGAGGCTTGCTTCAGGCCATATATAGCCTTTTTTAATTTAAGAACTTTATTACTGTCTTCACAGGGAAAACCTTGAGGTTTTTGCATGAAAATATTCTCATTAAGCTCGCCATTCAAGAATGCGGTGGTCACATCCAGATGAGTGATGTCTAATTTAAGTTTCACAGACAAAGCAAAAAGCATCCTTAAGGTACTATGCCTCACAACAGGCGAGAAAGTTTCCACATAGTCCACACCAGGCTGTTGTGTAAAACCTTTTGCCACTAACCTAGCACGATAACGCACTTCATTGTCTGGTCCAAATTTTTTCTTTAGCACCCACTTGCACTGCACTATGGTACCACTTTTAGGAATATCTACCACTTCCCACGCACTATTTTCTTCAAAGCACTTAAGTTCTTCCTTGACCGCTTGTAACCATTGGTCCCTCTCAGGCCCTTTCAAGGCTTCTTCCAATGTCAGCTCCATAGCACTGTCCATTATATTATTCTGAGTAAAAAACACACCATCAAACCCATACCTTTCAGGTGCACGACGCTGTCTGACTGGTCTGGATGTCACCTTTGGAGAATCCTCAACATCTTTATCAGTATTCTCAATAGTATCCTCATATTCACTAGGGATATACTCGCTGGATGTATCCAATGCTGACTCTTCGGTCAGTGTCGATTCTGTGTTTTCTTCTACCACTGAATCTTGCAGTACATGGTCCTTTACTTCTTCTTTGTCTTTCTCTTCAACCTCCATAATGCTATATGATTCTGAGGGCTTTTCCAAGACTATAATATCTCTGCTTGTAGAGATTTTCTTTGTTTCTGGGTCATATATTCTATATCCCTTCACATTATCAGGATATCCAAGTAATATACACTGACGTGACTTCTTGTCCCACTTGGTCCTCTTCTGTTTCTCTATGTGAACCATAACTGGAGAACCGAATATTCTTATATTACTTAGGTCTGGTTTCACACCACACCACAGTTCATATGGTGTCTTACCATTGGACACTGAAGACACAGTGCGATTATGAAGATAGACAGCTGTATGACAAGCTTCAGCCCAAAACTTTTTATCTAGCTTAGCGTCATAAAGCATACATCTTGCTTTTTCCACAACCGATCTATTTTGTCGTTCACACAGGGAACTTTGCTGAGGCGTATATGGATTACTTTTCTGATGTATGATACCCATTTCCTTTAAGTAAGCTTCAAAACTTGAGTTACAAAATTCTGTGCCATTGTCACTGCGAATAGCCTTCAACTTTCTATTTGTTTGAGTTTCTGCCATGGCTTTAAATTCTTTAAAGCACTTTAAAGCTTCATTCTTGTGCTTTAAGAAGTATATAAATGTCATTCGGCTAAAATCATCAACAAACAGTTGAAAATATACTGAGCCTCCTAGTGAAACTGCCTCCATTGGGCCACATAAGTCAGTATGCACTCGATCTAACAAATCACTGCTCCTTGTGCCTACATGCTTGAAAGGCAGCCGGCACTGCTTGCCCTCACAGCATGTCTTGCAAGATGATTTGGTGATATCAACTTTTTCACTCAAATCCATGCCTTCTACTGCATCCTTTGTTTTCATTAAACTTTCACTGTGAACATGTCCCATTCTCCTGTGCCAAACCTCGCCTGACGTAGTCACAGCAGCGGCTAGTAGGCTAGAAACTGTATTTAACTTATAAACACCATTTGTCAACGCTGCAGTAGCTACCAAGTCGTCGTTTTTGTTGAAAATAAGACATCCTGTCTTGGTAAACCGCACATCATTTCCCTTTTCAATCAATTTACTGACAGAAAGAAGGTTAGTTGTCAAATTCGGTACACAAAGTACATTTTCGATGTTTATTTCGAATTCACAGTCTTTCACTGAGGTTACAATCTGAATATCGCCAGCACACGTTACTGAAACAGTTTCTTGATTAGCAACAACTATTTCATCACTTGTTTCACGAAAATTACGTTGAATCCAATTTCGGTTTGGTGTCAAGTGAACACTGGCTCCAGAGTCAACATAGAAGTCATTTTTACTAAAACTTCCAGTCAAAAACACAGCTGAGAATGCATTGGTCTGTTTACGATCTACATTTTTATTCAATTTTGGATTATAAGTGCACTGCGATCGATAATGTCCCACTTGATGACACCGGTAACATTTGACATTTGTTTTTGTTGACTTAGCACTCTTAGCGCCATCTTTGCTTCCGGCGGCCATTTGTCGACTTTTGTGTTGCCAGTTTTTAGACGCGGCAAATGCACTATCTCCCTCAGCGCCATCGACACAAGTTCCGGTTTCCATGTCGAGAAGTTTGCTTTTAATGGCGTCCGCTGTCACTTGAATGCCTGAATGTTCTATAGCCATTATCATGGGTGAGAACTTCTCTGGTAATCCAGCTAGGAGCAACGAGCCAATCCACTCATCATTTATTGCAAATCCTGTTCCACATAATTTCTGTCCTGTCTCGATGATTTGAGTAACGTAGGACGTCATGGAACTGCAGTTATCCAACCGAATGGAAATTAAATTTCTTAAAAGACTTATTCTTCGCGTAAAGCCGGAATCATCAAAAAGCGATTGGAGCTTTTCCCACAGTGCTTTTGTAGATGTCACAGTCTTAATATGAACATATAATGACGAATCAATGGTGAGTATCAACTTCGCCTTTGTCTTGGCGTCATATACGGCCGAAACGGCAATCACAGCGCCGTCCGCATCCTTTTCTGGTTTGATGCACTTCATCATTCCCTCCAGAACTAAGAAATTCTCTGCCGCAAATACCCATTCGTCATAGTTCTCTCTTCCTTTAAGTTTCGGCACGTTAATTATATAGTTCGATGCCGCCATTTTTGCACAGTCACCGTCCGATAAAGCACAGAGTTCAAAACTGCCAGACTAACTAGCTAATCCTACTGCGAAATATAACACTGCAATTACTGTTAACACTTAATTACTTATATTTTCGCGATTTAGTAGTCTAAAGGCCATAAGCTGGGCCATAACCTATTAAATAAAACGACCAAATACAAGGTTGACAACGAACTAGTTTTTATTTCTTTTAGAACCATAGATAGAGATAACCACAGATACAGTATATAGTTTTAACTACTCTATAACATTAACAGGTGTCGCTACTACATAGTAATTTATTTTGATAATAACCAACATAAACCCGTATTCATTTTTAAATACCTATCCAACAATATATCACACGTTGGGGTTAGAATGAAAAAAAATATCAGCCCCCACTTTACATGTAGGGGGGGTACCCTAATAAAACATTTTTTTCCATTTTTTATTTTTGCAATTTGTTGGCGTGATTTATATACATATTGGTACCAAATTTCAGCTTTCTAGTGCTAACGGTTACTGAGATTATCCGCGGACGGACGGATGGACGGACGGACGGACGGACGGACGGACGGACGGACGGACGGACGGACGGACGGACGGACGGACGGACGGACGGACGGACGGACAGACAGACATGGCGAAACTATAAGGGTTCCTAGTTGACTACGGAACCCTAAAAACACGGTGTACTCAATTCAAATCTTCTCCAGCCTTGTCACATCACACATCCATCGCAACATTCTCATTTAATTCACATGCGTCTTTTCATCCCTTTTCTTGATTTTACAGCACTCACTTCCATACAAGACGATCATTTATCATTGAAAACGTGTCCTCGATATTTGGACGTTTTTCAAAATACTTAAATCTCGAATATCGAATTTCACCAGATCAGGACGCGTTTGGGCTCATTATTCACACGAGCTGCGTCGATCCAGACGAAAAAAAATGTGTCCTCGTTTTTTTTTTCTTCACGTCACGATTTTAGTATGAACTTCCTACGAGCGTGACGCGTGACGTATTGGAAACTCGAATTTTGTATGGAAAATTTTGGAAATAATTTCAATATTCGAGATTTATTTTAAAAACAACCGTTTAAAACAATAGCTTCAAATTCCTCTGCACCGATCCATATCTGTAAACAGCAGGGGTCACGGTGAATCTTTTGACAGGCGGTACTATCAAAATCGTTCCTATCAAAACACAGAGAACCTCCTATAGAGCGCCAATATTGTAAATTTTGTGCGTGCTACAAACCACCAGTGCTTGGGGCGCGAGGAGCGGGAGGGGAATGTGTTTAGCGCGCTGCGATTGGTCGTTTCAAGGACGGCGGGCAGTCGCGCCAGATGAAAAGGGACAGAAGTATGACTGTCCCTCTACTGTCGCGTAAGTGGCCATTGTAAGTTGACCTATGCCGGCTCTGAATAAATTATAATTATGACTTATTTGTGGAATGTAATACCGTCCGTTTTTAAATTTGAACTTCTTGTTACCTTTCCACGTCATTTCACACTACAGGTGGACATCTTTAAGGCATCAAAATTCCCTTTTTCAATTTTTTTTATTGCGAAAAACACGAGCTGCTTTCGGGTCGGTTACTTGGTCGTTACTGATCGGGGCATCGGGCACGGCGAGCGCCCGCGCTTATATCATGGCAAATACAAGTAAGGCTGGTGACCGCGAGTCGTCTTGTAATGGATGTCTATAGGGGTTGGTCTGTGTATCAAAATAAAGCTTAGTCTGACTATAAAAGGGTTCAGCATGCTACCCTCCGGAACCCTAAAAAGGGTATAAATCTGAGAAAAAGTTACGGAAATTAGTTCTTTCTGTGAGGAAAGGAAAATAGAATTACGACCAGTATTGTGCAAATAATCTATGCGAGGAAGCACTCAGGTTTTGAATAGATTTTTGTTGTAATAGTATTACGATAGTTCTTTGATAGGTTTTTCAATTGAGAATACCATCTATCGTTTTGATAATATGAGGAGTTGCGGCGATGGTTACAAATACACGTTATTTTATGATCATGTCAGACATTAAGCGATGAACGGTCTGGCGTAGTCGGTAGTGTCTCTGCCGGCTAAGCAGCGGTCCTGGGTTCTAATCCCGGTAAAGGCCTTTATTTGTGTGATGTCTGATGAGCACAGATATTTGTACCTAAATCATAGTGTTTTCTATGTATTTGTATAAACAATATATATCGCTGTCTGAGTACCCACAATACAGCCTTGTTGAGCTTACAGTGGGACTCAGCCAATATGTGTAATACTTAATCAGTGATCATCAGCATGTTTGATGTTTTATTTTATGATTGAATTATTGTATCGTCTTGGTCAATAATAATATTTACTGTGAAAAAATATAAGTTCCGTAATCCCAAGTCGTATCCACACTATGATCAATGTTTGAGGTCATTCACCCGAAATGGCACACCCTAATCCGATCACTGGTACACTGAGAGAAATTTGCATTGTGAATTTAACAAGTTCGACTTGTTGCGGTTTATCCGTTTGAATCAGCCAAACGTATGTTTAAAACAATATGTGTCAGGTTGTTTTTATAAAATCGACTTGTTGATTCAAATGTATTGCCGATTCAAATGACAAGTAGCTTGTTGTTTGAACCAAAGAGCACGCTGCGCTATTTTAACCAAAAACTTGTTGAACGAACATGAAAACTGGTTGTATTTTTTCTCAGTGTAATAATGTCCTGTAATTTAAGTAGTAAGTATATTATAAAATGGAAAGAATACAAACACGGCTAAAACACAACACATCTACGAAATCGTTCCTTTCCATTTTAGCGAATTGCCTTCAAACGTTCACAGCATCGAAGTGATAATAAATTATTAACATGACTTTTTCCTTGACTTCATGTTTTCGCGCTGCTCCGGTTACAATACATATTTTACGAGTAACGCCATCTGGGTATGTAGCCGAATGGCACAAACGCTCACGAAACGCTCGTAGATATCTATCTCTATCGCTCTTGCGTATTGGCGCGACCGAGCCAGACTACCTTTCGCGGCGTTTCGTTTCCGTCTCGCGTCGAGAAATGCCATTCGGCTACGGCACCTGATATATCAAAGCGGGCAAAGTGCTCATACATATGTAAACAGATTTTGACGCTTTGGTAATAGAGATGCGTTTCGATATTTCTGAGCGTTTGCCCGCATTGATGTATTTGACGGTGACTGTACAGCTGACTAAGTCGAAGTGAAAATGGTTGAACTAGGTGGCGATAGAAACTCAGTCTGGCTCTGTTGCATCACTACAGAAGAGCAATAGGGAGAGCTAGCTACGATACGCTTACGAAGCGAATGAATGTGAGTGTTGTGACGTTTGCTAGGTACCCAGTCAGACCTAGGGTTGCAAAAAAAAAAGGTTTTTTTTTTTCAGAATTATGAAAGCAACATGAAAAAAAAACTGTCGTGGAGCGTGGAGAGACGGTGGTGTTGCCAACAGTAAACAGCGATTACTAAAGCCTGTCAACCAAATTTTGGCAGTAGCAATGTACATCAAACTAAAGTATGGTATCCCTATGAAACGAACAAAAACCAGCAATGTACGTCGAACAGCCACAGATATTTTTTTTTTCAAGGGGCTCTCTCCTTCCTTACGAATTAGATAATGTATTAAAAAGGGACGGATATGTGCTACTTATTTCTCTTTTTGGTAGGACGGAGATTTCCACAGATAAGATACAAATGACACGCGAACTTCCACCGATTTTCAAAACTAGTGTTGCTAGCCCGCGATTTTTCAAATTTGCCGCCTTTTTCTAGTGACAAGATTCGGTTGACGGTCTATACCAAACAATTTTTGTAAATGTTAGTTTTATAAGAAATTAAAGTTATTAAATTAATTTCGTTTAATAGTTAACATAAGTTCTAAAAAACCGTATAAAAGTATTAACTGCTTTTTAAATTTTGAAATTTCATACTTTAGAATAAAACCATATTCCAAAAAAAAACGGTATTTTTTTCAAGGATTTTTTTTGTTTTTTTTAGCTAGAAAAAAACATTATTCAGAAAAAAAAACTGTTTTTTTTTCAAGGTTTTTTCATGTTTTTATTTTTCAAGCCAGAAAAAAACCGTTTTGTTGCAACCCTAGTCAGACCGAATTATAATTTATGGATTCACCCCTTCAGTAATAAAAAGTTGAGATGAACGAGCACATTTGACATAAACAGACGCTTGAAAAACATATTTTCGGTGCGGGACGTCGGAAAGTATTAGAATATCCATGAAAACAAGTGAAATTTATTGAGACGTAAAAGTGCAGTTGAGTTACGATAGCGTATGTTAAAACATTAATTTTGTTTACAATCGTACGACTTTTATGTAGCTTTTCTATAGCTAAAAATGTCCTTGAAAGATGGGAAGAATGCTTAAATTTAGGTTTTTTTAGGGTTCCGTAGTCAACTAGGAACCCTTATAGTTTCGCCATGTCTGTCTGTCCGTCCGTCCGTCCGTCCGTCCGCGGATAATCTCAGTAACCGTTAGCACTAGAAAGCTGAAATTTGGTACCAATATGTATATCAATCACGCCAACAAAGTGCAAAAATAAAAAATGGAAAAAAATGTTTTATTAGGGTACCCCCCCTACATGTAAAGTGGGGGCTGATATTTTTTTTCATTCCAACCCCAACGTGTGATATATTGTTGGATAGGTATTCAAAAATGAATAAGGGTTTACTAAGATCGTTTTTTGATAATATTAACATTTTCGGAAATAATCGCCCCTAAAGGAAAAAAAAGTGCGTCCCCCCCCCTCTAACTTTTGAACCATATGTTTAAAAAATATGAAAAAAATCACAAAAGTAGAACTTTGTAAATACTTTCTAGGAAAATTGTTTTGAACTTGATAGGTTCAGTAGTTTTTGAGAAAAATACGGAAAACTACGGAATCCTACACTGAGCGTGGCCCGACACGCTCTTGGCCGGTTTTTTTAAATAATTATCTTTATTAAGGGCCGGTTGCATCAAACCTTCTGTCATTAGCGTTCGTTAAATTTTATTGTATGGGAAATTCCATAGTCGTCTGCGGCGTTGCGATGATATGTCTGTCAAATGTGGTTGATGCAACTGGCCCTAAAATCATCAAATTTTAATTAATAGGTATCTCTTCTTTTTTCCTTACAATAACCCATTTTTGCCAGTTTTCGAATTAAGTACTAATTTTACAAAAACGATTGCCAACAGACTTTCCAACACAGATTTTTTAAATTAACCTTATCTCTTATTTGAAACACGTGATTCAAGCCATAAGCCATGGGTTGGCAACGCGCATGACACCCCTTGAGTTGCAGGCTTCCATAGGTTTCGGTGACCGCTTTCCTGCAGGCGGGCCGTATACCTGTTTGCCACCTACTTGGTATAAAAAAAATATGACTGGTCTGCAGACCTCCCGATTAGGGAGTCAGCACATAATTCGCGATTCAGCTACCGGCCCACTTAACTGATTGCACTGTACGCTTCACTGACACCGCTGTAGAATATTAAGCCTGGAATACACTTTGTTGGCTCAGCGAGTTGATCTTGGCCTCTAGAACTGGATTTTGCTGTTCACTCCGGTCCTCTTTTGAGCGATCTAATGTCATTCAACTCATCATCGTTGGGCTTCAATAATAGACTATACCTAAAAATATATTAAGCAGGTTACTCACGTGTTAAGTCAATATAGCGTTCGACATGTTTCGATCCATTTTCGAGGATCTTTCTCAAGAGTAGCACACACACAACACACACACACACACACACAGAGCGAGCGCCCGCAGTATGCGTTGCGCTCTCGACATGTAAATAATAATAATAAATCATTTATTTAAGACCAACGTGGATCATAGTGTTAGTAACATAAATAATCTTAGTCTAGTGTTAGTTTATACAGAAACTTAATAGCTAAAGGCGGCTTAATAGGTAAAGGCGGGGTCGCTGCTCTTGAGAAAGATCCTCGAAAATGGATCGAAACATATCGAACGCTATATCGACTTAACACGTGAGTAACCCGCTTTAAATATTTTTAAATATGTTTGAGTCTCAAGGGAGTTTTATACAACATTTTATACCTGCAGTCTATTTATTTATTTAAACTTTATTGCACAAAATATACAAAAAAATGTACAAATGGCGGACTTAATGCCAAAAGGCATTCTCTACCAGTCAACCATAGGGCCAAACAGAGATTCAATACAAATGGTGCAGAGAGAAAACAAAAAGGTGATTTACTAAGAAGAAAAGCAAACTATATATATACATATACAGCATTATACTACACATACTTTTACATAAATAGATATTTATAATAAATATTTTAAATATTACATACTGTCGATCATGACATCCTCCTTGCTCTTTTGAATCACCTTAAAATATCCTCTTCAGCTCTTAGTTGGTTCTCTGCTTATCTTGGGGGCCGCAAGCAAGCGGTGCGTGTCGGTCGGACTTCGTCGGACTGGTGCGATCTGGCCGCTGGTGTACCCCAAGGAGGTATTCTCTCTCCACTTCTATTCTCCACTTTTATTAACTTTATTACCCCAGAGTTTCGTTGCGCATACCATCTTTACGCCGATGATCTACAGCTCTACGACCAGTGCAAAGTGACCGATGTGTTGGCTACCATAGAGAAGTTAAACGGGGACCTCTCTCACATACAGCAATGGTCGGGAAAGTTTGGCCTGTTTGTAAATCCCGCAAAGTGCCAGGCCATTATCATCGGTAGCTCTAAACAACTTGCCAAGCTAGATCTACAGACGATAGGTCCAGTGCACTTCAATGGCACTCCTATTCCTTTCAGCTCGTGCGTTAAGGATCTGGGAGTGCACTTGGATAGCACTTTAAGCTGGAGACCGCAGATTGCCGAAATCAGTCGGAAGGTTACGGGCACTCTTCACGCACTCAACAAGCTCAAACACTTCTTGCCAGTCAAAACTAAAACACTGCTAGTTAACACCCTGATTTTACCCATTATCGACTATGGTGATGTATGCTGTCCTGACTTGAACGAGGAGCTTCTTGACAAATTGGACCGACTCCTTAACAATTGTATCCGATTCATCTTCTGTCTTCGAAAATTTGATCACGTGTCCGCATTTCGCTCACAGCTCGGCTGGCTTCCCATTCGTCAACGGCGTAATATTCGCATGCTCTGCACTCTTTATTCTATTCTTAATGATCCACACTCCCCTGGATATCTAAAATCTCTTTTTAATTTTTCTGATGCTTCGCGGGTCCGTCAGTTTCGCTCTACCGGCAATCTCACTCTTTCTATTCCTCTTCACCGTACGGGCTTCATGTCATACTCTTTCGCCATTCAGGTCATCCGCCTCTGGAACGGTCTACCACCTAACATTAGGAAATTACCCAACAAATACGTTTTTAAAAAATCTGTGCGCGACTTCTTTGCTGGCAGCTTAAGGTAGAATTGAATGTTATCTTTCTGACAGGTTAGTAATATTTATATATATATATATATATATATATATATATATATATATATATAATTTATATATATGAGTACCTATGTATTATATAACCTATCGTTATTTATGTAAAAATAGTATGTAATTGTATGTACGTTAATATATTATATGTCTAAGCTTTTGATTGATATTTCAAAATTGGTCTCTTAATGCACCGCCTACAATCTTCTCTGCTTTGCCCAAAGGTTGACTGGTAGAGAATGCCTCATGGCATTAAGTTCGCCTTTTGTACACTAAGTTGTTCTTTTGTGCAATAAAGTTTAAATAAATAAAATAAATAAATATAATACATACAATGAAATTCATATAATATTGATGGATATTATTCGAATTCTTGTTTTAGCAAGTGCTTGCGTAACAAACGCTTAAATGAAAACTTACTTGGAGCTTGTCTGATATACAAAGGGAGTGAATTCCACAGGCGACTAGCCTGAATGGCGAAAGAATTTGTCATAAAGCCAGTGCGGTGCGGAGGTATGGTTAGTCTAGTCTATGGCGAAAGTTCAATCTTAAATCGTATAAGGCCCTACAAGTACAATATAATAATGCATTTAGGGCGCTGATGGGGCTGCCGCGATACTGCGGCGCATCGGGGATGTTCGCGTTCGCGTGTGGCATGTTTTAAAGCTACTATGCGTGCTGCTTCTCTGGTGCGGCGTGTGCGCGCCAGCTCCAACAGCGTCATGTCAATGATTGCGAACAGGTTTTGCCCTTATATCGCATTTAGTTGCGGGCTTCATGCACCTGTGGTTGACACAGTGAGGAATAACTATAGATAAGGGTTATCTTATCAGTGTGTCAATCACAGCTGCTTGACTTATTAGTATGTGTGTTTGTGTTGTGTCTGTGTATTTTTATATTTTATTGTAAATTATGAGTTGTGTTACTCGAAATAAATGTATTTTAATTTAATTTATGGGTAAAATAGACATTACCATTAGTGGCACGTGGGGTATAGCACTTGTATCAACGAGTCTCTTAAAATCGACTGGTATGACTCTTTTATCAGTTTACAATTACTGATTGACACTAGATCAAAATCAATAGTCAGTTTAGTTCATTTGAGTAGTGAATGAGTCCTTGGAGCTAGCGCCCTCGGATTTCCACGGACTGTCAGTGGCAGCTATGGCGGCCTAATACCGGTATAAACAATCTAGACAGCTAGTTCATATTATATCTCTTTTTTTTGGTTGAAGGG
The DNA here is from genome assembly GCF_023078275.1 of Leguminivora glycinivorella. NCBI lineage: Eukaryota > Metazoa > Arthropoda > Insecta > Lepidoptera > Tortricidae > Leguminivora > Leguminivora glycinivorella. The sequence goes on from NC_062982.1 coordinate 3,242,643, forward strand.
TCATATTTAACAGATAGTAAAAAAAAAAAAAAAAAAAAATTTAATCTGTTTATTTCTAAGAAACGTACATGCATTTATAATATAGGTACTTAACTGCTAATCTTAAATTGAAAAGATTATTTGAGTTAAGGAGTCTAGTTACATATGAATTGTTATTTATTTTATTTATACATAATTAAGTTTTTTCGTTTTTAATAAGTGTTTTTAATAAGTGTTTTTTCAGTATATAACGAGCTTGGCTACAGGTTCGACTTTCTAATGAGTCTATCAATTCATTTGGGAATCTATTCAGTATCCGCGGAATCTATTCAGTATTCAGTATCAGTTTAAAGTTAAGTTTAATATTATATAGTGGCGCAGTCGGTTGGATCAACCATTACTCGGATTACTAACTGCCAAAGACATATGTAACTCCGTATAGACAGCTAAAGCCTAAGAAAAAAACGTACCTCAGTAACATACAGAAAAAGGTACGGTGACCTAGATGGCGATACACCTTTGGGGGACGCTCGGCTTGATAGCGCTAATATTGATTTTAACACATATCAAGCTAAAAATATGGACCAAATTGTCAAAACTGAGGTTCAAAATTTTAAACTTGTGTCGAGAGATGGCGGTCTATGCACTGTGATTTTTGCACATTTTACTTTGACAGTAAATCTCTATAATACTCGATCCTCTTTGCTAAGTACTAACTACTCGGATTTAGAACCCGACAACGTTATTGCTTCAGCATTTCCATGCAAAATTGCAGCCAATTTAATAATTTCCGTTTTTAGTGCATTAAGTGGAAACTAATATTGAAGTTTGTACAGATTAAGGTATCTGATAATTTTCCACAAAAATGATTTCTTTTTATAATGATCTGAGAAAATTATCCCAGGATTTTTTTATTTTATTTCTCATATTGTACAATGCAAAAAATTCGTTTTGGGAAATATAATCTTACTAGATTTTTCTCGCGGCTTCGCTAGCGTTAAATTCGGAAATTGTGGAATGCTCCATACAAACTGCCCCCCCCCCTCAGGAAAGTGGGGGGCTAGAAAGAAACAAAAAGTAGCCTATGTTACTCTTTATGCCTTCAACTATCTTCGCTTAAAAAATCACGTCAATTCGTCGCTCCGTTTTGCCGTGAACGACGGACAAACAAACAGACACACATTTTCCCATTTATAATATTAGTGTGGATTGGCGCAGTCAGTTGGATCTAACTCAGTGAGAGGAAAACATGATAGAAAATTAGGAAAACGTAAATGTAACACCAAAATAAATACAGATTTTTCTTATGGATGAGCTCTAACATCTGGCCAACCACATCCATTTTATTCTATTCCATTTTCCATCCCCCGTGTGGTGACGGGTTAAGAATTTCACCACCCCCTTTCTTCCCATGGGTGTCGTAGAAGTCGACTGTGGGATATGGGTTAAATTTTGGCGTAACCGAGAGGCTGGCAACCTGTCACGTGTGGCACTGAAACTTAGTAGTTCATGTGCTCTTCCTACCATTTTATGGGATACGGGCATGATTATATATATGTATGTATGTACATCCATTTTATTTCTTACTAAAATGTTAAATATAATAAAAACTGAGAAGTTTTATAAAAGGAGGAACTCTGATAGAATAAAACTTAGAGAACTACTCAGAAAAAAAATGTTTTAGAACTTCATTCCAATATATTATACTTAAGTCGGTTTGAAATAAGCTGCAGTTCAGTGACCCGACTAATCTGTTCATTTGCGAAGTGCAGGGATTGCGCCGCCCGTCGGATTATCGGACATGACGACACGGGTGCTGTCTGCACTGCCTTCATCCTGATGTAAGGTTTAAGACCATTACTGCTACTAGACAGGCTACACTGAGTGTACAAAATTAAGTACACGTTTCAATATGTGTATATTATTTTATTTTCCATTCAATTCTATTCCATTTCATGCCACTCTATTCTATTCCATTCCGTTCCATTGCGTTCCATTCCGTTCCACCGACCACTAGTAACCTGTCTTGTAGTCACCATTACAAGACAGGCTACACCGGTTGTACAAAATAAAATGTTTACATTATTTTCTTTACGTTCCATTCCATTAAACTCTATTCCATTCCACTCCAATACTTACATACAATTTCCCTCCATTAGACTTATTATATTGACCGTTATTAGCTCACGGTCTATATCCCGGTCAACATAAGTCTAATGAAAATAACCGTGAATCATTCAAAACTCTTAATTCCACTCCATTTCTTTCCGCTCTATTCCACTCTATTCCGTCTCATTTCATTCCATTTCCATACAATTCATTCCATTCCATTCTATTCTATTATATAAATCACGAAGGGTCTATTTAAGACGTAAGCCAATTGGTAATAAGTTAATTTTGAAATTGAGGCTTATGTCCAATCCATTTGTACCATAAGACAGGCCATTCCTATAGTATAAAATAAAATGTTTCTATATCCTTCTATTTCATGTCATTCCATTCCATTGCGTTTCATTCCACTCCATTCTATTCCACTCATTAAAAAATATTAGTAAGTATAATGTATAGTTATGTATTTCTGCGAGCTACACCATGCGTTGGACTTTTAGTCACAATATTTTTTTTTTTCAATAAGGTGAAATTGCAACTTAGTTAGTTTTAACACTACATTATTTAATCGAACTCTGATAAACCGGTTGACTTACAAAGATGCCCTATTATGAAACAATTTTCCTCCATTTTATGAGCATAATTAACGGTTTAAGTTCTCACCACATTAAAGAAGAAACAGACTAAGTTTGCATCCAGCACGAAGTTAGCTAGACGTTTTAAGGACCAGGGTCGGATGAAGTTTATGTGCCGTATCTTTTACAGTGTAGTTTTGTAGTGATGTGCTCTTGTCCCAGAAAATTCCCGGTACGGGAACAAAAAATTGGTACAAATAACAATTTCATGAAAAAAAAATATCAATAGTTTAGATTTCCTAGTTTTTAATGAAGAAAAAAGCAAGAACCATATGACAAAATCTGATATGGTGTTTGATTAGAACAAGCATCTACTATTATAAAAACAGGCCATTCATTTGGTTTTTTTAAAACCGACTTTTAAGAAAAAAGACCATGCACCCCGTTATGACTATTACCCGTTCCATCTTTGTTTAAAAAATATAAAAGTGTAATTTACAAAAAAAGAGTTGACATTTATTATCATATTTTTTGAGTCCCTATATTTTTGGGACATTTTTGGGAATATACCTTAGGCTGGTTTTATTTATTTATTTAGACTTTACTGCACCATTGCAAAAAAAGTACAAATGGCGGACTTGCCTTAAGGCATTCTCTACCAGTCAACCATAGGGCTAAACAGAAATTCGCGAATGTGGGTGCAGGGAGAAAAATAAATTTAGAAAGCATGACAACTATTGACAAGTATAGCAATATTATTCACAATCAACCCCGACAGTGTCACGCGGACCGACCGCCAGGAGCGATCCGCACTGGACTAATATGTGTGAAGCCAGGAACATACTACGCGGACGTCCGTCGTCGCGCGACCGCGGACGGGGATCTGGACAATGAATATACATTTAACCGTGCAAACTATCGGTCGACGGTCGTGGACGTGGCCTTGAGCGCATGTACGTCCGATCGAAATCTGGCTCGCTGATGTTTTGGTGACCGTGCACACTGATCGGTCGCGGTCGATTTACGACGGACGTCCGCGTAGTATGTTCCTAGCTTTAACTTCAGGGAGCGTTTTAGAGTGGCGCGGACGGGTCCGCGCGGACAACAACATCATACAAATTGGTCACGCGGATCGCTCCGCGCGGACGGTCCGCGTGACACTAAAACCAGCCTTAGTTAACTTTTCGGGATTTTTCGCAACACTAGCACCAAGACGGTCGTTTGACTAAGTTTTTATCGCCGCTAGAGTTACCACCGTCCGGTTTGAATTTAATTGCATTGACGCTAATTGTGGGGGCTCTGATGACTTCCACATGTTTTTGATTTAAAGCTTTAGCTAAGTAGTTTTCTTTGGAAATTTGAATACATTTACATAGCAATATCTTTCGTGCAGAGGTTCGCGAAATTCGCGAATGTGGGAGCATGAGAAAAATAAATTTAGAAAGCATGACAACTATTGACAAGTATAGCAATATTATTCACAATCAACGCCGACAGTATCACGCGGACCTACCGCGCGGAGCGATCCGCACTGGACTAATATGTGTGAAGCTAGGAACATACTACGCGGACGTCCGTCGTCGCGCGACCGCGGACGGGGATCTGGACAATGAATATACATTTAACCGTGCAAACTATCGGTCGACGGTCGTGGACGTGGCCTTGAGCGCATGTACGTCCGATCGAAATCTGGCTCGCTGATGTTTTGGTGACCGTGCACACTGATCGGTCGCGGTCGATTTACGACGGACGTCCGCGTAGTATGTTCCTAGCTTTAACTTCAGGGAGCGTTTTAGAGTGGCGCGGACGGGTCCGCGCGGACAACAACATCATACAAATTGGTCACGCGGATCGCTCCGCGCGGACGGTCCGCGTGACACTAAAAGCAGCCTTAGTTAACTTTTCGGGATTTTTCGCAACACTAGCACCAAGACGGTCGTTTGACTAAGTTTTTATCGCCACTAGAGTTACCACCGTCCGGTTTGAATTTAATTGCATTGACGCTAATTGTGGGGGCTCTGACGACTTCCACATGTTTTTGATTTAAAGCTTTAGCTAAGTAGTTTTCTTTGGAAATTTGAATACATTTACATAGCAATATTTTTCGTGCAGAGGTTGTCCATCTCTATTCAGCGTACTAATGTTGCGAGCGTGTTGGGCACCTTTGCGCCTAGGATGAAGTGGGGTAATTAAGTAATTTTGTGTTTTTTTTTGTTTTTTGTTTTTAATGCATTAAGTTTTGTCGATTTTACATTGTAAAACTTTTAATACTTATGTTCACTTTGCCTAATGAAAATTGAACTATTGAAAATTTCAAATAAGGTAAGTTACCAGTTCTCGACATTTCAATGATCATTAATCACATTTTGTCACATTTAGTGATAATGACTTAACATTGAAAGTAGCATCTACTGGGATAATGGAAAATTGGTACATTTACTTAAAATATCTGAATCACAAGATTTTATCAGTAATGAAGAAACTGATGAATGAAGTCAGCTTAATTTTTTTTTTCTGCGGAACCCTGAAAGCAGCATTCATAGATAAAGATAATGAATGTAGTGCACATCTTTAATCTTAATCAAATTGTATACAATACATTTCTATGACATACATAATGCCCGGTGTTAAAACTCGATGATCCTCAAAAACGAATCTTTTTTAATTTATTATTTTTAAAATTTAGTAAGTAAATAATTCGTCGTTACAATTATTAGTCCGTTCAAACTTTTATTTATTTATTTATTTAATCTTTATTGCACGATGGAAAAATCTTGCAGTACAAAAAAGGCGGACTTAATGCTTTAAATCATTCTCTACCAGTTAAACAACAGTCAGTCAGTCAACTTTTCATTCAAACTATTCTATAAACTATGGCAGTATATAAATGAATTCCTTTACCCTTCAAAGTTATTCTGACACTTGCTAAAACTAAGTCTATCAGATTGATCGTACACCCATTTACCACCATCATGATAAAAACATCAATTCCGCCTCACCATTTACTCGCTGCCAGCGGATGAATGTCATGTCTATTAATCTTAAAGACATGTGAAGGTCGCAGGGATGGGATGAAACCGGATACATTCCGGGAAAAATGCGCGATCATTCCCATATTTTTTAACCCCCGACGCAAAAACGAAGGGGTGTTATAAGTTTGACGTGTCTGTCTGTGTGTATGTCTATCTGTCTGTCTGTCTGTTTGTCTGTCTGTCTGTCTGTGTGTATGTCTGTCTGTGGCATCGTAGCTCTCGAACAGATGAACCGATTTTGATTTAGTTTTTTTTGTCTGAAAGCTGAGTTAGTCGGGAGTGTTCTTAGCCATGTTTCATGAAAATCGGTCCACTAGGTCGCGGTCGGGGGTTTTTTCAAAATTTTAGGGTTATTAAAACACCTTAGACCACCTTTTATACGGGCATTTTCAGAATTTGGGATCCCCCAATTAGCTTAAGTTGTTAACAAAAATTAACTCACTGTCAGTTTTGTGACGATAATTTAGCATGAAATTTCAATAAAAATGTTGTTGACATAAACTTACATTCTGAATGTGAAAAAAGCAAATTTTTAGACAGATTGTATGCGTAATTGTCGTTACAAAACTGTCAGCGAGTTACTTTTTTTTAACAGCTTTTCTAATCGGGGGGATCCAAATTCCAAAAGCGCCCATATCAATGCAAAAGAACGGCCGATCTACACTTTCGGTAAATTAAATAAAAAATCTGATTCAGATCGAAATATTTTCATACTATTATTATGTTACTCCACCGAAGTCAAAAATAATTAGAATCTTCTTATTTATCTACGGTTTACTATGCAGGATATATTAACTTATAAATTAGCGCGCATTTATATTTTAAACAAGCATTTAGGGCGGGTCGTACTTAATTGGCGTTTCGTAGTTCACTTGTGCCTTGGTAATTACGACCCATTATACTAATTATTAAGGTGTGAAAAGAAGACTTTTAAGTACATTTTTGTGAGAAACACCTTAATTTATGGGCGGCAGACACAATTGTGTACCGTACACATTTTGGAAAATCAAAAATTTGAGCAGAAACTTACGAGTATAATAATGGGCAGAATTATATTAAATTTTATATAAAATATAAAATAGTAATTATATTAAATTTATATAAAATATAAAATTGGATATAATTACTGCCTGGATAAGATTTGAACTCACGGCCTCTGGAATAGCATCGTTTGTAAACGTTTCTACTTACTCGTGATAAATGAATGAAAATCAACTTTATTTCATTACTACTAAACAGTAAACAGTTCATAATTACGAGTATAATAGTGAATGTGGGTACCTACTGTGGTAAATTGCCCCTGTATTTGCGTTTTCATGTTGTCATTAATTTTTGCCTTAATACATAATAAATATACTTTTCCCCTCACTAGCTCGGAAACACGTGTTTTGTCCTTTAATACCAGCGGGTAAAAACGCATTTTATCCACTAGTGAGTAAAGTAATTTGACCTTGAATAAAGTCAAATTAACTGCTTTAAAATTGATAAAAGTAGGTGAATCTATGAATCAAGATGATTTACCACCTTTGGAACTATTGGAAGTAGTGATAAACGCATTTTTGCGTTGTAGTTTCCTCGCTATAGTGAGGGGAAAAGTTTTGTGTTACACTCGGGTGCAAATGTATTTTTCTTCTCGTGTATTAAAAAACTCGCAAGTTCAGGATTCTATTCTCGAACCACTCGCTTCGCTCGTGGTTCAACTATAGAATCCTTTCACTTGCTCGTTTTTCAATTCCACACTCGGCGTTAAAATACAACTTTGCCCCCTTGTATAACAAATAACTATAATCAACCTATGACTCAAAACATTTATTTCAGTCAAATACTACAAAACACATTACACAGGCAATCTTAAATTAAAAATAAATGAATTGTAATGTAAGAATGAGTATTTTCGTACTTACATATCCTAATATAAAATGTCTTTAGTTTCTTGTACGGCGTTGAAATAGGTATCAGATTATTTGTTTAAAAAGATTTTAGAGCCTATAAAATAAAAATATGTCGGTAGGTACGGTTTTCTTAAAGTCTCAGTTTTATGATGAAATTCCGTAAGTGCATTAAAAGGGGCACAGAAAAACAGCTCAAAAAACTCAACAGAATTATCCTTAAAGTCCCAAGACAGGGGGCATTTACATTTACCCACCACTTTATAGAATTGCCTCAACTCAAAACAGTTAGCAGATTTCACCTCAAAGTCCCATAATGGGAGCATTTACCCGCTACATGATACAATTGCCTCAACTCAAAACAGTTAGCAGATTTCACCTCAAAGTCCCATAATGGGAGCATTTACCCGCTACTTGATACAATTGTCTCAACTCAAAACAGTCAGCAGATTTCATGTTAAAGTCCCATGACGGAGGCATTTACCCGCCACTTTATAGAATTGCCTTGACTCAAAACAGTCAGCAGATTGCATCTTAAAGTCCCATGACGAGGGCATTTACCCGCCACTTTATCAGTCACCGGAAAGTGTCAAGTTTTTGCGCCGGCGTCGAAACTATTAATCACTGGACTTGATAGTCTTGATACTAGTTTTAGTGGTGATTAGGTTATTTATGAATGAGGTGATAAGGGGTAAGGTGTTTTTCTACTCCCGTACTGTTATTCGTGAGTTACAAGGTCGTGCATAGAACTTAAAAACCCTACATAAAAGATGTCAGGACAAGTCTATCTAGTCTATACCCTGAAAACATTTAGTAGAAGTAACACGATATAGCTGTTACAGTTCAGTAAATACATTGCTACCAACTTAACAAACCAATTCGCAGAGTCGAGACTCCTTCGCTTTCTGCTGCGTTCATTGGCGACGCGTCGAATCGCATTCAAATGTATGAGAACTCGATTCAACTCGGCTCGATTCGTCTTAGTGGCCAGGCTTCAAAGAACCATACCATAGACAGTTTTATTTTCATGTTTGCACTCAATCTGCATATTCAAAATGGTAGGCGGTCCACTAGATAACTAAGATGACTGAAAGTAGGTATTTGTTGATTTATAATTTTCTTTCAAAATAAGTGCTTGGTCGTAGAAAAAGTATTGTATGCAACGGTGTTTAACTGAGTCAAAAAATGCTCGTGGCGTCTTTATTAACAATTTTCGGCTTCGCCTCAAATTGTTACCCACGCCACTCACCTTTTTTTACCTCTTTTAACCACCAGTTGCATAAAATACTATTTTGCACTAGGGAAGTAAATGAAAGGAATTGGTATGGAGCACTTAAATAAAAACTTCAATCAAATCAATTTGGGTATAAGCACACCTCGGACACTGGCGATCAAATATATGAAAGAGGCGCGTTCTTAGCACACAGTCGCTCGTGTAGGTGAACGCGTACCATGCTTGTATGAGTGAAATATGACAGGTCGACTGTTCGCGTTTTTGACAGGCGGTAACTGTGAGGTAACCGAGAGGGGGTGGGCTGCACTTTCAGCGGGAAGCGGGAGTGGCCATACTGTACGATAGTATTATACTCTTTATATACTGTGGTATAAGTATAGAGGTACTGTCCTGACTCGAACTTAGTGAAAAGTAATAATATAGCCTTTGCTGTCATTTATTTGTGATAAAAATATAAAGGAGATGGCGGGACGATCTGGACGCATTCTACCCAAAATGGTATACACGATCGTACACGATCGATGTTGTGCACCAACTTAAGAAGAAACGTCTGCATACAATACTGTAATTTGTAACTACGTCCTCATAAGTGTAAGGCCAGGGGCCTATTGCATAACAATTTACAACTCATATTACAAGCGGTAGTCCCCCTCCAATTCATTTTATAAGAAAGAGAGTTCCACTTGTAATACAAGTTGTAAATTGTTATGCAATAGGCCCCAGGGTGCACGTTCATATTGGGCGTGTAGCGGGACAAACGGCGTGCATTTCAAACTATTGAAACTCATACAAGTGTCCTGAGTCGACGCTGCGTAGGGTGGACGCACGCTGCACGCCCCGCCGAACGCTCACGCCGTGGCTTGTGTGGGCGACGGTCGCGCGATGGTCGCGCGACGGCGATGCGACGCATACGAGATCAAACCTTATCGATATGGAAGTAGACGATGAGACGCGACGGCGACGATCGCGCGACGGCCGCGCGACCGTCGCCCACGCAAGACACGGCATCAGCTCCGAGCGTAGTTATAGTTTCCTGTCGTAAAACTATAATGAAGCAGTAACGCAGCAGTACACTGCGGTCATTCCGCGATATTTCCCATGGGAGTCGAACCGGTTTCGGGAGTAACATCGGTGTGATTCCTGTAACAAACCGCCTACCCTCCATCATCGTGGTTATTATTTAGTTACCGAGTCATTACTTAATGAGGGGTGAGTTAGTAACCAGGTGAAACTAGTCCGGGTTGCTACCTGACTACCAGAGGCTATAAAAGGTGGTGATCCAGCTCGAAGCGAGGACTTCTTGGTTAAATTTGGTCGAGTGAGCTTGTGTTTACTCTGTGTTGGATAAATTAAATAAATCCTGTAATTTCTGATATAATAAATCTTGTGATTGTGACATATAGTTTAAATCATCAAGAAAACCCTCCGGATATTCCTATAGCTGAAGCATAGGCGTTTCATTCCGTTTTGAGACCAGCCGGTCTAGCCAATTGGCTAACGAAACGCAATATGCTCTGTCGCACTAATACGAAACAGTAATATACTTAGAGTTTCGATATGATAGGACGCGTGATCGATTTGAAACTTGTCTACCCACCCCGGCTGAATAAGCAAATCGTTTATACCCCCCGGAACCGTAACAAGAGACCGGATGACGAGATAACTATACAAGTACAAATAGTCTATTCATCGTTTTAACTATAAAACTTATATATGACATAATATAATTACTTATTTTAAGCGGGTTTCATGTACCTATATTATCACTATTCAGTCGAATAGAATACTTCATATGACATATATTATATCATGTGTTGATGCAATTTACGGTCACTTCGCATCGCATCTCCTATCATGTTCATTGACGTCATCCACCTAAGACACTTCCATAGCCTGCCTGCTGAGCCGCAGTCGGGTTCGAATCCCGGAAAGGGCATCTATTTGTGTGATGATCACAGATATTTTGTTCCTGAGTCATGGATATTTTCTATGTATATAAGTATGTATTTATCTATTTAAGTATGTATATCGTCGCTTAGCACCCATAGTACAAGCCTTACTTAGTTTGGGGCTATCTGTGTAAGGTGTCCCCAATATTTATTTATTTATTTACAGAGATCGAAGGTTTGATTTTACAAGCCTTACTTAGTTTGGGGCTATCTGTGTAAGGTGTCCCCAATATTTATTTATTTATTTACAGAGATCGAAGGTTTGATTTTGTCGTGTCGCATCGCCGTCGCACGTCTGTCGTCGACGCAAACCACAGCGTTAGGCATGATTTAAACGGCGTGCGAACACGCTATTTTATTTACATTGCGGGCTACTGAGGTTACATACAATTTTGCACAGACATTAAATACCGCAATGTAATAAAACTCGTATACGAGTTCTCGTACCGTCTAAATGAACACTTACGACCCAGCCACGACATTGGTCTAAGCGCGACAGCTGTGAGCGGCGGCCATACGTGCGAATGAAAAGTCCCATCGCTGTGTCTCGCTCCAATGTATGTCCGCCGCTCACCGCTGTCGCGCTTAGACCAATGTCGTGGCTGAGCCGTTGGGCTTGTTGCCGTGCCGTGACGCATCCGTACCCGTGCAGTAATCGTATCTCCTCCGTAAAGAATAATGCGCATCTGTTATGCTTGTATTTGTTATCCGAACAAAAGCGCAGATTACAGCGCACAATGCGAAACTCACCAGCGCCATAGTATACGTCGTTACAGTAATGTAATGGAATTTTTTTTAGTGTGAATAGGTAGACATTTGATCACGATCACACCTGGATCCCATTTCTCGAAGCTACAAGTTACAATTTACAAGTGGTAGTCAATGTCTAATATAAATAAATAATAATAAATAAATATTGGGGACACCTTACACAGATCAACTTACCCCCAAACTAAGCAAAGCTTGTACTATGGGTGCTAAGCGACGATATACATACTTAAATAGATAAATACATACATATATACATAGAAAACATCCATGACTCAGGAACAAATATCTGTGCTCATAACAACCCAGGACCGCGGCTTAGCAGGCAGGGTCACTACCGACTGAGCCAGACCGGTCGAATATGACAAGTTGGAGAGACTTCCACTTGTAACTTGTAGCTTTCAGTTTTGAGAAACGGGCCCCTGATGGTAAGTGATGATGCGGTCTAAGGTGGAGTACGCTTACCTATGAGATACCTATTTAGTCTAAATGATACGGATCCGTGAAAGCCTCCAATTAAATGCAATCTCCAGGAGATCATGCACGCTTTTTAGTAGCTAAGTGTGCGATTCAATTTTATATTATGCTAGAAGACCCTAAATGTACCACACTTAAAGCAAATCAATATATTTTATTTCATATATTTCATTTCATCGGATGTAGTGCGTAACAAAGTACCATGCAAATATGTAGTTCTAAAGCTATGACGGGTCTTATTCCGTCATCCGATTTCTTTCAGTCATTCTTCGGATCTAGTGCGTAAACTACCATACAAACGTTGTGACGTCATCGCCCAAATGAATTGATTTTCTTTTTCTTGTTCTCTTTTTTTGTCTTTTTCTCTCTTTGTTTTTGTTATCTTAGTTTCGCGACGACGCATTGGTTATACTGTAAGGTCATGTAAATATGTTTTTAATAAATAAATAGTAAATAATACAACTAGTTTTACCGCTCTTAAGTAGTTTCATACTCTTAGTTCCTCTTCTGCAGATAGTTATATTGTTTAACTCGAAATAAATATCATTTCTTTTCATACATCCAGCGTTCCATCTATTATTCAGACAAACGAAAGCTATAAAGGCATTGATGCGATTGTTTTTTTTTTACGAGAGCTTGAAAAAATAAGATACAAACTGGATCACAAATAAATAGTCTAAAGTCAAACTAAGCTAAAGGAACATACCCAAACTACGTGACCACATTTGTACCGTTCGCGTTCAATGGAAGTTCAAAGTCGCAATTATTTAATGCAGTTTCCGTCTCATTTTCAAGCCGTTCCTCCGATAGTCAGATAGGTAATCAATCGAAAGCAATTTTCAGAAACAAATTGACTTGATCAGCTGATAAACGACTAAGGTTCCTCATTAGCGGCTACTGTAAAATCTTCGCTGGGCTCAGGTGTTGCAGAGGTGTTAAATGATAAGCGGACTGTAGTTTAAAGCTGGTTTACTCCGAATTATGAGAAAGAACAAAGAAAGTGGTACAGTGAATTGTCGTTGGAGAGCGGAATAACGAACAGTAACAACCGTAAGTTTTTGAAAGCTCTAAAAGCTGTCAAATTTGAATTAAAAGTTGCCATAATGAAATTAATGAAATATGAATAAACAGATTTTGACTTAAGATTAAATGTATACAATGCACTGAATATTTATTTAAAAAATATGCAATTTGAATATAATTGATTGAAACATTATTAAATTAAAATTTGAATATTAGAAACATTTGAATAATTATTGAATTTGTACATTTTGCATTTTGAATTAAATTAGTTATTGAAATATTATTAAAAAGTGAATTAAATTATTTATAAAATTATTAAATGAATTGTCTAATTGCGACACAGAAAATAAGGATAAAAAATGAATACAATTTTTGAACGTTTCTGAACATGCTCCCGCCTTGGAGTCTATGACTTCAATAATGTGTTGACAGGGAGAGGGTAGATGATGTAGGCCGTGCGATGCCGTCGCTGCCATGGATGTCTTCTGAAGTTGCCGCCACGAACCGGTGAAGACTGGAAGGCTGCAATCTGTGCATAATGCATGAAAACAGTGGATCGCCCTATGAGGAAATGGGAAGGGAAGAAAAAGGACTGAATTTACGTTGGATAATAATTGCCGTTAGTTTGAATCAGTGATGTATGTGAATGTGTGTAACCTGTGTAAATAAATAGGTGCATCCTCTAACATCTCATGCTCTCTTGACATGCTACCTATCAAAAGCTGCACCGTTTTGCTGTTCAGTAGAGGCCCTGCATGAAAGAATGCGAGTCGGTAATATTTGTATATGTACACAATAATGTGATGTATAAAACTGAGCAACCCTGGACTCTCAAGAACGTGACCGTAAATGGGGTTGCTCGGTGTTCCCGCCACACGTTTGGAATTGCATCTGTGAATTATGAATGAATTATGAATTATATAGCCATCTGTCAGCGGCTCATTCAACTTGATGGATTGCTCGCCAGGATCAGCTATTGAAAACTGCTCCTCACAAGCGTTTTGTTCCGGTGCCAAGCTGTGCCTGTGAACAACTGAATTTGTGGGAATTTCAGGTGCATATGTGCACACCTGTGTGTGAAATGTAGACCGCAGATTACGTGCTTTGCTGTCTACATTATTTTTCAAATCCTGAGTGGATACTTGAATGGTTGAATTTGGCCTTGAATATGTATGTATCAGTACCTTTGCACGCGACATGCTAGCGAAGTAGATATCTTCGAAGAGTGTCCTCTCATCTCCGATATCTTCTCCGTTTGTGAATTCTGATAATAATATGTCTATATCAGTTTGTATTGCATCGAATTCATCATAAATATGTCCTATCCTGTCAAATCTTAACTTCAATTCAGCAAGCTGCAAATCACTTAACTGTGGCTCGGCTGCTAAATTTGTAACAAACCTCTGAAAGGCTGTAAGTTTGCCTGTAATAATCTCACGCCTGTAAGTAAGTTTGTGTAAATCTGGGTCAAAAAACATTGTGACATAATAAATTAATTAAATTGCCTAAGAAAATAAATTTAAATAAAATGTCATGAATAAAATTTGCTATTCAAAAGTATCAGGCGCTCAAACTTAAATGCAAAGCTGATACGAGATGAGATGCACTGATGGTTATGTAATCACTTAATGAGTTTGTTTACACCTTACCGGCAATCTGCAGTTTAGACATAAAATTGACCCAATAACGTGTTCGCGTGAGATTAAAAGTGTTTAAAATTGAAATTAGACGTGTGAATTATTGAAATGACTGTATGATTAATGAATAAAAGTTAGGTATGAAGTTAAAAGTGTACTTGTGAATTTAAATGTTATGTATTGCTACGGAATGTGTTGAAAGGTTAGGATATGCCTACAAAAATGAATATTATGTGAATAAGTGTGAATATCTACTGTGTACTGACCAAATTATGGCAATGAAAACAATGAATTTACCATCTGCACTTGATAGAATATTTGTGAATAAATATGAATAATTGAATATGATAATAATTTGAATTGTATAGGTATGGATAGTGCAGTTGCAAAAAAAAAACAAAGGAATGTGAATTGAATAGAAGGACAAGGAACGATCTCACTATTTCGTGCTTCCTCCTTTTGCGCTGACTGCTTCTGGATCTGAATATGGATGATTGAATCTGGCTGCCGTTGCTCTCCACTGAATTGCTCCTGGATTGGTCTGGTTGGTGCTGGATGGGCTGGATTCCGTAACTGACTGACGGTTACGGTGAATTCCCACTGCAGTGGGATGCTCCGTGTGTCCGATGAATGCTGGGTACACTCGTCGATCCTGACTGATGGGACACGATGAGTGTCAGCTCCGGAACTGGCACGTAGCTGAATGTGCCCTACGCCAACCTGGATGACCCACGGCTTCGTTGAAGAAAGTCCGTTGAATTGATGGAGCTCGACTCGGTGCCACAGCCTTGTCTTCTTGCAATTCAGAGGCTTCGTAAGGACCCTGGCTTCCAAATTACATGGATGTGGATTCCAAATTGTATAAATGTGAATAAATATGAGAAGAACAAAGAAAGTGGTACAGTGTCGTTGGAGAGCGGAACAACGAACAGTAACAACCGTAAGTTTTTGAAAGCTCTAAAAGCTGTCAAATTTGAATTAAAAGTTGCCATAATGAAATTAATGAAATATGAATAAACAGATTTTGACTTAAGATTAAATGTATACAATGCACTGAATATTTATTTAAAAAATATGCAATTTGAATATAATTGATTGAAACATTATTAAATTAAAATTTGAATATTAGAAACATTTGAATAATTATTGAATTTGTACATTTTGCATTTTGAATTAAATTAGTTATTGAAATATTATTAAAAAGTGAATTAAATTATTTATAAAATTATTAAATGAATTGTCTAATTGCGACACAGAAAATAAGGATAAAAAATGAATACAATTTTTGAACGTTTCTGAACATGCAAATATGTAGTTCTAAAGCTATGACGGGTCTTATTCCGTCATCCGATTTCTTTCAGTCATTCTTCGGATCTAGTGCGTAAACTACCATACAAACGTTGTGACGTCATCGCCCAAATGAATTGATTTTCTTTTTCTTGTTCTCTTTTTTTGTCTTTTTCTCTCTTTGTTTTTGTTATCTTAGTTTCGCGACGACGCATTGGTTATACTGTAAGGTCATGTAAATATGTTTTTAATAAATAAATAGTAAATAATACAACTAGTTTTACCGCTCTTAAGTAGTTTCATACTCTTAGTTCCTCTTCTGCAGATAGTTATATTGTTTAACTCGAAATAAATATCATTTCTTTTCATACATCCAGCGTTCCATCTATTATTCAGACAAACGAAAGCTATAAAGGCATTGATGCGATTGTTTTTTTTTTACGAGAGCTTGAAAAAATAAGATACAAACTGGATCACAAATAAATAGTCTAAAGTCAAACTAAGCTAAAGGAACATACCCAAACTACGTGACCACATTTGTACCGTTCGCGTTCAATGGAAGTTCAAAGTCGCAATTATTTAATGCAGTTTCCGTCTCATTTTCAAGCCGTTCCTCCGATAGTCAGATAGGTAATCAATCGAAAGCAATTTTCAGAAACAAATTGACTTGATCAGCTGATAAACGACTAAGGTTCCTCATTAGCGGCTACCAAAGACGTTTTAAAATCGATTTCGAACATTCTATACGTACAAAAGGACGTAAGCGCCTAAAGTTCTCAAATACAATATGACCTTTCGTATAAACAATAACGAGCTTTTATCAAGAGCGACGTAAGCGACCACGTTTTAAGAACAACTTAAGCCCTTTTACTTACAGAAAGCTTACTTTGAAAAAGTCGGGTGCCCTCTATTTCGCCTATCATTAATTCGCATAATTTGAATTCGCATAACAGATTTGGCATAACATAATTGTTCATAACATTGAATAAGCATAATATTAAAAATGCATAATTCTTATTTCGCATAACAATGAATCTGCATAATTGAAATTTGCATACTATTATTTCGTATAACTTTAATTATCCTAAAATGAATTGCCATACTTACTAACTGTATGAGGATCCTTATTGGGAGAAACTATTCATTTTATTATTTTCAATTCATAATGTAATTTTTGGCGATCATGATGAGAAGATAAACATAACTTTGGCATGTAACAAATTTATAGTGTAATTTTTATCATGAAATAAAGAAATCTAAATCTAAAATCTATGGAGAAAGCGATTGGATCAATCAGAGGCTGGTTTTCCAATTTCGAGCGCTCGATTTTGAGTGTTTAATTTTATACTGTCTCACTTATTAAGCATGAAAAAAATAGGGGTAAGTAAGGTACAGCGGGGCAAATCTCGAGTGGGGGGCAAATGTAACTGGTCAATTTCTTCCATGTTTTACAATGTTTGCATTATTAAAAAAAACTGTTTATTTTTAAGAAACATACATGCATTTATGAACTTATCTGCTAATCTTAAATTAAAAGGATTATTTGAGTTAAGGAGTCTTTATTTTATTTATACATTACTTATTAAGTTTTTTCGTTTTTTATGAGTGTTTTTCAGAAAATAGAGTGTCTACCAGTTATGTAGTAAGCGTGTTCAGTGGGTACATGTAATAATGGAATAATGGAAATAGTGTAATAATGGAAAAAATGGATTAGTTACAATTGCCTTTTAGTCTAGATTTGCCCCGCTGTACCTTACTAAAGAAATTGAAAATGGATAGTATTTAAATAATATTATTTCATGGTTCAGATTTTCGCAGATCGCACGTGCCGATACTGATACCCGAGCAAGCGGAAGATTCCAATATTCAAAAATTGGAATCTTGGGCGTTGCGAGGGTTTCAAGGCACATTAACCTTCATACGGCACGTTAAACATTGCCACCGAGTTTGAAAACCAAATTTGTCACCACCCGAACACGAACAAAATACTGACTATAAAACATCAAATTAAATCAAATCCATCTATTTCTTCAATATTTATGATTTAAAATCATCATTTATGGGTAAAATTCTATTAAGTAGCTAGCTTAAGACATCAAGTTTAAATCTGTATGAAATTACTTTGAACTCTTGTGGATAAAATGCAATTTTGCTATCTATTTTCGAACAGAAAAGTAAGCCGTTACCCGTTAGTGTGGTGAAAATATAATTTTCTTGTATGCCATTTAAACATTCTACGAAACAAAGTTATGCTTATTATACTTATACCAATTCATCGTTATAACAATTTACATTATGCGCATTAGCATTATACGAAATCTGTTATGCGAAATAATGATATGCGTATTAAACATTATGCGTAATAAACGGTATGCCAATTCATATTAGGAGTATTCAGTTATGCGAATTAATATAGACCCGAAAAAGTCGTATCTTCCCAGTATTTGTACGTAAGATAAGCCTTTCTGTAAATAAGAACGAATCGTTTGATAGTAAATGAGCCGCGAACGCTAATAGCTTGTGGTTATGTACTAGGACTGTTTGTAGACTTTATCACTAAGTAATAAGGTGTGTTTTTGTTTGTTTTGTTAAGGCAATAGATGAGTATTAAAGGCGTATTTCGATGACGTTTGAAACCGAAGCCTAATGATATGAAATAGACTGGCGGTCGGAACTGCTCTTTAATTATACCAAATTATATGTAAAGTAGGTAAAATTACCCACACATTAATAATGAATTAAAAATACATCCCTTCATTAATTATACGCGATTTAATCCGTTTCCATAGTTTTATTTCATGAGTAACTATCGCGGTAACCGAAGACAATATTACTTTACTTTACTTTTGAGAAAGAACACCAAGAAAAGGAGATATCCAGAAGAATCCAGTTCTGCTGGGCGGCATTCAACAAACTAGCGGATACCCTTAAGTCGAATAATGTTCCACAATATTTAAAGTCACACACAGGTCGAACGCGATTAATTAACATTATTTTTACCTTTTTTCCCAACGTTTCGGCCAGGTTGCACTGGCCGTGGTCGCGGAAGACTGACGTCCCAGCAAAGTGTCACCGGAGATGTAAACAACACAAGACTACCCGATATTAATTTATATAAATGTTCGGGGTAGACAAATAAATATAATCTACCCGCTTTTAGTTATTGTTTATTTCCCACCGCACGACACACAGCACTCACAACATCCGCGCACTGGTCCGAAGATAGATCTTTTGGTTTGAACATTTGAATCACTGGTCCCCATGTTGGTGATAATCTATACCCGTCTTCCCTGTTAAAGTTTTTAGGATATTTTTTAATTTCGATCGCCTCCCTCACAATCCGGGGATAATAGTGTCGCTCGGTGGAAAGAACTTTGGGTTTGTGTAGCTCAACCAGTGCAACCTGGCCGAAACGTTGGGAAAAAAGGTAAAAATAATGTTAATTAATCGCGTTCGACCTGTGTGTGACTTTAAATATGTGTACAAAGCGCGAGAACTTAAAGTGTTATAATGTTCCACAATGCCTGAAGACTCGTCTCTTCAACCAGTGTGTCGCTCACTACGGTATCACTACGCTCACGACGCTCACTAAAAAGGATGTGCATAAGATGGATGGGACGGGTAGCACAGAGAGCGATGGAGCGCACCATGATCGGCATTAAGCTTCAAGGTCGAGTGAGGAATGTCGAGATCTGACTCCTCACCAAGGTGCGGGGTGTGGGTAACGTCATTTCCAAATTCAAATGGAATTGGGCGGGGCATGTTGCCAGGCAGAGTGATGGGAGGTGGACAAAAATGTTGACCGAATGGTGTCCGCTATCGGATGAAAGAAGAGCCTGGCATCCGTTGGCTCGTTGGGTGGACGACATTCGAAAAACTGCTTGGCACTTCTGGATGAGATTAGCCCAGGACCGGGATAAGTGGATGGCGTACACGAAAGGGCTATGTTCGGCAGTGGGCGATTAATGGCTGAAATGTTGATGATGACTTTGAAATTAAAACTGTCACGAACATTTGGCTGCAGTGATTTCCTTCTAGTCAATATCACAACAGTGTCATTGACGTCCGATAGTCTCACTTCACCCTTCATTGCCTGTTCAACAAGGAAATATCTTAGACGCTGAGTAACCAGGGCTCGGATACCGGTTAAAATTTCAAACCGCTGTCATGTACTTGCGGCAAAACCTTTAAATTTCGGTTTCGCTCGAAAAACCGCTACTTTTAAACCGGTTTTTTTACTAGTAAAATCGAAATAAACCGGTTTTAACCGGTAAAAAATAAACCGTTTCCGAGCCTTGTAAGTAACAATGTTACTGTACTTATCAACCCAGAAATAGGCACAAAATAAATCCATAATCTCTGGTGTCAAGCACAGAATTAGATTTTGATAAAAGACACAAGTTCATCTATTTATATGGCGGCCGAGCGTGTCAGATTTTGTACCGGAGTTGTTACTTGCCTGTGATTTTGAATAAGTAAGTCTCAGGCCCTTGAGTGTTCATCATTTTTGTGTTGTTGCAATTAAATATCACATAACGAGGCAGTTTTGATGTTTTCGTTGAGTTCAACTTACAAAAATTGACGCCCGAAAGCTGCAAGCTGCGATTAAAGACGGCCAACTCAGTGGATTTTACTGAGTTCATTTGACACGCTAAGTAGATACGTTTACTTGATCTATAGTGTCAAGTGTAGGGTTGCAAGTAACGCTTCAATAAAAATAACGTACATTTTAATTCGATAAACATTCAGTACTTATACAAATATTTATTGGGGAATCCTCGATGCATCGTGGAGCGTGGAGAGGCGGTGGTATTGCCAACAGTAAATAGCGATAACTACTAACTACAGATTGTGTAAATGTTAGTTTTATAAAACCAGAAACTAAAGTTATTAAATTCAATTTGTTTAATAGTTAACATGAAGTCTAATAAACCGTATAAAAGTATTAACTGTTCTGAAAATTTTGACATTTCGACCCTGAGAAAAAGAACATACTCAAAAAAAAAACTGTTTTTTTTTTCAAGCCAGAAAAAAAACCGTTTTTTTGCAACCCTAGTCAAGTGTATTATCACTGTGGCGAAATAACCCACTGCGTGCCGCTTTTGCGAATGCGGGCTTGAGTTTACATGGAAATTGCACTAATATGCTCAGTGTGCGAAGCCGAATGCACAAACACTCACGCTAATATCTCTTTCGTAGCTATCTAATATCCCTATCGCTCTTGCGTATTGGCTCGACAGAGCCAGACTACATTTCCGCGGCGTTTCGGTGGCGTTTTACGTCGCAGAAATGCCATTTGGCTACGGGGCCAGATCTTGTAGTTCTGTGAATTAAAGCACTGTTTACTCAACAGCTATACTGCAACTAGGGGCTGTATCATTCAATTAGCTTTGTAGTTTGTGCAGAACATAGTCGTAACAAAGTTAGTTAGAATCTGATTGTTATAGTTAGATTCAATTTACGTACTTAATTACTAAATTACATGCATGTTTTTGACGATGAGATGTTAGCTAACTGTGCTAATACATACATTAATGTATTGCAATGGTAGCCCTGCCCCGTTAAGTGATTCTTAAACATTTTTCCCAAGGAAATATTTTTTTTTTATAAATGGGCTTACTCTTGGCCACAGACTAGGCAAAGACGTGGCCTGCGATGGCGTGAGCTCGCCCAGAAGATGCCTGTTCACCCTTGATTTGAAGGTTGCCGGGTTATATGAGCTCGGAAATATAGCCGCCGGCAAGGAATTCCACTCCTTGACAGGGTGCATTCTTATAAAGAAGAACCAAAGTACTTCGTATGAATTTGCGGAATATCTACCAAGGAAGGATGGCAACCGGCCGTGGAATGGGGATGGTGGAATAAGCTCGTGTAGCTCTTGAGCACACTCCCCGAAGTGCAACCTGTAAAAAACCGATATTATATACGTATTTAAATTCTCACACTTTTTAGGGTTCCGTACCAAAATGTACAAAAGGAACCCTTATGGTGCCGCTCTGTCCGTCTGTCTATCTGTCTGTCACGTTACTAAATATCTTTGAGAACTACTTATGTTTTCGCTTTGAAATTTGGAATATTTATGAACATCGTAAACCTCTACAAATTGAAAGTATTTTTTTTATCTAAGTCCCGCAACAAGTTCAGTCTTTAGCGTCTAATTCAGTAATCCCCATGTAAACACAAACTAACATGGATAACAATCAGAACTAAACTAACAAAGATATTACTGCATTCAGCAAGGCGACAGTGCTGTGGCTCCCAGTTTGGCAATTACGCTGTATTTATACACTTTCAATGGAGAAAATTGTTTACAAGGTTCATAATTGCACACGTTGGCCTGGATTTCGAAAACAACATTAAGCTTGACCAGAAATATACACCGTGTTTTTTTTGTTTTCCGTTAAATTCGACCCGTAGCAAGGTTCATTATAAGGAACGATCCTGGTCATCATCATAATCATCATATCAGCCCTTTGTCGCCCTCTGCTGAGCATAGGCCTCTCTTCTAGTACGCCACTTCTCCCGGTCCTGGGCTAGTCTCATCCAGTTGTGACCCGCTATTTTCCGGATGTCATCGACCCAACGAGCCAACGGATGCCAGGCATTCCTTACATTTGTAAGCGGCCACCACTCTGTTAACATTTTAGTCCACCTGCCATCACTCTGCCTAGCAACATGTCCCTTCTGCCGATCCCTGCTTTGTGTCGATCCTTTACATCACTTTTAGTTAAATTTTCAAAAAAAAATCATTATTTCCATACATAATAAATACATTTATTAGTAGAGACCCTTAAGAATAACATTCAAGTTAGTGTCAAGTGATTGACGGCACATGTCAAAACAAATAACATTAGGAATTGGTAAAGGTTGTCACACACGTTTTCATTAATTATCTTAATTTTTTTAATAACTCGATAACCGTAAGACGCTAGTTTCTTAGAGAAATTAATTATATTTGATCTAAAGAACCTTCCCTTAAAGTTAACGGAGTTCATTAAAAACAGGGTGTATATCTACGCGCCATCTTGCGGAATTTCATTAGAACTATTTTCTTCATACTATACTGAACTGTCACCGGCATACATTAGTCATATATTTTCTCTCTCTGGAGGTAAGACGTAATCATGCACTTCTCACTACTGCCTGTAGCGTCCTGCGTGGGGAGTCGGACTGCCCCGAACTGGTGGAGCAAATGGTGCGTCTGTACGTCCCCTCAAAGACCAGGATTGATTTCAGACCTGCGACTTATTTGCAAGCAGACAGGTTGTTGTGCGTTTTTTTTTTAGTTTATTCAGAAACCAAATTTTTTTTTTTTTTTTTTTTTTTAGTTTATTCAGTCACATAAACACATTACATATTGGCAATACAAAAATGTACTGCAAAAAGAGAAAAACAATAACAAAAGACCTGGAGGTTCATAATTGTAAACCAAATAATGTTCACTAAATGAATATAAGAAAACAACATAACGTAGCGTAATACAAGAAAAAATTTAAATTAAACTGCATACAACATAAACATAAACCTAAAGTAATTATGTTATTAAAACAACTTACGTTTAACAATAGTTTTTAGAATAGCCAACGAATTTTGGAAACAATCAACATCAAAAAGGTGTTTATTATAGTAGCTAGGAGCTCGTCTGAAAAAGGTATGTCTAGAATAGTTCTTGACACAAAAACTGATGTGAAACAGCGATCGAGGGCGCAAGGGCTGACGCGGACAACTAAAAGTAACTCGATTTAGCAGATTAGGGCAATTAATACTACCTTTAAGAAGTTTGAACAAAAACATGACATCTAAATAAATTCTACGGTCAGAAAGGGAAGGTACACCAAAATGTTTCGCTGACAAGGTGGAATTAGCAAAATAGTTTCCGGTTCTGTAACTCAAAGATTTTAGGAAAATTTTTTGTATCCTCTCTAAACGGTCAATATGTACTTGGTACTGCGGGGTCCAGATAACACTTCCGAATTCAAGGATACTCCTAACAAAAGAATAAAATAATAATTTATAAGTATTTGGCCGTTTGAAGGGTTGACCAACGCGAAGGATCATTCCTAACCTCTTATATGCACGTTTACACAGATTATCAATATGTTCATTATAATTAAGTTGCGAATCCATAGTGATACCTAAGTCTTTAACGGAAGATACTCGCGCAATGTGAGTGCCAGATAAATTATAATTGTAAAAGATAGGATTGTGCTTTCGATTAAAACTAATAACAAAGCATTTATTTGTATTCAAAAACAAATGATTACGATGACAGTACAAAACGAAATTGTCTAAATCTTTTTGCAATAAAAGGCAATCCGCTTCCGAAGACACAGCTCTAAATATTTTTGTGTCATCGGCGTAAATAAGGTGTTCAGAGCTCCGAAAACAAGTTGCCATATCATTGATATACAGAATGAAAAATAAAGGACCAAGGTGTGAACCCTGGGGTACTCCAGAAGGAATAGGGAGAAACCGAGATGTATACCCTTTCAAGGCCACAGCTTGACTTCGGTTGGAAAGGTAGGATTTTATTAGATATCTTTTGTTGATATTTAGATATCTTTTGTTGTTATTTACTGTTGCTGTGTTGTATGTTTTATTCTATGTAGTTAGCAGTGATTTAGTTTCGACTGTTATGCTGTTAACATGTTTTGTAAATAAATAAATAAATATATTTTTGGTCAGGCTTTACATGGGGGGGGGGGATATACATTATACATATATGTCCGTTAGGTTTATTTGGGCCATTTTTTTCAAAGTTGTCCTCTTTTTTTGTAACACGGGTATTTTTTACGCGATTAATACTCAGAATCGCGAGCTCTTTCGATCCTGATAGAAGAAAAAAAATGTCCCAAGATTTCCATACATTTTTTCAAACCTTCCATTCCGTTACCGCCATACAAAATGTATGAAAAAATGGTAACGGAATGGGAAAAAAATCTTGGGACAATTTTTTTCTCCAATTAGAATTGAAAGAGCTCGCGATTCTGAGTGGAAACCACATAAAAAGTTCCAAATCCAAAAAAAAGTGGGGTTGACAACTTTGAAAAAAAATGGCCCATTTAAGCATTGTTTCTCAGAGGACTAGACAGAGATCACGGATTTCCATTCACTACGATCCTTACAAACTAAGTTCCTCATACATTCTCGTCGGTTTCGAATGTAGTTTGTGGCTTCGGGTACTTCTGACCAGCCAGTCGTTGACAACTTAGAACTTGAACACTCTTTTTTGCTGTGTACTTAAGCAGCAAAAAGGAGTGAACAAGTTTCTAAGGCGTCTATAGGTGACGGTGACCACTTTCCATCAGGCGGACCGTATACTTGTTTGTCACCTACGAAGTATAAAGAAAAATAGCAATAGGGTGAGCTAGCTACGAAATGCTTACGAAACGTGGCCAATATAAAAAATGCCAAGATTTTTTTTTTTTATTTCCCGGATCCTCCAGAAAAGTTCACCTAGTTCATCCATTTCACACATTCATCATTTTTCTCACCAAAACAGTCCGCCAAAAGTGTAACTCTATGAATTGCGAAAATAAATTCTAAGATGTCAAATAAAAATAAACCCTATCAATATTCCATATGTCGCCATCACATATCAATCAATAGGGAACAGCTGTGGAATATTGTTATGAGTTTGTCATAGTATAATAAAAATACGTGAGGAGAATTCTATTCGTTTACGGTATTTGACGTTATCATTTATTATTTATTGAAAAGACGGTGAATAATACTACTTACGAATAGTATTCCTCACCCCTTCTTCCCGTCGATGTTGTAGAAGTCGACTGTGGGATATGGGTTAAATTGGGGCGTAGGCCGCGTAGGCAAGAGGCTGGCAACCTATCACTGCAATGTCACAATTTCGTTTTTTTTTTTCAACCCCTTATTTGCCAAGAGTGACACTGAAACTTAAGTAGGTTCATGTGCTCTGCCTACCCCTTTATGGGATATAGGCCTGATTCTTTGTATTTACGAATATTATTCTACTACTAGTTCACTACTACTAAATGTATTGCCAAATGTATTGACAAAATCGTAACAAATTATACATTTGAACCTTCTTCAAGAATTATTACATTTATAGGTACATAGAGGTGTTTCCGCGTGAAAAGTTAAGTAGTTTTTGAATTTATTTATACCACACAAACAATCAGACATACTAGATACCATACTAGATATATTATTACCATACAAACAATCAGACGAAGTGAGGAACTTTATTCTATAAGGCGAGAAGTGAGCGAATGGTCAAACCCGATGAATCGAAGTAATTTTTAATTAAATTAAGAACATTTCGAAAACCCATATCTAGTTCGAATGTCATAAATAAAGTTCAACTTAATGAGTTTGACCACTCACCCCTCGATTAGGTGTAGTGATGATGAGTAGTGTTTGTAGTGTGGAGTATATCCCCTCTCATTGCTTGCTATATAAGTTGGCGCACGCTGTAATCTTATACATAATAAGAAACCTATAACTCATACAAGTGAGTTGTCCTTTAGTCCCCACATCACATGGCGATCCTGCCAGTTGATTGTGGTGAGCGCGAGTGAGTGTAGTTAGTGATGTTACAATTTTTAGTATTTTTGTCATATCACAAACTCCTACTTCGCTGTCTGGACTGTGGCATCAAGACGATACGTTATGGGCACTAAATTTACCCGACACCTGCTACCCTTTTGTCATGCCCCACACGCCAATAGATATTATGTAACGATATTGTCTAATACTTCTATGATAATAGATTCATGTGTGAAAAAGTAGATTACATACCTAAAGTAAATAAACAAGTGAACTGAGACTTTCATTATTACTGGCCAAGGTGTGTTTACCATTTTTCTGTTCGACGTATCCGGGAAGCGGTAACTTCGGTTAGCGCAGCGGCCCTAGATTTGACGCTTTTCGGCCGGAGGATGGAAAAGAATAGGTACCTAATGAGCGGTTGGATATTGTTTTGTGTATAGAAATCAGTGGGTAGTATATTATATACCCAACATCATCGGCGAAACGAAAGCCCACAGACTTCGCTGGTTCGGTCACAGACTTAGAATGGGAAGCAATCGGGCTGTCGAGAGAGCGTTCTTGGGTCGACCGGCTGGTAGCCGTCCGGCGAGTCAACTCAGGTATCGCTGGGAGGACAGTGTGGGGGAGGCTCTGCATCAGCTTCAAGTCCGTGACTGGTATGAGGCTGCGCAGGATCGGAACAAGTGGCTATCTCTCGTTTCGGAGGCCAGGATTCACTTTGGATCATTGAGCCAAAATAGTTAGTCTAAACAGCCACGACAGTTTAAATCAAAAAGGGCTCCGAAATCATGCCTTTAATAATAATAGTTGTCAAGTCTACATGTATAAAGTGTACTTTACGGCCTTACGATCAAACTACTCGCTCCGAAACCACTCCGTTCAACTTTAAACGCGTTCCCGTAATTCCAGCATTTTCGTGGCCGACATGAATGGTAAGTGGAACTAGGCCGTACTCGGAGAAATTAAGCGGCAGGCAAAGGGTTGAATACGTTGTACCGGGTTTTTATGTATGTTGGAAATGTTGCTTTTTTGAGCTTTGGAAAGATTTTGTAAAAAGTTCGTACGGTAATAGTAATATAAGCGCAGAGATTGAATAATACAACTAGTTGAGAAAATTAGGTACCTATACACTTTATTAACGAATATCTATTCCGTTTTATAAATTAGACCTCCACTATCCACTTTTTCAAAAGTGAACCGAATTTATATTAAACACGGCTAAGAACACTCCCGACTAATTCAGCTTTCAAAAAAAAAATCGCTTCGTCCATTAGAAATCTACGATGCACACACAGACACACAAACACGTCAAACTTATAACACCCCATCTTTTTTGCTTCGCGGGTTGATAAATAAACTTTTGCAGATTTTTCAGGGTTAGAGATACAATACTAATTATTATGCAAGAACTCATCAGGTGTAATTATTACAGAAAAATACATAACAGCGCTGTAAACTACCTCTAGAAAATCTTACCTCACAGAGACATCTATCGGGTTATTTAACAAACTGATATTAACATACTGCAGAAAAAACAACGTCATCCTCCTCCTTGCGTTATCCCGGTATTCACCGTGGCTCATTAGAGCCTGGGGTCCGCTTTGACACCTAATCCCCAGATTTGGCGTAGACACTGCAGAAAAAAGTATGAAGTACAAAATTACACTACAAGCCACACCGCTGTACGATTGACAAATATGGAGGTTTTCTTTTGATCCTATAGCAATGGAGAAATTCGGTAAATAGCAATGGAGAAATTCGGTTGACCCTCACATCCTTTCGGTCATCAAGCATCAATTTTCATTGATTTGAGAGCAATCATGAATCGCTATCCACTCACACGTCACTTGACATACAAAACTTATCTCACCCACACGTATGCATTGACGCACGTAGGTCAATTTGAATTATAAGGAAAATATTCAGAATTTTCCATATAACATTCAGTATTCCTCTGTTGAATGGTCATACGAATTGTACTGACGTCTATCTGTGTTTCATAATAGTGACAATTGTCGGCCGACATCAGTGATACTCCGCCGTCCACTGCTTGTTCAACATGGGACGTTACTTATCAACCCAGAAATACGAGTAAGTACAGAATCGTCAGTGGTGAAATAACCCACTGCTTTTTGGCTAATAAAGAAATTTGGTCCCACGTTGGGCGCCACTATTTAGCTCGTATTACAAGATAAATAGTGGCACCCAACGTGGGACCAAATTTATTTCTTGAATCAAAAGCATATATATATATATATATATATAGACATATATCAAAAAGGATTTTTGACAATGCCCCAAAATGGTGCTATTATCACATTATACTATATTGCAATTAGATGTATGTTTTCACTCTGAAACAAAGCGAAATTCAAAAAGATGCACTGGGACATTTTCAACTAACACGAGTGGTATGTGACTAATTGGAATTGTCCAGGACATTTTAATTTTTCTCAATATGATCAAAGGTATCAAAATCTTTCGGTTTTCTTATAACACCGTGTATAACTTTGCAAACCGTATTGCACAAGGGCTCTAGCGACGAGTGGCTGGAGCAGGTCATGGCACCACAGGCATATGCTCAGGCATATGCGGGTCAAATTAAAGTTAACTTGGAAATACTACTACAGCCATTATTTGCTACGTGCACGACTGGTGCTGCCCTCATTTTGTGGGCTTTTTATATTAAAACTAAAACAAAAATTACTTAACGGAAATAAAATAATAATTCGCTTTCTGAAGTTAGCCCCGAGCAATCATGAAGAGTGATTGGTTCATTCATGCGACGACCTCGCTATTAGACACAGTCGGCCAATCATTTCCTGATTTCCTCGAAGATTTGGTTTTTTTTTAACTTTTGCTTATGTTATAAAGCTCCCCATTCATTTTTCAAACACCCGACTAAGTTGAGTTCGATCTCATTGGTTGTTTTTCTTTAGCTTGAAATATTTTGGACCTTTAACTTCTAAAGTTTCAGTCACACCACTCGACGTTACACTCGACTAAACTCTGTCGGAACCTAAAAGTAGGTACCTACGAGAAATCATTCATAATCAATCCGATCGCGTCCGGAAGTTAGCCCCGAGCGGTCATTAAGAGCGTCTGATTAGTGCATTCATGCGATCACTTCACTATTATTAGACACCGGCCGTTTTTTACTGTTTTTCTGCAAATTTTCTTTATTTTAAACCTATTGTCTTGCATGAAAGTAGGCACACAACTCAAATAGACAAAATTCTTAGCAATCCACAAAACGATGGCAAAAGTAAAACACTGTTCATAATCATTCCGATCGCGTTCTGAAGTTAGCCCCGGACGGTCAATAAGAGCGTCTGATTGGTGCATTCATGCGATCGCTCCATTATTAGACACATTAGCCCATTTCTTTACTGATTTTCGGTTCTTTTTTATTTAGAATTAATATTAGCCATGCATGAAAATCCTAATTACACAACTCGCGAGTAAAGAGTTCACTAAATTCTTAGCTCTCCGCAAAACGATGGCAAAATAAGACGCTGTATTCATAATCATTCCGATCGCGTTCTGAAGTTAGCCCCGGGCGGTCATTAAGAGCGTCTGATTGGTGCATTCATGCGATCGCTCCGCTATTAGACACGGTCGGGTGCGCGAGGCTTCGTAAAAGGAATATGGCGTGGCGCCTCACCTGCTATCCTAGTAATGTAAGGCCTGAGTGGACGCTCGGAGCGGAGCGTTCAACAGGGCGGGCGTACATGCATCCGCCTTATGCAGCGTCGACTCAGGACACTTGTATGAGTTTAAACCGTTTGATATACACGCCGCGCGTCCGTCCCGCTACACGGCCGATATGAGCGTGCACTACTCCTTACACTAAGGTGCGTTTTCACATTATCCGATCCGACATCGGATGTCGGAAGGATTTCAAAGGCAAAAATCAAAGATGGCGGCTTAAGTGTATGGGATATCGGTCCTACATCCGACATCGGATCGGATAATGTGAAAAGGCACTAGTTTTTACGAAAGCGACTATCTAACTTTCAATCTAAAGGGCAAATTAGACCGAAATAGGATTCTTCCAGTTTCGTTCATTCAGTTAGTAACACCGCTGTGCACAAAAGTCAAACTTAAGTTTTACAGTCTACTCGACCAATCGCGCTCGTGACGCGAACTTATCCCCGATAGCTAGACACTGGAGCAGTCTCCATGTGTATATTTAATAATGTAATATTTATTTTGTGTTTATTTTATTTCATTTTGTGTTTCTGTCATTCTTATTATTATATTTGTCTCTGTGATTGTTACTTTTAAAAGTGTTTGTGTATGTGATTTTAATGTTAACCAAATGGGTCTTTTGTTACCTGGTGTAATAAATAAATTAAATTAAATTAAATTATCAACCAATCGCGTTGTAGGGTAAACTCGGCTCATTCGGTGACACGCCTAATTCGGCGATACAAGCTTTGATTTGAAGCAATATTCCGAAAGACGATTTTTGGTTGTTTCACCGAATTAGGCGCGTCACCGAATGAAGCGAGTTTACCCTAGCGTTTGAATGCGCATCATAATCCATCATCATCCCATCCATCCATTCATCCAGGCTCCGCAGAAAACCAGCGCTGTTGACACGCCTGTCGTGTCAGCTGCATTGCTGAGGTGAGACTATTTCGGCTTCTCATCTCTATTTCTACTGTTATGTTTTAATCTCACAGTGTGTTCACACATGTTTTCTATGTATAAGTATTTGTATATTATATATATCGTTGTCTGAGTACCTACAACACAAGCCTTCTTGAGCTTACCGTGGGACTCAGTCTATGTGTGTATGAATGTCCTATAATATTTATATATTTAGGTCTTTGTATTTGCTATTTTTGATGTTTGTAGTGATGTATTGGCGGAATAAATGAATTATATTCTATTCCATTGTTAATAATAATGTCATTATGAATTAACCCTGTCCTTACTTTCTAAATTCTTGATCGCAAGATATTTAAGTCTACTTGAGGCACGCTTGCTGTAAATTTAGATATTTTCTCGATAGCAAGTTCATTATAAACCTATTAAAGGGTGATCCTTTCAGGCGGTTAATCAACAATCAGGCATGTCTCGCTGCCCACGCTAACTAAGGCTATCCTTTATGCTAAATTTGGGAAGGTCACATTACCTGAAGGTTGCTAAACTGCACACGTGCAAGTTTATGACGTACCTTTTATACTACGTCGGTGGCAAACAAGCATACGGTCCGCCTGATGGAAAGCGGTTGCCGTAAGCTATGGACGCCTGCAACTCAAAGAGTGGCACATGCGCGTTGCCACCCCATTAGAAAATTGTACACTCCCTTTTGCTGTGTTAACTACACAGCAAAAAGGAGTGTACAAGTTCTAAGGAGGGTTCGGGTTGCCGACGAACGACTCAAAGGACAATAGACGGAACAAATTAGTTCCGTAAGTCCTCCCGTCGTCAGAACACCGCACCCTCGTTGAGCTCTGGTAGCCTTACTCACCGGCAGGAACACAACACTATGAGCAGGGTCTAGTGCTATTTGGCTGCGGTCTTCTGTAAGGCGGAGGTACTTCCCCAGTTGGGCTTATAAGATTGCTAAGTTAAGAGGCCGTCAATATCAAAAAGTAGAAAATCGTAAAATTGGTAGTTTTCTACGTCCGGTTTTAGTTTCAATATATACTTATTGATAAGAAAAGTACTTGTTTTAAACAGCGCGTATTCTTATCTACAAAATCAGTAGTTAACATCAAGGAAAAGTTACTCCCTGAATTAATTATGATTTTTTTCCTGACGCTAGTTTAAGAAAACCCGCAAATAGTGCTCACGTCTGAGTGAGCTGAGCTCAATTTTGTATACTGTAGGCTGCTAAAATTGATGCTGTCGGATTACTTATATCCTAAACTAAAAATTCAGTAGTTTACATGTGTGTTATCATGCTACTAAAATACAGTAAATGGAAGTTAAACGACATCAATATTTGTCTAAAAATACTTCGAATCAAATGGCAATTACTTCGAAAACCTTTTAGGCAAACAAAAGGCTTTCTTGATAATTATAAACTTTAAGTATGTGTATGAAAAATAGTGTGTAATACAAATCAGGAAACACTTCCAATTTTAGATACATACTTACTTAAAGTTGTAACTAAAATGCGGTCGGCCCCTGTCGGCATCTTCATAAATTTGAATATGTACGACCGTGTTTTAGTTTTAAAATAATGTTATTTTATAAGCTAGATAACTGGACTACAGAATTATTACCTTTTCATATTTTTCCTTACAAAGAGAACGAATAAAATCAATGTTGAATATAAACTTTCGTAAATTTTCCATACAAACGTCAAAACTGCGAACAGATTCTATTGAGTCAGACGCCCGATCGGGCTCGTTCGGAGCGGACGTGTCGCCAAATTTGCTCCAATGACATTTGTTTTTGACACTGGAAATCATATACGGATACAAAAAGATTGCCAGTGCTATGAATGTATTCAAAAGTAATAAGGTAAATAAATATCGTCACGTCTAAAAGAGTCTCAGTTTAAAATCGTTTTTTTTTGTGTTGTTTACTACTTATTATTGTTGAGAAACAAAAAAATATATGTAACTTTAATACAATGATAAGAAATATAGGTATTTTTTGTCTTCTAAACTTTATTAAAATGAAAGAGTTTTAAAATTAATTTTAACTCGTTGGACTTTATTTTCATTATACTGGTCACATTATTTACTGTGTCAGTGTGTGTAACATTCTCTTTCGCGAAGAGATATTCAGTGTGGCGTATGAAAAAACTAACAGAACTAATCATTATAATTATATTCTATAAACGATTATTTACGTAAATGGCGAAATTATTAATTGTAATAATATATTATCTTATCACAAAATTGTTCTGTATGACTTACCTTCTTACGTTCAATATAATTTTTAAATGGTGTTTGCACACGGGGCACGTAACCTTAGATTCAGACAACTTTAACTAAATTTTGAAAATTATTATTTTAATGAAGAATTCTATATATGGCAACAATTTTACATGTAAACTGACTGTCAACCTCTGTTCATACATAACCTCAACCTTTGTCTCAGTGCATTTATAACGGATGTTATAATGGCTAAACCGATCAGGAACAGTGAATTATTTTAATTCATTCGGAAAAGGGTTTATTAACCATTTAGAATTAGAATAAACGAAGCACTGTTTTTTACACCAGAGTTGTTTTGATTTTATATGGTGTTTGCACACATTTATTTTGAAAAATAATCGGAGTCAATTCGTGTGAGATGGTAACACTATTAAATTGACACTGTCCGCAATCTAAACACGCGGCAGCGTGTCAAGCCAAGTTCAAGTAACCGAACTGGCAGACAACATCGTGTGTAATATTATAAGTACACGAACTATTTGAGCCTCTATGGGCGTCCTCACAACAAAAACTATTTCACATAAACGTCTTAAATTTGGCTCTTATATTGATATTTGTGACATACATATTATGTGCCTGTCGTGATTGTTTCACCGGATGGTCTGATCGGAAGATTAGACCATTTCGTTGGATCTCCTTCTTGTTTATGTTTTATTATTTGTAACGTTTATTTTGTGTGTGTGTTAACGAATAAATTAATTATATTCTATTCTATTCTATTATAAAAGTTATAAGAAATGATATTTTATGTCATCAATTGTCATAAAACATTTTAAGGACTGCCATTGAACTTGGCACCCGTTTAGATCTCACTGCTTTTGTCGTTGACGCCAACAACCAAGGCATATATAATATTGAACTTGGCTCATATTTCCCTTTTTTGGTTTTGATGGGATTTTAACGTTACAACTGATCTTCAGTGAAACTATAGACCTGTCTTAAGTTCCTCTCACTTAGGTCACTGACCTCTTCCAGTAAATTGCGGTAGTGTGCGAAAAGTATGTTGGTGAGTGTGACGTGCGTTAGTGTGTGTAAATGGGGTAATTTGACAGATACTGAATTTTTACCCATCGTGACGGGCTCTTAAAATAGTTAGCTACGTCTACGCCAAAACCATTATATCCTTCAGAAGCAAACCTAGAAGAACCTAAGAAGAAGACCTAAGAGAATCTATTTCAGCTATTATTTTAAATAAAGAAAAGGTTCAGGTTAAGTCGTACCAGAAGGTGAAGAAGTTGGCAGAGGACCGGAAGAGTTCTAATAAAATTAACTTCTTTTTAAGGACTGTCAGAAGTGGAGGAAAGGAGGTGGTGAAATTTTCAACCCGTCACCAGACGGGGATCAAATTGATTTTCTTTAACAATGACAAATTGAGTTATTTATTACTAATGTAAATTCCAGGCCCCGTAGCCGAATGGCATTTCTGCGACGCGAAACGAAAACGAAACGCCGCGAAAGGTAGTCTGGTTCTGTCGCGCCAATATGCACGAGCGATAGAGATAGATATCTACGAGCGTTTCGTTTGTGCCATTCGGCTAATTACCCAGGATACTCATTGTTCAGTACAAACTGAATATTTAGCCATTTCATCCATAATGTAATCGCACTCAAAACACAAATTATTGTCATAAATCTACCTCATATTAAAACTGCCCCAGCTGCGTGCATATAAAATATCAAGTAATAATTATACTAAGTATTATGAAAACATTTCCGTCGACAATTCAGTGTACGCGACGTCAAAATGATTTCAATTAGCTATCATAGTCGTGTGCATATTATGTACTTACATTATTAAAGTGCGAATGCGATGCGAAGTGCGAAATCATTATGATCAAACTTTCAGTTTGAATTGACCTCCCCGTGCGTGAAAAAGACAGCTATATATCGATATCCCACTCGCACATCGGAGCGTCGAATCCGAATGTGGCAAAAGCGGTGTAGCCACACGTCATTAAAATATATCGGGTTCAATTTGTATGATTCATTGTTGTGGATTAATCAATGTTGAATGTTTGTGTTTAAATTAAACCCAAGTTACATTATAGTAATTTTAATGTTGAATTAATTTTAGTTATTAAAATATAATTGACTTTTCGGAGCTTTAAGTTATGAGTTTCAATTATAAACAATGATTTGAATTGACAAGTTGATATCAGAATGTGGTGATTACTGTTTCCAAATCGGGTTTTCAAGTCGTCTTATTTCGAAAGTCACATAAAAATTACCTACCATTATTTCCATCATATCAAGATTTCCCTTTCGAAATTACCCGAGCATTTCTGTGACAATTACCTCAATGAACCTTATACTTTTTAACCACAGAGAACCTCCTATAGAGTGGCAGTCTTGTATATTTGGTTCGCGATACGAGTCACCAGTGTTTGGGGTGCGAGGAGCGGGCGGGGAATGTGTTAAGCGCGCTGTGATTGGCCGTTTCAAGGACGGCGGGCAGTCGCGCCAGATGAAAAGGGACAGAAGTATGACTGTCCCTCTACTGACGCGTAAGTGGCCAATGTAAGTTGACCTATGCCGGCTCTGAATAAATTATAAATATGACTTATTTGTGGAATGTAATGCCGTCTGTTTTTAAATTTGAGCTTCTTGTTACCTTTCCACACCATTTCACACTACAGGTGGACATCTTTAAGGCATCAAAATACCCTTTTCCAATTTTTTTGTGCGAAAAACACGCGCTGCTTTCGGGTCTGTTACTTGGTCGATACTGATCGGGCACGGCGAGCGCCCGCGCTTATATCAGTGCAAATACTAGGAAGGCTGGCCACCGCGAGTCGTCTTGTAATAGATGTCTATAGGGGTTGGTCTGTGTTTTTAACACTCGTGTTTTAAAAAAAGAGGTTCAAATAGTGGAAGTTTCGGTGTAACTTTTACCGACAGTTCATCGACAGTTTAGCTCACTTTATAAAGTCCGCTCATGATAAACAATTTTGACAGCCTCACCGGTGCAACTGTTATTTTAACGTCAAGATTCGATGAAATTATGCCGTTTAGTTACCTTCCCATCTACCAAGACACTCAAACGGCTGGGGCAGCTGTGGAGGCGGCTGAAAGCAAATTGTGTCAAAATATCGTGGTCTCGGACCCCAATACTACTTTATGGCAGTTGGTGTCAAGACCCTAGGGCTATGGGGTCCAAGCGCTCATGTCATTTTTAAAGACCTGAGCGCAAGGCTCATAGAAACTGCCGGTGGTCAGAGACCTGCCAGCTTTCTCTCGCAACGCATAAGCATTGCTATTCAGCGAGGGAATTTAATTGAGATTAGTTTTTAATTGAATTTTAAGTTACTTTATTATTTTAGAGTTCGCTTGTTATTTATTTGTTATTTAAGTTTTTAACCCCCGACGCAAAAACGACGGGGTGTTATTATAAGTTTGACGTGTCTGTCTGTCTGTCAGTCTTTTTTTTTTAGTATGTATAGGTAGACGTTTGACCACGATCACACCTGATGGTAAGTGATGTCCTGTCTGTCTGTCTGTCTGTCTGTGTGCTGTGTGTCTGTCTGTGGCATCGTAGCTCCCGAACGGATGACCCGATTTTAATTTCGTTTTTTTTTCTGAAAGTTGAGTTAGTCGGGAGTGTTCTTAGCCATGTTTTATGAACATCGGCCTACTATGTCGCGGTCGGGGGTTTTTTAAAAATTTTAATTTTGAGATTAGCTTATATTATATTACCTTAAATAAATTTCTACTGATCAATATGTACTCTTACAGAGGCAGGGCTATCGAAATCGTTGCAAACTTATCGTGGGCGAATTCTATAACGTGAACCTTAATATTATTTATTCTGTGGTTATATCCCCAGATAAGCAGGATTTATGTAACCCTACCCCGCCCTAATTGTCCGGCCGAAATCAAACGTCAAATCCTATAGACGTCTGTTCTTTCAGGCTTATAGGGGTAAAGGATTATTATAGAAAACCTTCAATTGAGAGGGATTTAAGGAGCGGTTTGACAGGGATTTGGGTGACTTGTGTACTTAACATTGTGTATTTTTTTGTATAAAATTATTTAGTTACAAATTGAAATCTAATACAAATAAACACGCCATTTTGCAGACACACGTTTATCTATAAAAATGCATACTAGTGTAGGTAAGTTACCGCAATTTTCTCAATATATAACAATTCCCTTCACGTTTTCTATAGTACTCATATCATAGAGGTAATTAACTGTCCTTTCAATTATGGTCTATAGTTGGCATTTTTGCTATTCAAAGATACTTCCGGCCTAGCCAATCTAGCGTAAACTTGTAACTTATAACACCTAGTTCTACCCATTTATATTATGTAAGGGATTCCCCTCTGCCAACAAACTGTCCTGCAATTTGACAGAAGAATTGATGTTATCAGAAATGGGTTTATTTTGAGAATTAAACGATTTTTTATTTTTAGGACCCGACGCAAAAACGACGGGGTGTTATAAGTTTGACGTGTCTGTCTGTCTGTCCGTCCGTCCGTCCGTCCGTCTGTATGTCTTTCTGTCTGTTTGTCTGTCTGTCTGTGTGTGGGTATGTCTGTGGCATCGTAGCTCCCGAACGGATGAACCGATTTAGTTTTTTATGTCTGAAAGCTGAGTTAGTCGGTATTCTTAGCCATGTTTCATGGAAATCGGTCTACTATGTCGCGGTCGGGGGTTTTTTTCAAAATTTCAATTTTTATGGTTAGGTTATTTATTTAATCGTTGACGCTACGTGGCGATCGTGGCAGTCTGGCTCTGTCGCGTCACTACAGCGTACGCTACCAAATGTACAGTCAACCAATTGGAGCCCTAGGCCACTGTAGAACTATGTCATAGTGACGGTATAAATCAGATTGTAAGAAATCTCTTACTGCTTGTCATTTTGACATGGTTGTAGAGTGGCCCAGGGTTCCAATTGGTTGACTGTACAAACGCTTACGGTAGTTTCGTTATCTTAGCTAGCTATATCTATTGTTATTCCGTGTTGGCGTGACAAAGTCAGGCCCCGTAGCCGAATAGCATTTCTGCGACGCGAAACGCCACCAAAACGCCGCAAAAAGGTAGTCTAGCTCTGTCGCGCTAATATGCAAGAGCGATAGAGATAGATAGCTACGAAAGAGATATTGTCGTGAGCGTTTCGTGAGCGTTTGTGCATTCGGCTACGCACAGTGCCTGCTAGCCGAATGGCATTTTTGCGACGCCAGACGCCGATCGAAAGGCCGCTGGCTCTGTCGCGCTCGCGCCAATACGCAAGAGCGACAGAGATAGCGGCCTTTCAACCGGCGTCGCAGAAATGCCATTCGGCTACGGGGACTGCCTTTCGACCGGTTATCATTTCGCCAACGATTATCATTTCGGCTTGGCCAGCTGAAGAGCGATAAGGAGAGCAATAGGGATGACGACTACATAAAAAAAACCGGCCAAGAGCGTGTCGGGCCACGCTCAGTGTAGGGTTCCGTAGTTTTACGTATTTTTCTCAAAAAAAACTACTAAACCTATCAAGTTCAAAATAATTTTCCTAGAAAGTCTTTATAAAGTTCTAGTTTTGTGATTTTTTTCATATTTTTTAAACATATGGTTCAAAAGTTAGAGGGGGGGGACGCACTTTTTTTTCCTTTAGGAGCGATTATTTCCGAAAATATTAATATTATCAAAAAACGATCTTAGTAAACCCTTATTCATTTTTAAATACCTATCCAACAATGTATCACACGTTGGGGTTGGAATGAAAAAAAAATATCAGCCCCCACTTTACATGTAGGGGGGGTACCCTAATAAAACATTTTTTTCCATTTTTTTTTTTGCACTTTGTTGGCGTGATTGATATACATATTGGTACCAAATTTCAGCTTTCTAGTGCTAACGGTTACTGAGATTATCCACGGACGGACGGACGGACGGACGGACAGACAGACATGGCGAAACTATAAGGGTTCCTAGTTGACTACGGAACCCTAAAAATGGCATTCTGTTAGATCGTCCAAAAATACTGAACACATATTTTTCGCTTTTTCTAATGAAAAAATACAAAGATATAGAGCATCAAAGTTCCAGAGTTGGGGCTTGTGACGTCACTTCTAAGTAAAAATTGTACCTAGGCGTGATGTCATGCGAAACTTCAACGCTGTACCGTCGTCATTTTTCGTTTACGAGAAAAAATAAAAAATACGTGTCTAAATTCTGTGATAATTTAACTGACGGACTAATTACGAACTAATTTTATTGATGTTAAGTGTGATTATTTGTGATATTTTATGTGTGTACCTAAATTGTATGATCCCAGTGGGTCGAAATAAAGTGATTTAATTTAATTTAATTAGTTTTTTTTAATCGTCTCGCCTATTGTGACCCAGGGTACAGAAATAGAAGCGATATACAAACTCGATTCATATTCGAAGCGGGAGCCAAAGTTTTATTTGTGGCAAAGTTTGTCCGAAGGGCTCAACCTCTTAGTACTAAAACGCCATAACTCCATAGAAATTAAGGTATTATAGGATGTTTCTTAAGTAAGACAGTTTGAAGGAACTGGGATCGGAAAAGATTTTAGTTCAATGACACGTGTGTCGTATTATTTGGCAATCTTTTGTATAAGTGCCCCTGAAGAACACAGCAACTTAGGGACTTTTTCAACTCTTTCGGGTTTTTCCTTCAGTAGATATTTGCAACCCCCGGCGCAAAAACGACGGGGTGTTATAAGTTTGATGTGTCTGTCCGTCTGTCCGTCTGTCTGTGTGTCTGTCTGTCTATCCGTCTGCCTGTCTGTCTATCTGTGTGTGTGTGTCTGTCTGTGGCATCGTAGCTCCCGAACGGATGAACCGGTTTAATTTAGTTTTTTTTTTAATTGAAAGCTGAATTAATAGGGAGTGTTCTTAGCCATGTTTCATGAAAATCGGTCCACTATGTCGCGGCAGGTTTTAAAATGTTTAATCTTAGTTAGATACGTTCTCATTGTATTATTTACTATGCTAACATGTAACTCACGATTACAGTAGGTGCATCTCACTTAAAAATAATAGTTAATTGTTATACAAGGGGGCAAAGATGTATTTTAACGCCGAGTGTGGAATTGAAAAACGAGCAAGTGAAAGGATTCTATAGTTGAACCACGAGCGAAGCGAGTGGTTCGAGAATAGAATCCTGAACTTGCGAGTATTTTAACACACGAGAAGTAAAATACATTTGCACCCGAGTGTAACACAAAACTTTTCCCCTCATTATAGCGAGGAAACTAACACTGCTTCCAGTAGTTCCACAGGTGGTAAATCATCTTTATTACTAGATTCACCTACTTTTATCAATTTTAAAGCAGTTAATTTGACTTTATTCAAGGTCAAATTACTTTACCCACTAGTGGATAAAATGCGTTTTTACCCGCTGGTATTAAAGGACAAAACACGTGTTTCCGAGCTAGTGAGGGGAAAAATAATTAAAAATTAGGTATCCAAAGGAACAACTCTACAGGTCTGTAATTAATCTAATTTTGGCCATATGCTAAGTTTCCACATCTTTATTGTATGGCCGTTTATTTCTTAATAAATATTAAACACGTGATGGGTAAAAATAGGCTCAACTAAATCCTACATATGTATATTTTCCTATAGAAATCGAAGACTAAACGCTAGAAGCTGACTAAATTATGTAAAAATTAAAATTTTGAAAAAACCCCCGACCGTGACATAGTAGTCCGATTTTCATGAAACGTGGCTAAGAACACTCCCGACTAACTCAGCTTTCAAACAAAAAAACTAAATCGAAATCGGTTCATCCGTTCGGGAGCTACGATGCCACAGAAAGAACACACACAATCAGACAGACAGACAAACAGACACGTCAAACTTATAACACCCCGTCGTTTTTGCATCGGGGGTTAAAAATATACTAAAACAAGTTACAGAGAAATCCTATTCAACGAGATTGTATTGAAAACCACCAGTTTTTCCGCATTGAGAACCCACTGACAAAATGTCAAAAAACTACCAAATACGAGCGCTTTTTTTTTTTAATTTCGTCAGCTGTCGATAAAACCTCCCATTGAATGATCCTCAACCAAACCATCTAAAAACGATTCTAAACTAGGGTTACCATCCGTCCAAGTACCCCGGGATATAATCCGATTTCAAGTAAGTAAATATCTTATTCTATGTTTGTTAATACCAACACAATGCTTGTGTAATATTGTAGTTAGACATATTATGTCTCAAAATATGACGCAACAACCTAACCACAAAATTAAAATTTAGAAAAAAACTCCCGACATTAGTGGACCGATTTTCATGAAACATAGCTAAGAACACCCTCGACTAATTCAGCTTTCAAACAAAAAAAAACTGAATTAAAATCGGTTTATCGGTTCGTGAGCTACGATGTAAATGTACTCGTATTACATATTTGTTGATGAACAATGAATGATGAACGATGAACATGAAACGAATTTCGTGAATATTAATGTCAATTGTGTTATTTTTGTTTTAAGTTGACACAAATCGGTAATGCTCAATTATCCCGATCAGCAGCGATATTTATGGTAACCCTATTCTATCCCCTTCTGAACCGCACACCCAGTAATTATATAACTCATGCCAGATAGACTGAATCCCATATCCCATGCCAGATCCTTATTCGTTTAGTATAATGGGTTGATTGGGTATTATTCAATATTAATTGGGTTTGGAAGTGGATTCGTGTGTTTTGAAGTTCATGGAGGAGTGGAAGGTGATTAAAAGAGGAGGGAGGAGAGAATTGATTTAATCTTTTATTATATATAAGAAAAATAATTTTCTTTTAAAGAAAATAATGCAACGTGCCAGAGTAAATATTATTAGGTATGGTT
This sequence comes from Leguminivora glycinivorella, assembly GCF_023078275.1. Taxonomy (NCBI): domain Eukaryota; kingdom Metazoa; phylum Arthropoda; class Insecta; order Lepidoptera; family Tortricidae; genus Leguminivora; species Leguminivora glycinivorella. Next base: position 3,284,843 of record NC_062982.1, read on the forward strand.
TATTCCTCAACACTAGTAAATAATATTTATTTTACCGGATCTTAGATCATAAGCTAAAGTAAGTATTTTCAAATCAAAATTATGTCAACTCCAATTTTGAGAAATTTGCGAGTTTGTCAGTCTCAGACAAAATAATAATTAAGAAATTTAATAATAAATACCTTTAGATTTTCATTACTTGTTCGGTTCTATAATATTGTTTCTTTTCTTTTAGTCAATATTTTAAACCCCCGACGCAAAAACGACGGGGTGTTATAAGTTTGACGTGTCCGTCTGTCTATCTGTTTGTCTGTCTGTCTGTTTGTCTGTCTGTCTGTCTGTCTGTCTGTGTGTGTGTCTGTCTGTGGCATCGTAGCTCCCGAACGGATGAACCGATTTAGATTCAGTTTTTTTTTTGAAAGCTGAGTTAGTCGGGAGTGTTCTTAGCCATGTTTCACGAACATCGGTCCACTAACTAAGTCAGGCTTTTTTTTTCAAAATTTCAATTTTTAAATAGGTACATTATTTTGACTCGTGCAGATTCTGTGGAAAACCTCTTTTGTCTTTGGTTAGCTGACCTCCGCCGGCGAAAGCAGGCGCATGGTCGCTTAATATATTATATTCTGTGCAAATAGTGCGAAAGGGACGGCCTGACGTTTTATCGTTATAATAGTACAAGTACAGAAGGCTCACTCCTTTGATGTTCAAAAAACGCCGCCATTTTAATTTCTTACCTACTTTAACAAACGGACCGCACGCGCGCCGACGACATTGAATTCTATTGCGCCGCGCGAAGGTCGTCGCCAATGAATGGGCCGCGAACTCGCGGCCGCCGGTAGCGCTGCGAAAGGATCACGGAGTGAGCCGTCCCTGCTATTTGTAAGTGCGAAAGGGGCGCACCTATGCGATAAAGTTTATCAAACTAGTGTGCTACGCCCGCAGGCCACCAAGTTATTTTCTTATACAGTATTGTTAAAACTGACTTCTGTATTTATAGTTATTCAATTTGTCATTAAAATACGTTCAAGTTATTTAGCTACTTAGTTATCCAAATAGTAGAACAACCCCATACATACATCTCTGTGCTCAACCACAGAATATATAATAGTACAAGTACAGAAGGCCCACTGCTTTGATGTTCACGACATGCCGCCTTTTTAAATGCCTACAAAATTCTAACAAAGAAACGAGCCGCACGTGCGCGACGCCCGGCGATAGGGTTCCCTACGGATTAAAACGATTTAATACTCAGATAAAATGTTATACTATTATATTCAAGTCGTGGGTACTTTCTAGGTATAAATATATAGTATTTATAAATTTTTGTTTAAGTTCCAATATCACAAGCCTTATTGAATCTTTTCGGGGCCTTAATCAATAGTAGATCTGTGTAAACATGTCCCATGGTATTTATTTTATTCATGATATCTATTTAACTAAGCATTATTAGCCATTCCACACGCGGACATCGCATATGAACCTTAAAAAAAACTCGCGACGTAAAGTAACATTAGAAAGTGCGAACGTGCGTTCCGTGAGAACGCGCGCCACCCCTGATTAGGCCGCGAACTCGCGGCCGCCGGCATGTACTTGTAGCGCGGCGATAGAATCGCGGAGTGAGCCGCCCTTGGCTCAACACACAAATAATTAATTGTATGTACTTTTAGGTTTAGTTTATTGACGATGCATGTTGCGGATTTTCCATTGTTTTACTTTTTGACGAAGCTTGTAGCTAATAGCGGAGTTTGTATTCAGCTGACGAAGCCTGCGTTGCGGATTTAAGAATATGGTCTCTGAATAACTAATTTTTCCTATTTAAATAATTGCCCAAACCGGAATTTGAACACAAGAACGTCGGTATAGCAGGCAGGTATCAATATCTAATAGACCATACCGGTTTGCCAAATAGTTTGTACGCACATAGTACTCAACCAATTGGATAAGATAAAAGATAAGATAAAAGATAAAAAATGTTTATTGCACAAAAAGACACAAATGAGATGCATTCTTACATAGCTTACAATTACCTACGTGCATAGCTTAGTTGGTTTACCGATACCTCAGGAGTCCCCGCACTAGGCTAGGCCTGTATCGCGGGAGACCAGATGCTTAAGTTGAATGTCATGCAATGACGATGAAGGAAAGAAAATATATATTACGGATAGATACAGTAAATTACAGAAAGTTACAATTATGTTAGTTGGTATACATTCAATTTACATAATTTACCTATTAGACTATATGTGTAGTAAGTAACCAGGTAGGCTTGACATTTTAGCAATTTTCTTCCAATTTAGTTAGTTATATTTATTACATGTGTGATAATATTAAACAATTTTCAAGAGTAATGTCTCAGTCTCGTTATAGTCGAGTGATAACAACCAGTTATAGAGTAATCTTTTAGCTACATGCACAGTACAACCAATCAAATCGCTCTGGAATTTTACGGCCGTGTTGTATATAAGAGAGCTGAGGACGTCACCAAAACGACGCCCAAAAGCAGTGTTAACCCACGGGATTGGCAACTTGAAGACGCGTTTTTCCAGTAATTTAGGATAGATTTCGGTCTTAGCGGCGCTTTTGTGGATTGACATACAGATTTTATGGATGTACAACTGGCGAACTGTAAGTACCTTAGCTTCCCGATAGAGATTGACTGTTGGGTATCTGAAGGGCTTTCTAAGCATTACCTTTAGGACTGAGCGCTGTGCTCTTTCAGCCAATAGGATTACTGTCTTTGAAGCGCTACCCCATAGACATACGTAACTCCGTATACAGAGTGGGGCCTGTAACAAAGGCGAATAATTGAACTCTAGGCTATTCTCCTTATACTGATCAACATTTGTTCGGCGACTTTTAAAAATAACTTGTATTTTGATTTTTATCACCCTTGAAAGTTTTTTCTAAGAGGTAATGTATTGCGAATTCTGTTAAGTCTAAAGTGTGACAGACAACGTCAATGACAACAATAATGGCGTACATTGAAGCTAATATTTATTTTGTATGAAAAATTAAAAATTTAAAGACTTCATAATTTTTAAAAGTCACTGAACAAATGTTGATCAGTATAAGGAGAATAGCCTACAGTTCAATTCTTCGCCTTTGTTACAGGCCCCACTCTGTATAGACGGAAAAAGTCTAAAAAAAAAACGTACCTCAAAGCCCTAGAAAAAAGGGTACGGTGTCCTAGACGGCATTACACCTTTGGGGAACGCTCGGCTAGATGGCGCTAATATTAAAATTTGTCATTTTAACGCATATCAAGCTAACAATATGCGTCAAATAGGCAAAACTGAGGTTCAAAAGTTTTAAGCTTGTGTCGAGAGATGGCAGTCTATGCACTGTGATTACACATTTTACTTTGACAGTAACTCTCTATAATACTTGATCCTCTTTGCTATGACATAGTTCTACAGTGGCCTAGGGTTCCAATTGATTGACGTACCAACAAAGCTTAAGCAATCATTTAATTCAAAGTATAAAACAGGTAATAATAATATTTCGATAACTATCATTAAGTTTAGTTAATGATTATTAATCGTTTCAGCCATTGGATTTGTCACGCAAATGACATATCCCGGAAGTCTGATTGAAAATTATGATTTACGATTGACACTCATTAATAATTCTGGGGTTGGGGTGTCCATAAATAATTTTAGTGAACATTTTATCATCGATAAATTATACTTAGAGAAGTACGGTAACTATTTGAAAGGTAATGGTAAAAGGTATACATACATACTTACAATCACGCCTGCATCCCATAAAGGGGTAGGCAGAGCACACGCAACTACTCAATTTTCAGTGCCACTCTTGGAAATTGTGACATTGCAGTGACAGGTTGCCAGCCTATGCCACAATTTAACCCATGTCCCACAGTCGACTTCTACGACACCCACGGGAAGAAAGAGGGTGGTAAAATTCTTAACCCGTCACCACACGGCTATAACACGTATAATAATGTTTAAATATAAATTTAACCCTTATATATATAAGACATATACAAGAATATATTGACATCAATCTGATGTCTGTTGTGTCATTTCGATAGCTTCGTTCTTGATACCATATTATATTATGCATAATAAGATTAAGTTTATAATTGTATTCCTTACGACCCAAACTTTTTTTTTTACTGAAACCACACCTCGGACAATGGCGATCAAATATATAAAAGAGGTGCGTTGTCACGCACACAGTCTAAGCTCGTGTAGGTGAATCCGTACCATGCCTGTATGACTGAGATATGGCAGGTCAACTGGTCGCATTTTTGACAGGCGGCAACTGTGAGGTAACCGAGAGTGGGTTGGAGGGACTTTCAGCAGGGAGCGGGAGTGGCCATACTGTACGATAGTACTCTTTAATATATTGTGCTCAAACAGTGTGTGGGTGATTCCATTTTACTATTTACAAAAGGAAAAACGACGAAACCAATTTTCAATAGACTTAACAAACAAGAACCAACCAACTTTAGTTTAGATGTCAGAATTGAACAAACGTAGTGACACTGAGTGTAGTGTGTTTGGACAGACCATCGAGTGTGAATGCGACCAGTGGTAACGCTGAAAGTGAACGCAGCCGACGCGCGCGAAGGAGGGTAGATCGCGCGCTGTCTACGCAACTTTGACATCCACCCGCCTTTCCGCCCGTTTTCCGTGATCATGATGCATCGTCGAATATCGGGAGCTCGATAAAAATCTAAAAGGTAACAGGACTATATCCCGGTCAATATAAGTCGGACGAAACCCTTGTTACTCAATCGCACTAGTTTTATAAAGTCCAATCCGGTATGGCGGTCACGTCCCAAACTTGACGGCCGAGGGAACGAGGGCGACATTTGGCGAATTTAATTCCCTTCTAATATAGTGTTTTTTCAACTCTTTGTTAGACCAGAGACTTATTTATTGACAAAGTTAAACGTATAATCTTATTTTAGTTCATTTATTTATTTTTTGAAAAGATATTTCAATGACATTACCGATAAATCCAATGATTCATGAAACTTAAATTAAAAAAAAAAACAGTAAATAGGAACATGAAGAAAAAAAAACAAGCAATAAAGTTTACAACTTAACAATTGATTTGGGCGATGACGTAACAGCGTGGCTCCGTTGCGTCGTTTGCCCCGGTGTAGGATTCGGCAGGTTGCCCCGGAAGTGCCGATATACCACACCTTTCGGCCAGAAGTCTGCGCTCGCGATGGTGCTCTGCAGCGGCCGCGGCACGCGCACAACGAACGAGCTGAAGTGCACGTAGTGACGCGACTGCAGCTGTTGCACCCTCAGCGTGTAGCCAGTCTTCCGGCGAACGTAGTCCACCACCTCGTCTGCCACGGCGGAGTAGTGCAGGCGAGACACATAGAGCGCCTTACTAGCATAGCATATTATATTAACGGGTGGTCTATCTCGCGGCGACATACTCTCGCGGCAATCATGTGCTAACCCTGCAGTAATGGTGGTGTGGTCAAAATCTAAACACCAACTAGTTTCGATAATTTTTGGCGAGGCCCGTAGCCGAATGACATTTTTGCGACGCAAAACGCCACTAAAACGCCGCAGAAATGTAGTCTAGCTCTGTGGCGCCAATACGCAAGAGCGATAGAGATAGATAGCTACGAAAGAAATATTATCGTGAGCGTTTGTGCATTCGACTACGCGCACAGTTTACGTTCCATGCCATTCCAACTATATGGAGTCATTAATGTTGTGATAATTGTGCAATTGCTATTCCAATAGCAATATAATATAATGATAATGAGTATAAGGACTCTAATGAGGATTGGATAACTAATAATGATTTCATTATTGAATTAACATACCCCGGATATAACGTAATATAGTCTTATATGGGCGATAAATTAATCCAGCCGTAGAATTAATTAGTATCAAAGAGGATCGAGTACTATAGAGAGTTACTGTCTAAGTAAAATGTGTAATCACAGTGCATAGACTGCCATCTCTCGACACAAGCTTAAAACTTTTGAACCTCAGTTTTGACAATTTGGCCCATATTGTTAGCTTGATATATGTTAAAATGTCAAATATTAATATTAGCGCCATCTAGCTGAGCGTTCCCCAAAGGTGTAACGCCATCTAGGCCACCGTAGGCTTTTTCTCTAGGGCTTTGAGGTACGTTTTTTTCTTAGACTCTGTCCGTCTATACGGAGTTACATATGTCTTTGGTTTTCTATCCCATTTAGCGGCCGAGAAATGATGTCAAGTATTAAGTAAACAACTGAACAGTCTAGTTATCGTTTACTGTTGCCTGACAATTTATAGACCTTATTGCAAAGGCTGAGAATTTAGGACTGGTCAATTCATGGCCGCTTAGTACGAAACGTCCGAAAGCGATGAGCAAACTTCTGATAGATGGGCTGACCCCATGGATCAGGTTACACCTATATAGACACGTTTACATATACATACTACCTTATTCTAGTACCAGATCTAATATTAGATCAAATCAAAATATTTTCTCGTAGCGGGAGGCGCCAAGCTCTCGGTAATTAGTAATTATAAATAAATAAATAAATATTAGGGGACACCTTACACAGATCAACCTAGTCCCAAACCACAGTATAATAAAGAGTACTATCGTACAGTATGGCCACTTCCGCTCCCCACTGAAAGCGCCGCCCACCCCCCTCTCGGTTACCTCACAGTTACCGCCTGTCAAAAATGCGAACAATCAACCTGTCATATCTTACTCATATAGGCATGGTACGCGTTCACCTACACGAGCTTAGAATGTGTGCTAGGATCGCGCCTCTTTCGTATATTTGATCGCCAGTGTCCGAGATGTGCCCAAACTAAGCAACGCTTGTACTTAACTATGGGTACTAGGCGACGAATTATGGTTCAGGCATCCATCCGATTAACGGAGTACGCTGGTTCGAATCCAGCTTGGAACACTTGGAGGCATTGGTAATTTTTTCTTTGTAGGTATATAACATTTATTTAATATATACCAGCACCACAGAATATATAATAGTACAAGTGCCAGCACGGGAAGCATGGTCGCGCGATAGACGATAAAATATCAGGCCGTCCCTATCGCACTTACAAATAGTGCGATAGGGACGGCCTGCTATTTTATCACTTATCGCGCGACCATAATTGCCTGCCTGACCAACACGGGAAGCATGGTCGCGCGATAGACGATAAAATAGCAGGCCTACTATTTGTAAGTGCGATAGGGACGGCCTGATATTTTATCGTCTATCGCGCGACCATGCTTCCCGTGCTAGTCGTATGTGTATACTATACGTACACTTTTACTACTATAACAGTGTGTATGTACACTACTTCTTCTTCTTCGTGTAAAGGGATCAAGTAAAACTAAATTTTGGTTTTCCAATGCTCAGCCACTTCAAGCCCTCGAGGGGTAGCCCTTAAGAGATTTTCTTCAGTACACGTTGTTAAGCACCGGGGGCACTGTCTCATATGTGTTGTTGTTTGGGGGACGCCACAATCGCAGAGTATGTCCCCATGTCACCCAATACACACTACTGTAGTTACAATATTTTTGTAATGTGTCGCTGGCAAACATACGGGCTGCCGGATGGTAAGCAGCAACCATGAATGATGGGTCCCTGGCGGATGATGTGAGGTGTCAAGAACAGTCGAGAGTATTGAGACGGTCAATACATTTTCTCTCAATGGCTATTAAAAGCCTAAAAATAAATCAAAATAAAAGCAAACTTAAGGTTCAATTCCATCCAATCATAGAGGAATAAGTAGGTAAGGCAACTCCGGTTATTTGTATAGGCATAGTTAAGTGACATCTAGCGAAAATCACGCGTCAATCACGCGTCAACTAGCGTAAATTATCAGTACTGCTACTTGTCAATAGATGTCGCGTCGAACGAAAAGTCTAATGCTCACCAATTTTTAGCTAATATTACAATAGTATTAATCAGTATTCTGTTTACAATTCCTAATATTAAATTTTTGGCAGACGAGACACAGTTGCCTATCGAGTAGTGGTACTGATAATTCACGCTATTTGACGCGTGATTGACGCGTGGTTGTCGCTAGATGTCACTTAACTACGCCTTTACAAATAACCCGCATTTACTGATGATATGGAGTTACCCTTCCCTTACTTATTCCTCTATTATCCAATTCAGCGAGTCATAAAAATTACGAAAAACCGCCTATTTTCGTTCACCAAAGGTTGTACTAAAATCGGTCCCAATTCCATTCTTAAGCCTCATTTGACAAATTAGCCAGAAACTTACCAAGAGTTAACGCCAATAGATAGAAATAAAGGCAGCCGGCGATCAGGTCGTTAAAGCACCAGCCTGGAAACACTTTCTCCACTCCAAAACGACGTAAGACCCTAGAAAACTGAACTATTATACGCCATTTCGCACAGCATAGGTAAAGAAAGCCGCGCAGGTTAAAATGACGTAAGCGCCTTTGAATGCGTATAGTTATATGACCTTTTGGAAGGGACAGTTCAGCCCGTGACGCATTATCCAAGTTGCCACGTTAGACGCGAACTGCCGTAATGCTCGCGGCCCCAATGTAATCTTGCAGAGTTTTGGCACAGGTTCTCCCCACCTAAAACCAACCTTATATAACACACATAAGGTGGAGTACTGTGGGTTGAAGGTACGTGGGCCGTAAGTTAGGTAGACGTGAGTTACCAGCGGTAGTAATGACTGCGACGTGCCGCGCGGTTCGTAGGCGATTTCGATCACTTTCGCAAACAGGGCTTGAGCCCAATATCATTTTGTACGACTTATAACAAAGGGAAGGAAGTCTACAAGAAGCTATATTTACTTCAATTGAAATTAAGTGGATTCAAGTAGCATTAAAAGCGGGGTGAATTTGAAAATCTCGTCTAGAAACACCAGCACATCATGTCTCAAAACTTAATCGGTTGCAACTTCTTGCCAAGAAATTTTTTTACGATCTCTTAAGTACCTAACTAAACTTTGTCCGATTATCACTTGTCCGAAAACGGTTGACAGAATTTTTATAATCCAAATACATTGTTTACCGTATTTTTAAAATGTCGCTAGTTTGCTATGTCACATTATCGTTTTCCCGAAACTCTATAACCAGAAGAACGGTTGCCAACTTTATCATTTGACAACCAATTTGTTAACCACCTTTTCATAAATCCGATGCTACGTGACATCGAAATGTCATTTTCCCTAATATCATTTTATAGAACCATTACAAAAAAAATAGGTTAGGTTAGAAATGCGACCCCCACGGAAACAAACTTGCTAAGAAAAGTGGTTTAGGTTAGGTTAGAACTGCGACCATACAGAAACAAACCCTTACTTGTACTATTATATATTCTGTGCCCTTACCATAAGAGTGGGTTAGGTTAGGTTAGAACTGCGACCATACAGAAACAAACTTGTGCTAGAAAAGTGGGTTAGGTTAGGTTAGAATTGTGAGGAAACCGAACTAATTCCAAGTCTAGTTTACCCTTCGAATGGGAAAATGTTCAGTCAGTTTCTTTGATAAATTGTTGTTAGAGAAGGTACAGTGCTGTCGCAATTATAACGACTCTATTTTTCAAGATAATTGACAGTGACAGTACAGTAGACAAAAAGTAGCCCATGTCACTTTCCATCACTTCAACTATCTCCACTTAATAAATAACGTCAATTCATCGCTCCGTTTTGTCATGAAAGACGGACAAACAAACAGACACACACATGCCCATTTATAACATTAAGTACTAGCTCTTGCCCGCGGCTTCGCTCGCGTTAGAAAGAGACAAAAAGTAGCCTATGTCACTCTATGTCCCTTCAACTATCTTCACTTAAAAAATCACGACAATTCGTCAATCCATTTTGCCGTGAAGGACGGACAAACAAACAGACGCACACACTTTCCCATTTATAATACATATTAGTATTTATTGGTATTTATAGTATTCATAGTCAAGAAGTGACAATGACAAAAGTATATAAATGTTGTTTCTAAAGAATTTGCGTTGTTTTGCCTATACTGGTAAATTTTTTATTTTATTTTGAGAAAAAATACTTCAACTCAAATAACATTTTGTCTTCAGAAATCCGTGGTTTAAACCCGGTTTTCTCCTATACCGCAAACATGTCCACCTTACTAATGCTGACCGTACCTTTAATAAAAATCACACAAAAACCACATTTGTCTCTCCACATTCCTACACTAACCAACTAAGGAAACGACTTGAAGTGACAACGAAGTGGCGAAACTCGTAAAACGCTCGTAAAGAACCGCTCAAGTTTTACGTGCGTCTTAAAACTTTGGTGATCATTTTTAAGTTTATAGCAGATTTTGTTTTTGGGACACTAAGGTACAAAATTAGCTTTAAGCTTAAAAGCAAAGACAATATCCGTAGAAGACAAATTAACGTACCTATGTGGCGTTTCAGAAAAAAAACGTACCTCGGAACCATAGAGGAATTAGTAAGGGAAGATTTCTAACTCCATAGGTACATCAGTAAATGCGGGTTATTTGTATAGGCATAGTTAAGTGACATCTAGCGACAATCTCGCGTCAAATAGCGTGACTTATCAGTACCACTACTTGATACTAGGTGGCAACTGTGTCTCGTCTGCCAAAATTTAGAACAGTTTACAACTTATATTACAAGCAGAAGGAATTGAAAACAGAATACTTACTGATTAATACTATTGTAATATTAGCTAAAAATTGGTGAGCATTAGACTTTTTGTTCGTCGCGACATCTATTGACAAGTAGCAGTACTGATAATTTACGCTAGTTGACGCGTGATTTTTTTTTAATACTACGTCGGTGGCAAACAAGCATACGGCCCGCCTCACGGCCGTCACCGTAACCTATGGACGCCTGCAACTCAAACAGTGTCACATGCGCGTTGCCACCCCATTAGAAACTTGTACAAGTACATTCCAATTTGCTGCATTAAGTACACAGCAAAAAGGAGTGTATAAGTTCTAAGGAGGGTTTGGGTTGCCGACGACTCAAAGGACAATAGACGGAACAAGTTAGTTCCGTAAGTCCTCCCGTCATCAGCACACCGCACCCTCGTTGAGCTCTGGCAGCCTTACTCACCGGCAGGAATGTAACGGACTATTGTCAAATAAATAAATAAATATTAAATAAATATCATAGGACATTCTTACACAGATTGACTGAAGCCCACGGTAAGCTCAAGAAGGCTTGTGTTGTGGGTACTCAGACAACGACGGGTCAAGATATATATAATATATAAATACTTATATACATAGAAAACATCCATAACTCAGGAACAAATATCTGTGCTCATCACACAAATAAATGCCCTTACCGGGATTGTCAATTGTTTCCAAATGTAAAAAAATATTCTGTTCTATTTTATTCAAAGTGACAATCGTTGACGCTATGTAGCGATCAAAACGCATTCTGTCTCTGTCGCGCCACTACAGAAGAGCGATAAGGAGAGATAGCTACGATACGCTTACGAATCCTAAGCGATGTGACGTTGGCTACGTACCCTCTTATCCTTATCAGTATGCGACTCGGGCAGAATACGCAAGTTCGTTTGGTAACTCCCTTAAACTAATCATATCATAGCCTAAACGCCCCCTTACCTAAACCCAAGTTCGAGGGGCGCGTACTAATGCAGTCAGTAAGTTAACTATTTTTAGCTATTATTGGAGCACTCAGAATTTCTGGATATTTCTACGTACTGCGAGAGAGACGGCCCATCGGTGAAGGGCATCCATTAAGAGGGCTTTCGTGTTAAAAATAGTGAAATCGCAACCGAGCGCTCGATCATACCGTGTGTGGTATCGAATTAAAGGGCTTTGCGAGTAGTTTATAAATATATATCACATTATAGGACTTTTTCTACTTGGTCTAACAAAATATGAGAAAATGTCCAAAAGTGGTAATAATTGTACCGGTGAAGGCTCGTTTTCAAAAAATTGGCAAAAATCAATAATAGCAATGTATAATCACTAAGGCATAACAGCAATTTAAGTAAACGTTGCAGATTAATTTAGTACAAAACTTACTTCGATGTGATGTAGATTTTCAAAGAAATTGTCACTTAATTTTAGGTAATTTCTGAAAAAATTGAATTCGCCTTAGGCTAGTTTACTCTTTTTCAAAAACTTAAAATAAAAATCTAGTCTGAAATGATTGTGGTACAGGATATACGAATTATAAATTTACCCGTTTTAATATTCAAAATTGTCCAAATTTTACAAATAAGATCGACTGATTCAGCTCTATACGTGCGTTTTTCTAAACGTGCATTAGAGAAAAATTCATAATTAATTTAGTGAGTAAGTTTTCAAAAATCCAGTCTTATAAAAATCAAGATAATAAGATGCTCTAACTGGAACTTGAATTAAATAAATCTATTGGATAACGGAAAGTGTAGTATTTCACCGACTAAAACTATCAATTTTACATTATTTTGAGGTTTTTTTTGAAAGCAGCCTTAAAACACTTCAAATGACATTACTAAAATATTTTTTTTTATTCCACGAAGGGAAGAGTTGTAACTTTATACATCAGTAAATGAGATTTATTTGTATAGGCATAGTTAAGTGACATCGAGCAACAATCACGCGTCAACTAGCATAAATTATCAGTACTGCTACTCGTCTATACATGTCGCGACGAACGAAGAGTCTAATGCTCACCATTTTTTAGCTAATATTACCTCTACAATAGTATTAATCAGTATTCTGTTTTCAATTCCTTCTGCTTGTAATATAAGTTGTAAACTGTTCTAATATTAAATTTTTGGCAGACGAAACACTGCTGCCACCTAGTATCGAGTAGTGGTACTGATAATTCACGCTATTTGATTAAATGTCACTTAACTATTCCTATACAAATAACACATATTTAATACAATACAACTCTTCCCTTACGTATTCTTTTATGCTACAAATAATTTTGCACGGTTTTTCTCAGCAATACGATCCTACATTTTATAAATATTTATGTGACTGTAACTGCAAATATGGACAAATCGTCAATACTTTTAAAAAATCTCGTATCTCATGCTGTTCCTCAAAGTTAAAACGCAGTAAGTCTATATGCATTCCATACATACTTACTACAATTTTCTTTTCATTGACAGACGAAGATACAAGTTTTTTAAAAGTAGTGACGAAATATTTCTAGTCAATAAATCCGAATTAACGGAGTTGACAGCTCCCGGTCCTGTCGGATTGTATGACGGTTTCATAACTCAAACACGAACGGATTTAGAGATACAATAATATAAAAAATACTGGTTCCATATCAAGTCTATTAGATTTGATATGTATGTGGATACTAAGCAACTTAAAAGACCGACTTTATCACAGTAAAAAATAAATAGAAATTAGTAACAATTAAACGACGACCGGTCTGGCCTAGCGAGTCTGTCTGTCTGTCTGTCTGGCTGCTGTATGAGTGGCGAGCGTTCTGACCCTTCCTGCTAAGCCGCGGTCCCGGGTTTGAATCCCGGTAAGGGCATTTATTTGTGTGATGAACACAGATATTTGTTCCTGAGTCGTGGATGTTTTCTATGTATAAAAGTATTTGTATACATATTATGTTTATCGGTCTGAGTACCCACACCACAAGCCTTCTTGAGATTATCGTGGTACTCAGTCAATTTGTGTAAGAATGTCTTATAATATTTATTTATGTATTTATTTATTTACTACATTACGATACGATGTCATTTGATATTTGCCAGTCGCTTTTCGGTGAAGGAAAACATCGTGAGGAAACCGGACTTCGGGTTGGAAGGTCAGATGGCAGTCGCTTTCGTAAAACTAGTGCCTACGCCAATTCTTGGGATTAGCTGTCAAAGCGGACCCCATGTTCCCATGAGTCGTGGCAAATGCTGGGATAACGCAAGGAGGATGATGATGAGTAGGTACATTACGATTTTACGATACAAGTGCAGAAAAAAGGAGGTCCGAAACGAGTGGCGATAAATCAAAACAGGCACGAAGGGGGTTTTTAAATCGACACGGGTTACAAATTTCCGTACAGATGACCCACAGATGGCCCACTGAGGACACTGAGGTTTCGAGTGTTTCGACCTGACAAAAAACGACTTTTCTCAAACATGCAATGAAATATTGTCTTTACGTTCCTTAAAATGGGCTGGGAAGTATCGCTTTTTGGGCGCAACAACTCGAGAGGACTGTAAAGGGATTTCATATTATTTTTCAGGCCTAGGCCTGCAAAGTAACTTTTTATATGGCCTGCAAAGTAAATATTGTCCTTTAGAGCATTTTTTTTTATTTCATTGTATGTTTGAGAAAAGCACTATACATGCCTCGGCGTGAAAACGGATTCCCGGCCTCGTATCCCTATCCGGCCTCGCTCGCTCGCTCGCTCGGCCGTATATACCCACTTGGCCGGAAATCCTCATTTTGGCCCGGCCTCTGATGTAATGTACTATTGCTCACTATTGCGGGCAAAAAGCACCATCAGTCTGCTGATCGATTTTTGAATTACGAACGCACGAATTCGCCGTTCGAAAGTCTGTAGAAAACGACGTAATGCTATTTTTGAAAAAGGACGGCTAGTAAGTTTGAAACTAGTAAATTTAAATCGTTAGCAGTGGAGATATATTTTTTTTTATACAACGTCGGTGGCAAACAAGTAGGTATACGGTCCGCCTGATGTAAAGCGGTCACCGTAACCTATGGACGCCTGCAACTCAAAAAAGTGTCACATGCGCGTTGCCACCCCATTAGAAACTTGTACACTCCCTTTTGCTGTGTTAAGTACAATGTGTGTTGTGTTAAGTACACAGCAAAAAGGAGTGTACAAGTTCCAAGGAGGGTTCGGGTTGCCGACGACTCAAAGGACAATAGACGGAACAAGTTAGTTCCGTAAGTCCTCCCGTCATCAGCACACCGCACCCTCGTTGAGCTCTGGCAGCCTTACTCACCGGCAGGAACACAACACTATGAGTAGGGTCTAGTGCTATTTGGCTGCGGTCTTCTATAAGGCGGAGGTACTTCCCCAGTTGGGCTCTGCTCTAGATTCGAGCGAGACGAATAGATATTATATGAGGAATTTCACGAAATCGTATGGCCGAGATTCAAAAATCGGCAGATTCAAAAATTGTAGGAGGTAGGGCATAGGGAATGATACTCCGCTTTGTGTGATAGGGCACAGCACAGCGGATATCGTCTCGCTCGAATCTAGAGCAGAGCCCAACTGGGGTAGTACCTCCGCCTTACAGAAGACCGCAGCCAAATAGCACTAGACCCTACTCATAGTGTCGTGTTCCTGTTGGTGAGTAAGGCTGCCAGAGCTCAACGAGGGTGCGGTGTGCTGATAACGGGAGGACTTGCTGAACTAACGTGTTCCGTCTATTGTCCTTTGAGTCGTCGGCAACCCGAACCCTCCTCAGAACTTGTACACTCCTTTTTGCTGTGTACTTAACACAGCAAAAGGGAATGTACAAGTTTCTAATGGGGTGGCAACGCGCATGTGACACTGTTTCAGTTGCAGGCATCCATAGGTTACGGTGACCGCTTTACATCAGGCGGACCGTATGCTTGTTTGCCACCAACGTAGTATAAAAAAAAATCGAAACGTACTGAAAAAAAAATTGTGTGGTAACCCGTTCGCTCTGAATTTCAAATGGCGCCTTCTTATGCTACCAATGCCTTTTTTATGTTTTATGTTTTTTTTTAATGGATGATGACAATGATAAATACGATAGGTACCCTCCAAAGCCCTCAGGATATTCCGATCGATCATTAATCTAAATACACAAACCTCATTAATGCCAACAGCGAATAATTAATTATTCATATTTTCAATATCAATAATTATTCTGAATTAAATTCAGCAATTACGGGTCAATTCAGCAGTTTTTTTTAAATCAGAACATTAAATACTATTCAACAGAATATGAAATTAGTTATTATATGAAAACTAACAGTAATTCTATTTTTTTTTAACTTAGAAGCTATGATAACAATTCATCTAATTGTGTAATAGTTATTTGTTTTACAAGGGGGCAAAGTTGTGGGGGCAAACAAACTTTGCCACCGAGTGAAACACAAAATTTTTCACCACACCAACACGAACAAAATTACAGACTATAAAACATCAAACTAAATCAAATCCTTCGATTTATTCAATATTTATGATTCAAAATGATCATTTGTAGGTAAATTCTACTAGCCAGCTTAAGACATCAAGTTAAAATTTGTATGAAATTACTTTGCACTGTTGTGGATAAAATGCAATTTTGCTATCTGTTTTCGAATAGCAAAGGAAATCATTACCAGTTGGTGTGGTGAAAAAATATTTTCCTCTCACTAGCTCGGAAACACGTGTTTTGTCGTTTAATACCAGCGGGTAAAAACGCATTTTATCCACTAGTGGGTAAAGTAATTTGACCTTGAATAAAGTCAAATTAACTGCTTTAAAATTGATAAAAGTAGATGAATCTAGTAATAAAGATGATTTACCACCTGTGGAACTACTGGAAGCAGTGATAAACGCATTTTTTGCGTTGTAGTTTCCTCGCTATAGTGAGGGGAAAAGTTTTGTGTTACACTCGGGTGCAAATGTATTTTACTTCTCGTGTGTTAAAAAACTCGCAAGTTCAGGATTCTATTCTCGAACCACTCGCTTCGCTCGTGGTTCAACTATAGAATCCTTTCACTTGCTCGTTTTTCAATTCCACACTCGGCGTTAAAATACAACTTTGCCCCCTTGTATAACAAATAACTATTCCCTTAAAGTCCATATCCATTGTTGAAAGTGAAGCTACGTTGAAGTGGCATGGAGAATTGAATGTCCCATATCCTCTATTACTTAAAATGTCACATCTCTACCTACTTGTAAAACAGTCTATTTGATGCCCAGGCACAAAACATAGACAACTATTACAATTAGGCAGTTTTGACTTTCACACTTCTAGTAAACACTTTATACAGCCCTAAAAGGGCTGCTACTAGACAAACGAACATCGCAAGCGCAGCGACTATAATGTCTCCATCGATGAAGGTGAGCCAGGTTATGCTCACGGCGGGAGCGCGCTGGCGCGTGCGGCGCCGCAGTGTGCGCTCGATCCACCAGATCGCGCGCTCTAGGGATGATTCTGGACGGTCCAGCATTTCCTCGCTTAGGAGCTTGGAGCGGGTGCGGTAACTGGAATCAAAAATAAATAAATACATTTATTTTTATCGTTAAACCAATAACTGATACCTATTATAGAACTTCTTACATAGATTGACTAAGTCCTACAGTAAGCTTAAGAAGGCTAAATAAGAGTTGATGTTGAAGATGTAGTATGCAACTCACGAATAATGTTGAACGAGATCGACGCTGTGTTTCGTCAATTTAAAATATTTAGTTCTGATTCTTTAACATTTGGCTAATATCCATAATCAAATTGCAACTTCGTTCACAAGCTCCTAAAAACCCCAATCATCTTACCCTTACCAATCATCGTTATCATCCTTCAGCTGATCATCAGTAATTTAATTCAACTCACTGATCTTCCGATTAAACCACGACCTCAGACCTTGGGTTATCTTTATTCCTTGGTAAGATATTATTATACACTAACTTACCCTTGATCTTTGATAATCTCCTCAATATTATCCTTTAGCTGATCATCAGTAAGCAAAGCCAGCTCCAACCTTCTTCCCACCCTAAGTCTCTCATATTGCTCAGCGTTGAACCATTGGTCCCCGAGCATGGGGAACGCTAGGAGTGGTACACCAGCCCGGATGGCCTCGTCTGTGGACTGAAGGCCTGCTTGCGTGATGAAGAGGACCAGCTTCTTGTGGCCTGGAAACCAAAGAAATATCCATGTAGACTATCAAATTGAATTAGCAATTACCAAGCTCTAAACCATCATCTTTACACCTTATAGGCATGTTACAGATCCGTGTTGACATCCAACCCGAAAATGTTACCCTATTCCGTACAACATAGACTGCTACTTGCCTATAAAATGTTCAAATCCATACTTAATATTATAAATGCGAAAGTAACTCTCTGTCTGTCTGTCTGTCTGTCTGTCTGTTACGCTTTCCCGCTTAAACCACGCAACCGATTTTGATGAAATTTGGAACAGACAATCTTTAGACCCTGAGACAGAACATAGGCTACTTTTTATTTCGAAAAAAAGGGATGAAGGGGTTGAAAAAGAGGTTGAAAGTTTGTATGGGATTTCTTAATTTTAAATGATAAAACCATGAAACTTTATGAAATAAAACTATGGAAACGGATTAAATCGCGTATAATGAATTTAAAATACATCCCGACGTTTCGAACTCTTTACAGCGTTCGTGGTCAACGGGTGACTGAGGAAAAATTAAAATGTGCAAAAGCTACCCACTTACAAGAAATATTAACGAACCATGACCACAAATAATATAGATTTCTAAGGCAGGTTCACACACTATTAATAAAGCCAGTTATACAATATTCAAAAAATTTTACCATTACTCTGTTAAAAAATAATTAATTAATTAATCTACACAAAATTGACAAAGAAACAAACTGCAAATGTCCAACACCATACAACACAAATGCCTCACAGCCTTCGTCGTGCTTGTTCCATTATCAGATGTACTACTGGATCCCAAGCCGGTGGTAAAGTAAAGCCATCCTCTCTATTAAAGTTTGGATATTTCTTGATCTCAATGGCCTCTCGCAACATTCTGGGTATATATCGCTTCTCCTTAGCGAGAACCAGAGGCTTGTCAAACTTTATAGCATGATTGACTTTATCCATGACATGTTCAGAGACTGCAGACCTTTGCCGACGGTGCTTGACATCCGCTATGTGTTCCTTCACCCGTGTGGAAATGCTTCGTTTCGTCTGTCCCACATATGACAGCCCGCACTCACAGTCTAGCCTGTACACTCCCGCGCTTTGTAGAGGAGTTTGACATTTCACAGGCCTCAGGAATTGGGACATCTTCTTCATAGGCTTGAAATAAGTTTTAATAGAAGCCCGTTTCAAGATGTGGCTGATCCTATCTGTGACCCCTCTAACAAAGGGGACAGACGAAACGAAGCATTTCCACACATATATTTATGTTTGATGTCACAATTATATTTGTCTCTGTTAGCTATTATTTCTCCTGCGCTAACATTATATGTCTTTATTTAACCCAATGGTTGACTAGTAGAGAATGCCTTTTGGCATTAATTCCGCCATTTGTACATGTTTCTTCTACACGAGCTATGACTGTGTGCTAGGAACGCGCCTATTTCATATATTTGATCGGAGGTGTGCTGAAAGGGTCTCCACTCAGCTTAATGTCAAGATACCACTCAAGGATCTCGATGCTGGTCTTCCGTGGAAACCCTTCCGAGAGAGCGCAACTACATGCTAAAGTATATAATAGTGTTTATATATAGGTAAGTGTAAAACCTGAAATAGATACTATACACCAAAGAAAAAGCGATCTAGCTCACTCTTATAGGTATAAACCAATAATAAGGTCATGGCACCTTCATAGTAAATGCCCAGATACTCACGCAGCAGGTCCCACTGCGGCAGACAACCCGCCGTCCGCACTTTATCCGGCAGCCCTGCCGGCGGCTCCTTCCACTTCCACAGCACGTCTTTCGGTAGTTCGTTGGGCAGTTCCTTGAACACTCGGTTGAACACTGCCATCCCCTCCAGTAGAAACGGTACTTCTAGGTCTGACCAGTTGTCAAATGGATTCAATCATGCCAAAGACTTTCGAAATTACGTAAGTCCAGATACTCACGCAGCAGATCCGACTGCGGCAGCCACTCCGCCGTCCGCACATTGTCCGGCAGTCCGGCCGGCGGCTCCTTCCACTTCCACAGCACGTCGTACGGCAGCGCCCGGAACACCCGCACGAACACCGCCATCCGCTCCGGCGGGAGCAGGGACGGATCCGTGTTCGTGCCGAAACTCATGTAGATGACCCCGTGCTTTGATGAGTCCATCCAGGATTGTAAGTCCTGGAAATGTCAAAGGTAGAAAGTGTCTTGAGAAGCTCACGACGGGCCTACGGCCTAATCATTCGCCTGCCTAAATCCCAGTCATTTGAGGTCTGCGCGGCATGTCCTCTTCTATACACCTCCCTATCGCCCACCATCTCATCATTTATTTGTTTCCGTTTCATATCGTCTTTCACTCAGTCCAACCATCTTTTCCTCGGCTTTCCTCTCGATACTTCCTTCGACATTCTTCAAAATACTCATCCCTTCGCATTACATACCCAGACCATGCTAGTCGATCAAAGAAAGATGTTTTTGTTAATATGCATTCTTACAGATTCATGTCGCTATACGCCACATTAAAGCGTTTAAGGATTTTGGGAACGTTATAGTGTTGTATTCCTGCCGGTGAGTAAGGCTGCCAGAGCTCAACGAGGGTGCGGTGTGTTGGTGACGGAAGGACCTATGGAACTAATTTGTTCCGTCTATTTATTTATTTATATTGTTCGGAGAACCAACAGCTATTAATACAGAAAGGTTAACGTAATTAGGTTACAAAAAGCCAATTACAGGTTCCCACCAATAGTAACATACTGGGAGTTATTAGGTGGTTTACACTATCACATTGCAATACTAAGCAACCTACTTAATCTAACTAGATTGTAAATAAAGAGTTTGACAAATAAAATGAAAAAAAAAAACTAGATTTTAAACAAGACAAAACAAAAAATATCATACTTAAATGACACACTCGCTTTAAAAAACTACAGTTATAACTATTGTCCTTTGAGTCGTCGGCAACCCGAACCCTCCTTAGAACTTGTACACTCCTTTTTGCTGTGTACTTAACACAGCAAAAGGGAGTGTACAAGTTTCTAATGGGTTGGCAATGCGCATATGACACTCCTTGAGTTACAGGCGTCCATAGGTTACGGTGACCGCTTTCCATCAGGCGGACCGTGTGCTTGTTTGCCACCGACGTAGTATTTAAAAAAAAACGTATGAAAAAATTCGCACACATCCAGGATTCTGTTAGTCAGAGTCAGAGCGGATGGACCAGCGGTCGCAGGTTCGAGTACTACTACTGGACTACTGGAAGTGTGAATATTTTCATTTATTCTTTAATTTTAAAATATGCAGTATCATTTGCAGATGTTTCTGTATGATAAAAATAGTTTATTTTCACTCGTCACCCGTTGACCACGAACGCTGTAAAGAGTTCGAAACCGTTTTCATGTTTTTATTTCAAGTTTATTTTAGTTCATGTTAGCGAATTCATGATCGTGACCAACCATATCGTCCCCTTACTGCAAATACCGACTATGTGCAAAAAAGTGATTTTGAGATAATGCGATTTTAATGTTTGAAGGTACGATTTCATATGAAAACATGAAAAAAATTACTATTTGTATACAGCATTCTACAGCCCGTATTGTGTTGTTTAATACTTAATCGTAAACAATATCCAGGCTTGATTTGATTGCCGATAAAACTACGATTTAAAAAAAATAGTAGCAAACTTAGTTGGTTTTTCCTGTAGAAATAAAAATTTGTATATTTCTCTTATTAATACATATAAAGCAGTGTTTCCCTTTGATTAAGCTTTGCTTTTAATACACTTTACTTATGATTTGCAAAAAAAGAAAAAATATACAAAAGTTTTGAACTTATTTCAAAATATATTAAATATTCTCAATGACATAGGCGGTTTTAGTTGCAGGAAATATAGCTGCTCTAATTTTATGTTACAAAACTTCACTTATCATTGTCAATTTAACTGGTACATTTGTAATAAAAAGTTTTTTAACATTACTAACCATTAATAATACTTTATTTATGGTTTTGAAGAGTTATTCTCAAAAAAAAAATTTTGAAAAAAATCCTCTTCAACCGGTTTTAGGAGATTTTTCACAAAATACTTTAACCGATTTCAGTAAAATTTAACAAGAAGTAACGCAATAGCATTCCCTTGAAATCACAAAAAGAATTTTACAAATCTGTTAATGCGTTTTTGGGTAATAGCATAATATGCATAGGTACTTACTACATACTAGTTCACTGTCTCAGCAATCCGAAGTCCGCCATAATTTATGTTCGAAATTTCACTATCTACACTGTTACATTTAGTATAGGTAAATAGTTTTTGTACGCTCAATAACCTGAAGTAATAGTTTATTTAAAGTTTTGTAGTATTTACGCCAAAGTCACTAAAATGTAGGCGTAGATGAGGTAACAAGTAAGAAAAAGTAATGTGTAACGGTAATTACATAGCTTTCTGGGGCGATTTAAAGCAATCATGTTTGCAATATTCTTACGCCCCCAGTTACATGCAGTGTTTTTCATCACACTTGCAATAAAAAGATAAAAAAGTATTTATGGTAGTCCAAAATACAAATTTAAACACTCTTTTGGGAAAAAGTTTTTCTTTTACTCCTGATACGCCTTCGTGCGATTGCACACTTACTGCGCAAGAGTGATAAAAAGTTATTAAACAACATCTTCATCGCTGGTGGAATTCGATACAAACACGTCCGTAACACGGCTGACAATGCTAGACTAACTAGGTATTAAGTGATTGGAAGCACTCATGGTACTATTTAGTTACGATACCTTTGTCAAAAAGTCTGCGTAAGTCCATCTTCTTGAACGCAGAGATAGCTAGTTGTTTATCGAGCTTTAGACCGAGATAGAAATATGATATGATACATTAAGAGGTTTGAGGTGGTTCTACTGAACTGGAGTTTAATTTGTGGCGTTGATTTTCTTGCCTTGTGCTACGTCCAGATCTCGATATGAACTTAAGCCTAGTGACCACTAAGCTCGCCGAGTCGAATCTCATTAATTCGCCTTCTGCATTTCTTATGAAACTACGTCCATTAGCGACGCGTCGAATCGGATTCATCGTTCATTGTAAATGTATGCAGGGCTCGATTCGACGTGCCTCGACTCCACCTAAGTGTCCTCAAGACTTTATTCAGCCTTTGTGACAGAGATTTAATACCTAAAGGGTACCATAAGTGGTTTCAACCACTTAATACTGCAGTTGGTGAAGTGGTACACAGTTGTGACATCTGAAGTCTACTCGTACCGTAGGTATGCTAGTAAGTAAAGTAAAGTAAAGTTTATTCATTGTTAACTGTGTACATAAGATGGTATGATATACAGGAAATACAGTATCAACAGTGCCCATTTCGAGCGTACAATATTCTTAAAAACTACTGACTATATTAGCTTACTGGCTAACTTATAATTATTACCCGGTATATTTCAGAAAAAACTCATTTAGGTTGTAGAACATCGTATGAAAAACGAAGCTTTATTTAAGACAAACAATGGGTTATAATTATGTATAAAGAAGAGAAATATGCAAACATTTATTTCTACAGGAAAAACCAACTAAGTAGGTATTCGACTGTTTCATTAAATCGTATTTGATCGTCAACTAAATACATTCTGAATATATATACGACAAAGTAGTAAACAAAAAAATATAGGGTTTAAAATGCCATACACATAACGTAAATTTCTTCATGTTTTCATATAAAACGTGCCTTCAAACTTTCAAACCGCATTATCTCAAAATCGCCTATTTACACATAGTCGGTATTTGCAGTAATAGACCGTTATCCTTTCCTTCGTCACATCACATGCAAAACCAATTATAGTCCCTATACAACTTTTTGGTAGAATGAAATTGCTGATGTTTGTAAACAAACATCTTCTGGAAAAACATCTTAAAGACATTTGGTGTATTTAGCCTGGCTTAAAATAAAGAATTTTGTTGATAGTTTTATTTGCAAAAATCAAATATGTACACATTAAACTTTTTTGTAGAACATAAGATGGCTACTTTAACAAAATGTTTAAATGCAAAAAAACACTATACACCATTAAAAGGTTCTACTTGGCGGATAAAGCATAAAAGTTTATATTAAATATTCATATTACATTCTGGCAGTTTATAATGCAACAAATTGACCATTAAGTAACTTTATGCGGAAGCTATCTTTTGAATGCAGCGTCGTATCAATACATGGGTTTTAACATATTGTAGCCCTTGAAAATCTTATTCTATAGGTGCTAAAAACTCGATTTCGTCAAAAAGTCACTTAGTCGGTATTTGCATTAATGGGACGAAATATGCTCGTTCAGGTGACGTCACACATATCGTCCCATTAATGCAAATACCGACTAAGTGACTTTTTGACGAAATCGAGTTTTTAGCACCTATAGAATAAGATTTTCAAGGGCTACAATATGTTAAAACCCATGTATTGATACGACGCTGCATTCAAAAGATAGCTTCCGCATAAAGTTACTTAATGGTCAATTTGTTGCATTATAAACTGCCAGAATGTAATATGAATATTTAATATAAACTTTTATGCTTTATCCGCCAAGTAGAACCTTTTAATGGTGTATAGTGTTTTTTTGCATTTAAACATTTTGTTAAAGTAGCCATCTTATGTTCTACAAAAAAGTTTAATGTGTACATATTTGATTTTTGCAAATAAAACTATCAACAAAATTCTTTATTTTAAGCCAGGCTAAATATACCAAATGTCTTTAAGATGTTTTTCCAGAAGATGTTTGTTTACAAACATCAGCAATTTCATTCTACCAAAAAGTTGTATAGGGACTATAATTGGTTTTGCATGTGATGTGACGAAGGAAAGGATAACGGTCTATTACTGCAAATACCGACTATGTGTAAATAGGCGATTTTGAGATAATGCGGTTTGAAAGTTTGAAGGCACGTTTTATATGAAAACATGAAGAAATTTACGTTATGTGTATGGCATTTTAAACCCTATATTTTTTTGTTTACTACTTTGTCGTATATATATTCAGAATGTATTTAGTTGACGATCAAATACGATTTAATGAAACAGTCGAATACCTACTTAGTTGGTTTTTCCTGTAGAAATAAATGTTTGCATATTTCTCTTCTTTATACATAATTATAACCCATTGTTTGTCTTAAATAAAGCTTCGTTTTTCATACGATGTTCTACAACCTAAATGAGTTTTTTCTGAAATATACCGGGTAATAATTATAAGTTAGCCAGTAAGCTAATATAGTCAGTAGTTTTTAAGAATATTGTACGCTCGAAATGGGCACTGTTGATACTGTATTTCCTGTATATCATACCATCTTATGTACACAGTTAACAATGAATAAACTTTACTTTACTTTACTTACTAGCATACCTACGGTACGAGTAGACTTCAGATGTCACAACTGTGTACCACTTCACCAACTGCAGTATTAAGTGGTTGAAACCACTTATGGTACCCTTTAGGTATTAAATCTCTGTCACAAAGGCTGAATAAAGTCTTGAGGACACTTAGGTGGAGTCGAGGCACGTCGAATCGAGCCCTGCATACATTTACAATGAACGATGAATCCGATTCGACGCGTCGCTAATGGACGTAGTTTCATAAGAAATGCAGAAGGCGAATTAATGAGATTCGACTCGGCGAGCTTAGTGGTCACTAGGCTTAAGTTCATATCGAGATCTGGACGTAGCACAAGGCAAGAAAATCAACGCCACAAATTAAACTCCAGTTCAGTAGAACCACCTCAAACCTCTTAATGTATCATATCATATTTCTATCTCGGTCTAAAGCTCGATAAACAACTAGCTATCTCTGCGTTCAAGAAGATGGACTTACGCAGACTTTTTGACAAAGGTATCGTAACTAAATAGTACCATGAGTGCTTCCAATCACTTAATACCTAGTTAGTCTAGCATTGTCAGCCGTGTTACGGACGTGTTTGTATCGAATTCCACCAGCGATGAAGATGTTGTTTAATAACTTTTTATCACTCTTGCGCAGTAAGTGTGCAATCGCACGAAGGCGTATCAGGAGTAAAAGAAAAACTTTTTCCCAAAAGAGTGTTTAAATTTGTATTTTGGACTACCATAAATACTTTTTTATCTTTTTATTGCAAGTGTGATGAAAAACACTGCATGTAACTGGGGGCGTAAGAATATTGCAAACATGATTGCTTTAAATCGCCCCAGAAAGCTATGTAATTACCGTTACACATTACTTTTTCTTACTTGTTACCTCATCTACGCCTACATTTTAGTGACTTTGGCGTAAATACTACAAAACTTTAAATAAACTATTACTTCAGGTTATTGAGCGTACAAAAACTATTTACCTATACTAAATGTAACAGTGTAGATAGTGAAATTTCGAACATAAATTATGGCGGACTTCGGATTGCTGAGACAGTGAACTAGTATGTAGTAAGTACCTATGCATATTATGCTATTACCCAAAAACGCATTAACAGATTTGTAAAATTCTTTTTGTGATTTCAAGGGAATGCTATTGCGTTACTTCTTGTTAAATTTTACTGAAATCGGTTAAAGTATTTTGTGAAAAATCTCCTAAAACCGGTTGAAGAGGATTTTTTCAAAATTTTTTTTTTGAGAATAACTCTTCAAAACCATAAATAAAGTATTATTAATGGTTAGTAATGTTAAAAAACTTTTTATTACAAATGTACCAGTTAAATTGACAATGATAAGTGAAGTTTTGTAACATAAAATTAGAGCAGCTATATTTCCTGCAACTAAAACCGCCTATGTCATTGAGAATATTTAATATATTTTGAAATAAGTTCAAAACTTTTGTATATTTTTTCTTTTTTTGCAAATCATAAGTAAAGTGTATTAAAAGCAAAGCTTAATCAAAGGGAAACACTGCTTTATATGTATTAATAAGAGAAATATACAAATTTTTATTTCTACAGGAAAAACCAACTAAGTTTGCTACTATTTTTTTTAAATCGTAGTTTTATCGGCAATCAAATCAAGCCTGGATATTGTTTACGATTAAGTATTAAACAACACAATACGGGCTGTAGAATGCTGTATACAAATAGTAATTTTTTTCATGTTTTCATATGAAATCGTACCTTCAAACATTAAAATCGCATTATCTCAAAATCACTTTTTTGCACATAGTCGGTATTTGCAGTAAGGGGACGATTTTTTCTTGATGTGTCCGAGGTCAGTTTTTTTGTATACTTTTTTGTTTTATACTGAGTTTTAATATATTATGCTAATCACTAAGCGTGATTTGTCGTCAAGGCCAGACCGGTCATCGTAATTATGTTTTTTTCAGCAGAACCTTTGTTAAACAAGAAAAATAATAATAGCAAAGTTCGCATGACTTTGTATATTATACAATTACAGTCACTACATCATCTAATGATAAGGTGAGTACTAAACGATTCTAAATATGTGCTATTTGCAATTGTCATTGTAAATAATGTTATGTTATGTTAAAACGTTTAGATAAACGGTGTAGTAGCTAGTTAGCTAGGTACTTATAGATAGGTAGTTACATACTCGTATATTATTTAAATTGCTTCTGGCAACGGGGTAGACACATGAAACTACTCAATTTTCAGCGCCACTCTTAGCAATTTTATTAAGGGTCACTTGTACTTCCCGCTTAACTCAAAGTCAGTGGGCTGTCAACTGTCAAATTCTATATAAAATGGGGGGTTAACCTCGGCTTAACCCTCTATTTTCGGTAGTGCAAGTTACCCTAAGGGCCACTTGCACCAACGAAAATGGAGGGTTAACCCTCCATTTTATATGGAATTTATCAGATGACAGCCCACTAACTCTGAGTTCAGTGCAAGCTGACCTAAGAGGTTTAAAGAAAAAATGTGACAGTGACAGGTTGCTGGTCTGTTGTCGCCTACACCACAATTTAGTTTTGAACCTTTAATAGTCTTCTACGATGTCTATGAGAGGATAGAATTATGATTTATTAATATACTCAAAATTATCAGTTACCATTAAATTTATATCTAGGCTACAAACCAAGCGAAGCATTTCGACACGGGTGAAGGAACACATAGCGGATGTCAAGCACCGTCGGCAAAGGTCTGCAGTCTCTGAACATGTCATGGATAAAGTCAATCATGCTATAAAGTTTGACAAGCCTCTGGTTCTTGCTAAGGAGAAGCGATATATACCCAGAATGTTGCGAGAGGCCATTGAGATCAAGAAATATCCAAACTGTAATAGAGAGGATGGCTTTACTTTACCACCGCTTGGGATCCAGTAGTATACTGTATATCTGATAATGGAACAAGCACGACGAAGGCTGTGAGGCATTTGTGTTGTATGGTGTTGAACATTTGCAGTTTGTTCTTTGTCAATTTTGTGTTAATTAATTGGTTAATTATTTTTTAACATAGTAATGGTAATTTTTTTGAATATTGTGTAACTAGCTTTATTAATAGTATGTGAACCGGCCTTAGAAATCTATATTATTTGTGGTCATGGTTCATTAATATTTCTTGTATGTGGGTAGCTTTTGCACATTTTAATTTTTCCTCAGTCACCCGTTGACCACGAACGCTGTAAAGAGTTCGAAACGTCGTAAACGTATTTTAAATTCATTATACGCGATTTAATCCGTTTCCATAGTTTTATTTCATGAGTAAGTTCGCGGTAACCGAAGACAATATTAGGCTACAAACACAAATAAATACCGATTAGTATAGAACACAATGTTGATGTCATGATTAGATTTGAAATATAGATTTGAGGATAAAATCTCTAAATTAAAATAATGATAAAAAACAGGTTTAAGTTTAATATTATGCATGTCACTTTCACCTTATTGATTTCATCGTGATTGCAATCAATTATGTACATCAATCAATACTGAGTTAGAAACAATAAATAAGATCGTGATCACCGATTAAAATATTACAGAGATATATCTATTAGTCGATACACACATTTTTTTTGTTCGAATACATAAATTATGTGTATCGACTAATAGATGTATCTCTGTTAATATTTTAATCGGTGATCACGATCTTATTTTATTGTTTCTAACTCAGTACTACTACTTAGGTACTTTAGATATTTTTGTGAAGGATAATTGATTGATATCCTTAACCTTCACAAAAATATCTAAAGTACCTAATGTCATTGCCAGTTGAGCTGACAGAGGGCGCTAAGGATAAACTTGACATTTTGCGTGAGTTGCGTGACAGAGTGGCGACGAGAAAAAGGTTATTGGACTGTGGGGCGAAAAATCAATAAAATAATTAAAAAATTAAAAAAACACGACTGCCCCCTTAAAGTGAACTGAAAAGTTAAAAATAAAATTTAAATAAGCCACCAAGACTTAGCAGGTTTATCATCTTGGCTGTATCTACATATTTCAGTCTGTACGTTAAATATTTCACTGCAGTTGCAGTCGGGGGACCTTTTTAATCAAGAGAACATCCAAAAAAGGACCCCCGACTGCAACTGCAGTGAAATATTTAACGTACAGACTGAAATATGTAGATACAGCCAAGATGATAAACCTGCTAAGTCTTGGTGGCTTATTTAAATTTTATTTTTAACTTTTCAGTTCACTTTAAGGGGGCAGTCGTGTTTTTTTAATTTTTTAATTATTTTATTTATTTAACACCCTTTAGTGACACAGACAGACTGCCTTAATACTCGTTTATTTAATTATTATTGAGATTCCTCAAGCGATTTAGTTCGTCCAGGGATTTTTGATCGTGAGGGTCCCTGATGAGCTTTCTTGGATCAAGGACGCTGATTGCCAGACCTTCTAATTTTTTGACACGACTCAGAGCGACGTACGCCTGACCCTTGGCAAAGATCTTGCTGCCAAGATCTACGACAGCTGTGTTGAGCGTGGTTCCTTGCAGCTTGTGCACGGTCACAGCCCAGCACAGTATCAGAGGCAGCATACGTCGCTCTACTTTTCCCTGTCCTCTCAGCGCATCGAACTCCGTTGTGGTAGTCTCAATTCTGACCCCCAAACCCACAATATTGTTGGGGATCGTCTTGTCGTCAAATTCCACAAATACTGCTTGAGGCAGCTCTCCGGGTTCGAGCTGGTCACGGCGCAGTGCGGGCCATTCGATTTTTTTTACGACTCCCATGGCCCCATTGACTAAGCCGTGACCAACATTTATGTTTTTCCGCAGCATCACTCGCGAACCCACAGCGATCTTTATCGTTTTTGGGATTCCTCCTGTTTTGTTAGTATCCGAGGATATAAAGTCTGCCTTTGGTGTTTGTCCGTAGGTTTTTGCCTCCAACGAGACGTCTACCGCCACAATATTATACATTACACAAGATTTGGCTAGTTCGTTGGTCATCATGCTATTGTAATCATTGACTTGTTGAGTTGTGGGAAATATACGAACACATTCACCGTCTGCAAATGGACTGACAAGCGGGATGCGACGGCGGTCCAACACCTCCAATTGCTGCATGGTGAGCTGACCGACACGCAAACTGTTCAGAATGTCCACAAAAGATGTGTCATCTGCCTGCCTCATATTTTGGGGCAGCTCGCAAAACGTAAACATCGCCCATAAGTTAACCTCCGATTCCAAATGTTGGGGCTGCTTGAAGCAGTACGCGCCGCCAGCGGATTTGGATACGGGGGGCAACTGCATCAGGTCTCCGAACAGTAAAATATTCACACCACCGAAGAAATCATTGTTCATCTTCAGCTGCTGCAACCTGAGGTGTACATTTCGAAGTGTAGTGTACGGAACCATAGAAATTTCATCTATGATGAGCCATTGCACTCCACTCCATCTTTGCCTTTCCCTCTGGAGGCGTTCGCCTGTTAAAAGGCGCATCGTTTCGTTTCTGCCTTTTTCGATTGGAAGGGCAAACGTGGAGTGTAATGTAGCGCCACCAATTAGCCTCGCAGCTACGCCAGTTGGTGCTGTGACCTTCACAGTTTTGCTGATTGAGTTGTTGGTGAGACGACATATCTGCTCTACTATGAGTTTGAGCGTGAAAGTCTTGCCTGTACCAGCACCACCAGTGACAAAAATCCTCAAAGGCTCACGATTATGTTCAGTGCGCAACAGCTGATCAGAAACGTTTTTGAACAGTTCTCGCTGTTGTATGTTCATGGAGTTAACAGCTGTCGCGTACTGTAGATCAGGCATGGAACGCATCTCAGCCTCATCGACCTCTTCGAATACAAAACCATCATTTTCATGCTCTTCATTAAATTCAACAATATCGCCCACATTTTCTTCACTGGACGTTGTGTTTGTATGAGCGGCCAGATTTTCGGCAACGACACGTGAAATTGCTTGCTGAATTTCTTGTTCCCATCTTGCCATCTCTTCTGCAGTACTACCCTCTTGTAGAGGACGGAGCAGTTCTTTTTTTGCAAAAAATGCCTCTTTAGCCGAATTATATCCCTCTTTTAATTCCCTTTCTGAACGAAATGGTACATGGGCCGCTAGAAGAGAGTAGTAATATGCTTCGGGGTCAGAATTTGGTGTGTAGTACCTAGTGCGCAACACGGCGGGTCGGTTTCGCTTCTTCATCTTCCCCCGGTTATCGAGCAGCGTGATTGTCCGCTGAGGTGCGCTGTCCTCTGCGGCGTCCTCGTAAGCGTCGGCGTCCTGGTCGTCTTCGGTGTAGTTGTTGCGCGTCACTGGCTCGTACCATACCGCAAATTCTCCCAAACTTAATTGCTCCAATGGAAGCGGTCTAGACATGTAGCGGTCGAATATATTTTGGTATGGTTCATTGGCACCGTCATCCACCCTCAACATTCTATACCGCTCTTCTGGGACGCAGGTATTGACGAATATCACTTTTCGGGAAGAATCGCGCATTTTTATATGGCATAACCGCACTGCGGCCTCACAAGCTGAAACTTCCCTGTGCGTCAATATGGCATTTTGCATAGCAAATACTTGTTTAGCCATACTGCCACCTTTCTCTTGCACTCGTTTCATGGCATCTTGAATACTTTTGGAAACGTCTGCTGGCTCGGATTTCGATATATATTTGGTGATATAGTACGCGATACCCGTTGCAGTGCCGCAAGGTTGAACGTCTATATTACCCTTCCACATGCGTAGCATACGTGGGTTGTAGTTGTTGATGTCCTCTTCGCCTTCTGCTCTCTTCAGAACATAAAACCGTCCACCATTGCGTACTGCCTCATCATCATCTAGTATTCGTGACCGTGGTGCAGGAGCTTTCGAAAACCCAAACCGGCAAAAGTTAGTTCCGTTTTTGTAACATGTATGAGTATGTTTATGCATCTGCACTCGTAGGATCAGTTCGCGCAATTCCGGGTCCGTGTTGTTGTCGGGTAAAGCGCAAGACACAACTTGGTCCAGAAGCGC
This sequence comes from Leguminivora glycinivorella, assembly GCF_023078275.1. NCBI lineage: Eukaryota > Metazoa > Arthropoda > Insecta > Lepidoptera > Tortricidae > Leguminivora > Leguminivora glycinivorella. The sequence continues at coordinate 3,316,905 of NC_062982.1, forward strand.
AATTCCTTCATCGGTATCGAAGGGCGGCATGTCGGCACACCACACCACCATGTGCACATGAGGACTCCCTCGCAGCTGAAACTCGATGCGCCACCAAAAATCTACAATGGGCCGACCTAGTATGGGGTCGTCTTGCCGTTTTAGGTGGGTGAGAAAGGTGTTTAAACGTAGCATAAACTGCCTGCACAGTGTCACCGGGTACGACTCTACGAGGCGAAGTTTCTCTGGGAAAGAAAGTTCAGACACTGGAAATCCGGGACGCCCGTCTGCCGCCAAGAGCGCTACCAAAATATCCGGCCAGTGCAGATCATTACACGACAAAGTTATGTAAAAGTGTGGGGCACCTAAATTTCTCACCATAGCCATAAGATCCGTGAACGCTTTGTGCCAGTACGATTGCGTTCCGCGGATGTTGCGCATAACTAGGTGCACATTTTGAACGACGTTGGTGGGTTCCACTCCATCTTGACGTAACCGACCACACACAGAGACATTTTGCTGGGCTTTGTACAGCTCCACCATTGAAAGAGCAAAGAACAGGTACTCATTTGTTTGAAACCTCTCGTCGTGGCTCATGACGCGTGACTGGAAATAGTCCAAGGGCGTGATAGGCACTTGTCGGTGTTCTCTAAATCCATTTTTACCGTCCGGAAATAGTTTCACCCAGGCTAATTCTTCGGCTCTTTGTTCCCTGAGAATACTGACAGGCGGAGCTGTCTTCCGCTTTAACTCTCGCACGGGAATGCTGCGGTTCACGTCAATGTCGGGTAAAACGGTGTTTACGTCCGGCACGTCAGTATCGATGGGCATCAGGCTGGTGGTTACAATTTCGCCATCATTCAAACTTTCCAAAATGTCGACGCCAGCTTCATTGTTTTCATCGTCATCGCAACTAACAGCAACACCAGACGCTGCCGCAATAGATATTTCGTCGGGAGTGACAATGTTTTCCTGAGATGTTATTGCAGTTATAGAAAACTGCAAATTTCTTTCACTGCGCACGTTCAATACGACCAATAAATGTCGACACAGTGGTTGCTCAAATGCAAACTTCATAACAATTGCTGTTCCTCTATCACCAGCTACAAAACCTTTAGGCCCGCGCGAGTGAGAATCGAAGAGGTAGTATTCTGCGTCCCGTTTCATTATAGCTACTGCATATCCGGTTTCACATGTGACTATTCCTGATTCTGAGCTCGCAAAAAAATGGTGTACCGCGTCATCTATGCTACTAAAAGTTCCTGGTAGCATCAATTCTGGGGCGTCAGGTCTAATAAGACCAATGACGACATCCGGCTCGATGTGCACATTTGAGGTTTGCCCACCAATAGTCAAATTGGGTAACAGCTCTTCGGTATTTAGGTAGTTGGGTCTGTGTGGTAAACGGGCCATGCACTGCAGAAAGTACCCATCACCAGCCAACAGCACTCGATCTATGTCTGAGGAAGTCCAGTCGCGCACTTGCTTCACAGCCGAGTACGCGATTGCGGTAGCCGCGTTAGCAGTGCACTGCCGGCCTCGTGACTCCATGCTAAACCGATCACTACCCTGATGGAAGTGCCCTCTCAGTATTGATTTTTCATCATTGATCGGTTTAAAGTGAAGTGATGTTTCATTTCTTAGGGACGACTGCAAAGGTTGGGTCGGTGGAACGGTCACAGCTTCTATTATTTGCTCGTTAATACGGTCCTCATCTATTGCAAATATAACTTGCACGTTAGCGTAAAGGTGGTTATTTAAAACGAGCCATTCCAGTGCTTTTTTTATTTTATTTATATCTACACAATATCTTCGGGAACTAGTAACGTTTTCTAAAGTCTCCGCAACTATGGTAAGGCCTGCGTCGGAGGCTGCAATCGGTAGCTGTTCCGACAGCTCCTCTACCTGCTGCGCGAAAAGTGTAGCCTGCCCCTTAAAGCCTTGCTGACCGAACCTGCCGCCTAAGCGCACTACCTTCATAAAAGGCCGGACACGAGAAATGAGCCTCACCTCCATTTCATTTAAACACTGTAGCTCCGGAGGAATAGGAGCTACGCGCATGTTGTTCCAATATGCCGTTGGTGGAGTTTTGTGTTTTAGTAATGAATTGGCACATCTGTTGCAACACATAAAGATGTCCGGGTGATCATGTGGCAAAGGTATGTTCGTGCTAGCAGCGGATATACGGCGAGTCTGCTTTTCGTAAAATGTTTTGTCACAGCAAAAACACACGTGTTCAGGAATTTTGGAAATTTGTTGTTCGAAATTGGAATCATTATCAAAAATTTGGCGTCTGGAGTCATAATAATAGCGCCGCATGCCGGAGAGTCTTTCTTCACGAGAAGAAGGTGCCTCGTGTTCTCGTGATGACGCTGAGTACTCGCGGCTTTGTGTCAAGCGAATGGCACGTGCCGTAGGAGACTCGAGTTCGCGAATTAAAGCAGCGTGTTCACGCAACTGACTCAGTCTTGTCTCGCGTGCAGCGGGAGATTCAGAATCCCGCATCAGTGACGCGTGTTCACGCATCTGACTCAGTCTCATCTCACGTGCAGCGGGCGATTCTGAATCTCGCATCAGTGACACGTGTTCACGCAACTGAGTCAGTCTTGTCTCGCGTGTAGCGGGAGATTCGGAATCTCGCATGAGGGAAGCGTGTTCGCGTAACTGAGTCAGTCTTGTCTCACGTGCGGTAGGAGACTCGGAATCTCGCATCAGTGATGCGTGCTCGCGCATTTGCGTCAGTCTTGAATCGCGATCGTCAGGAGACTCGAGCTGACGCATCATTGATGCATTTATACTCATCTGACTCAACCTTGCCGAACGAGCAGACAAGGACTCTTCTAGGCGTATTTGAGTCATATGTAAGCGATGTCCAGCAAGCCTCACTTCTTTTTTTTGTTTCGTTTCACGCTTCAAGGCGGAAGACTTATTTATAGCAGATTTTTTAGAAATCACCTGTTTTTCCTCATTAGAAAGCTGGGAATAGTGTTCAGACATTCTATCCCTCGTATTTTTTAGCCGCCGTTCGCGAGCTCGCGGGGATTCATTTCTACGTTTGTCTGCCATCTGACGTGCTTTCTTTGTTTTACTTGAAAGGGCCATATTATAAGATTATAATGAAGAAGAAGTATTAACAGTGTCACAGTAACCCAATAAATAACAAATGTATTCGCAAGCAATAATCAAAGTCCATTAACAGTAAAGCCGAAAGTCGTTAGAGTCGTATTATTGAGTTGTAGTCGCAGTATGTATCAGTGTTCAAGCCGTTCAATCTAAAAGATCGTAAGTACCGAACATGACATGTCAAAGCATCGTGACATTATATACCTGCCAAGAAAAATTTCATTAGTGCGATTTAGAACATTTCGTTTTTTTTTCTTCATTGGTACGATAAAACTTATAAATCATATATATATCTAAGATCGCCCTTTAAAAACCTTTCTGTTGATACCCTACACAATAAGTTTGCGTAATTTATTTATGTACACGATTAGTTTACATTTTGAAAAATCTTGTCTGACTTGAAGACACATTAAATATATAAAATTGATATATTTCTGAAATCGCCTTTCAAAGCTCTTTATTTTGATACCCCACTCGATAGGTTTGCAAGATATTTTTTTCTAAAGTTTGCGAATTATGACGTACCAAGTCCGCCATATTGAATTTATTATAACGTCACATATCCTATGTTCATTGGGATGACGTAAGGATTCTAATGATATATAATTCGTCTAAATCGGTTATGGCATTCAGAAGTTATGGTGGAACAAAGAAACTCACATACATACATACTTACATACTTACAAACATGAACGCTGAAAACAATACACTCTTTTTTTGGGGGCAGTCGTGTAAAAAGTGGCAACCTTGTAGTGTCATCCCTTTCAATCATCAGACTGCAACTACGTGCCTAAAAGAAGTGATTAGCAATATTTTTATACTACGTCGGTGGCAAACAAGCATACGGCCCGCCTGATGTAAAGCGGTCACCGTAACCTGTGGACGCCTGCATCTCAAAGAGTGTCACATGCGCGTTGCCACCCCATTAGAAACTTGTACATTCCCTTTTGCTGTGTTAAGTACACAGAAAAAAGGAGTGTACAAGTTCTAAGGAGGGTTCGGGTTTGCCGGCGACTCAAAGGACAATAATAATTATGGATAACAGTGCTATAATGGAAGGGAAATGTTGTGTTCCTGCCGGTGAGTAAGGCTGCCAGAGCTCAACGAGAGTGCGGTGTGCTGGTGGCGGAAGGACCTAAGGAACTAATTTTTTCCGTCTATTGTCCTTTGAGTCGTCGGCAACCCGATCCCTCCTTGGACCTTGTACACTCCTTTTTGCTGTGTACTTAATGAAAATGAAAATGAAAATGAAATATGTATTTTTCAAGTAGGCATATAACAATGCGCATATGAAACGTCAAATAAAGCTACGCCGGCTCTAACCCTACGCCTCAGCCTCGAGAAGATTTCAGTCCCCCCTCAGTTGGGAGGGGGGTATCCACTATGGGACCGGCAAGAAACTCGGCGGGCAACTTCTTTTCAAAACATTACATCTTATAACTAACATGCATTAAATAACAAGATACAATTTAACATGCAAAAGTATTCATCAAAGAATATGAACAGACTAGGTACTCTATGGCAATTAATTTCAATAAATTATATTATTGCTTAATAATACGTCGTTCTTCTTCAGAGAAAACATATCAAATTGTCACAGAAGAAAAAGATAATATGAATCTCAATATCATTAAATATGTAATTTACCTACACAACATAAAATATAAAATATTTGATGTGCTTTCTTATCTGAACTGTGTCCTCTATACATAATACAATTATTTTAATTGCTATTCGTTTTTTGTAGTTTCTGGTTCGGGCCATGCATGTTTGTCTGTCAAATAGTCCTCGACTCTGTAATAAGCCTTTAACATCAATGATTTTTTTAAGTAGTTCTTAAGAGCTGGGAGGGGTAATCTCAAAGCAGTGTCAGGTAACTTATTATAAAAATGAATGCATTGCCCAACAAATGACTTCTGTACTTTACGGACACGAAACTTCTTTATGGCAAGCTTATTTTTGTTTCTAGTGTTATAATTATGGATATCAGAATTCTTAGTGAAACAGTCTAAATTCTTAACAACATAAATTATACTATCATAAATGTATTGGGAAGCTACAGTTAAGATATTAATTTCTTTGAAGAGTTCTCTTACTGATTCACGTGTTCCTAAGTTGTAAATAGAACGAATGGCTCTCTTTTGTAATACAAAGATAGTCTGTATGTCAGCTGCTTTGCCCCAAACCAGAATACCGTATGACATTACACTGTGAAAATAACTATGATACACTAGGCGAGCTGTCTCAACATTAGTCAGTTGCCTGATTCTCCTAACGGCGTATGCGGCTGAACTTAATTTGCTTGCTAGTTTCCTTATATGAGGACTCCATTGTAGATTTTTGTCCAATGTTAAGCCAAGGAACAGTGTTGTATCTACCATCTCTAAGCATTCATCATTCAAAAGTATTTTTGTATCGATTGGTTTAACATTCGGCAGAGAGAATCGAATACATTTGGTTTTCTTAGAATTAAGAAGTAAATTGTTGACAGTAAACCACTGCAGTACATCAGCTAACGTGCTATTAATTACATTGTAATCCGTAGATTTTCGGTCAACATTAAAAAGCAGTGATGTATCATCAGCAAAAAGTACTATTTCACAAAAGTTTTTTACTATACATGGCAAATCATTTATATAAACCAAAAACAGGAATGGACCTAAAATTGAGCCTTGTGGCACTCCTAATTGGACAACAGTCCCGCTAGAGCGAGTTTTGTTAACAACTACTGTTTGTGTTCTATTGCTAAGGTAAGAAGACATAAAGTTTAGGGCATTTATAGACAAACCATAATGTTCTAATTTCAAAATGAGCGTTCCATGATCCACACAATCAAAGGCTTTTGAAAGATCACAAAATATGCCAATTGCATCACAAGAATTTTCCCAAATATTATATATACGTTTAATGAGTACCGAAGCAGCATCGGTCGTGGAACGGCCCCTTGTGAAACCGAACTGTTTGCTTGTAAGTAATCTATGTCTGTTGAAGTGTCCCAGTAGATCATTTAACATTAGCTTCTCAAAGACTTTACTTAGAACAGGAAGTATTGATATGGGACGGAAATTGGTTATATCACTCGAATCACCCGATTTAAAAAGCGGTATGACTTTGCTACATTTCATAAGATCTGGAAAGGTGCCTTGTGAAATTGAAATATTATATATTACGGCCAAGTAAGGTGCTATTATATCTATGACATGACTAATTACTTTAACTGATGTTCCCCATAAGTCTTCCGTTTTCTTTAAATTGAGTGACTTGAATGTTTTAACAATATTTACTGAGTCTACTTGACTAAATTCAAATGAATTATTACATTTCTTAACATTAGCACAAAGTAATGAATGGGCTTGAGCCGCAGAAGAATGTAAACATTTTGTGGTGTTAACGGCTATGTTTGAGAAATAATCTTCGAATGCCGAGGCAACATCGCTGTTCGACATTATTTGTTGATTATCTGATACAATGTTGACTTGACAATCGCGTGATTTACATTTACCAGCTTCTTTATTTATAATACTCCAAGTTGTTTTCACTTTGTTGTCCGACACTTTCAATTTAGAACTAATAAAGTTTTTCTTGGCAGTTAAACACACTTTCTTGAAGATTCTTGAGTAGTTTCTTACATAGTCCAGGAATTCTGAATTCTTGTTCAGCTCTCTCTCACCATAAAGTTCATAAAGTCTTTTTCTACTTTTGTGAATACCTACAGTAGCCCATTCACTAAACTTTGTTTTAACTTTTGACCCACTAATAGATTTCACTTTGAAATTGTTATTAAATTGATTAAGAATTACATTGAAAACTTCTTGATACAAATGATTACAGTCATAATGCGAAAATGGTATTATAGACAAACTATGTTGAATTTCATTTTTGAATGATTCCAAGCGAGATCCAGTAATGGGTCTATATGTTATTGTTTGTGGAGTATCATGAATAACGTTTAAGAAAGCTGCCCTTTGGCCGCTGTGATTGGAATGAAAACAGTTAAATAATTTCTTATCTATACATTCACAGTTACAAAAAATATTATCTAGGCATGTTGCACTAGTCACACCTACCCGGGTAGGTTCAAGAAATAAATTAAATAAATTAAATGATTTAAACAAACAGAGCATTTTAACAGTATTACTAGATGACTCGAGCAAGTTAACATTAAAATCTCCACATACAATAACATGTTTTTGGCCCTTGCACACTAACTTCAGAACATTTTCCATTGTAGATTCAAATATGCTGAAGTCAGCTGATGGTGGTCTATAAACACATACAATAATATATCTGTCTAATTCAGCACATGAAATTTCTATAGTTCTTTCTATGGAATATTTTACAACATCTTTGCGCTCTTTACACTTCATACAATTTTTAACAATAATAAGGGAGCCACCATGAACAGCAGATTTTCTGGCAAAAAAACTAGCTAATTTAAAATTAACATAATCAAATATCAACTGTTCTTGTTTCAACCAATGTTCAGTAATACACATAACTTAGACATTATTACTATCTAAAAATAATCCTACTTCTAATTCTTTGCTGGAAAAACCCTGAATATTCTGGTGAACAACGTTCATACTCAGGTGTTTTTCCGCTGTCTTACAATCTAGTTTAAATGAGGCATGGGGTCCTTGGCTTTGTCAGCTGACTGAGACTTATATATAACACTATTACATCTATTTGGCTCAATATTGAAGGCCAATAACTCCACTAAATATACAAAAAATTTCTTTGGCAAAAATACCTTCCGTGGAGCTAGCATGAAGCGCTCAATGAATTTATTTAAGTCAAAGAAATGGTACTTTTTATTAACAGCTATGGCATGGTACATTAAAGAATTGTAGTAAGCTATCTTACAATTATAGTCATATGATACATTTTCTGCATAAGGTAGTGCACATAATATAATTTTCCCCACACCAGATTTTTCAATAACATTTAGAGTGGACATCAATTTATCTATGCTAAGCTTATCTACATTAAGACTATTTCCTAATAAAATTACTAATGTAGTACTGCTATCATAACATCCCTTTGAAATAAGGTCACATAAATGAGACAAAGTAATGTTTTGATAACAGTAATTTGTCACTTGTTGCTCTAACTGGTAGCTTAATAATGGGCCCATTCCTAACCCAATCTGATCTGAAAAAACAACAGTCTTACTGACTGCTCTAGGGGGCTGTTTAACTACTGCCGCATGCCTAGTTGTGTCGTGGGCCACATCGGCTTGAATAATCTTTGCTGGTGGCATTTGGCCACAATTACAATGTTTTCCATTTAATAATGCCTTACACCGCTCATCCAAATCTCTATTTTCTAGCAGCAATTTATTAAAAGCCTGTATGTGCTCCTCAACTTGTTTTTTAGTGGTCTCATACATGGTGGATACTGCCAAAAGCTCATCTTTCAGCCTGTTAATGTCGGCATTTAATTTCAGAAAATTTGATTCCTTGACTTCCAGGTCTGAATGACAGTCTTGAACCCTGTTTTTCATAACTGTTAATGTGTGTTTTAATTTACTATATTTTTTAATACATGCCTGGCCTTTGATCAGCTTTTGGGTTCTCCTAATATACCTATTAATCTTAATGTACTTTTTTAACTTATTACTACTATTAACACAGCAAAAGGGAGTGTACAAGTTTGTAATGGGTTGGCAACGCGCATGTGACAGTGACACTCCCTGCTTTCCATCAGGCGGACCGTATGCTTGTTTCCCACCGACGTAGTATAAAAAAAATGTATAGGAATTTTGTATATTTTGAGTAGGAGGACAGGAGTCGAACCTTCAATGGTATAAAACAACGCCTTATATAAATAATCTATGTATACAATTTCGTCAACTCACCTGAGGCAAATCCTTGGACGGTGCACAATTAAGGCTCCCCAAATGTATGACATTCGGCGGCACAGGACGATAGCCCTCGAACACAGGATCTATATTCACCATCAACAACTCCACGTTATTCTTCAACTCTTCCAACGGAGGCATATCCTCGCCAAACAAGTCACGAAGCATCGCGTCTTCTTTCTCTTGATACAACATCATTAACCGATACATCAGGTAGCGGTTGTATAACTCCGTAACCTTCTCCCATAAAGTAAGGTTAAAGATACGGGTTCGTAAGAAATCTGGGTACAGGATTGGGTTGACAGGAGCACCCATCACCTGGTAATTCTCATCCAGTCCCCCTAGAGAACTCATCAATATAACAGGCGCCTTGAAGACGTGAGACAGTGCCAGCACCGATCTCGGCCACGCTTCTGCGATCACTAAATCGAACTTTTCTTTGTCAAACACCTTCTTTGTAGCCTCACTTTTAATTTGCTTCGGGAATATTTCCAATATAAGATCAAACGCTGTATCGATTTGCGTGTATAAATCATTTCGCTTCCCGCTAGCAGTTTTGATGAAACGGTCGATCCATGGAGCGTAGGATATGTCATGAAGATCGACTTCTGTAAGATTCGGCGATGCCTGGTCCCGAAATGCTGGATCAGTGGTCAATATAACAACACGATGATGCTTCGCTAACTCTTGTGCTATTGGGCGGAACACCACCTGATGGCTGATAGATGGAGTTGGCACAACGATGAGAATTCGCGCGGTATCTCCGTATGCGCAGAGGCATATAAACACGCTTAGCCACCCGCCCGCCATTCTCAAGCTATATCACACAAATGCGAAGAATGCAAAACTATAATGCCGCTATCTGTGACAATGTAGTATAAAGAAACATAGTAATACCTGTATATTGTATAATTTCTGCCTTAGATGGAGGTTCGTTAGATGCGATTTTTCTTTGCAAACTTGACTCGTGTTGTGTGTTTGCCTCGAGAATAACCGGGCAGATTAAGATTACTAGGCGCTTGTGCGCTAGGTGCAAGGTTAAGCAGGTACAGTCGACACGCAACTGTGGGTACAGGTAATCATTTTAACAAATATTTTGATTTGTGTTTTTTATGTAGTCACACAACTTTTTTTTTTTCTGTAATATGACATCTTATTTCGATTTTTTTCAGGTACAGTCGAGTTCATAAATATGTTAATATTATAAAGAAACGGGCTAAAACCAGCGCTGGACACCAGTCTAGCATATGCTGAGCTTGCTACCCACGGCCAACATGACTCACTAATTTAGGTTACGCTTTTAAACAATAAGTTAGTACCGTAGAGTTGCGTATCTTCGCCTGGGTTTTGACACCTTTTCTAAAAAATCACCCAATTTGGAGACATTTTAGTCCATTCTGGCAAAAAAACTCAATTTAGTACTCTGAACCTTCAGTATAGTCCTCAAAAGGTTCGAATTTCATTGGTTAACTTGGTAATAAACGGGCTTAAAGGTGATAGGCGAAGATTGGGTGCCATTCCCTAACTTCGCCTCTGGCATGCTTTACCGCTTAGAATAAACTTTCCTGTGACTCAAACACGTTAAGTCGTATATCCTTAGAGTGGGATAAAATAATATGAACTCTAATCAGACGAAACTAAGTTCATTTTTGAAAAAAATGGGTAGTAGGCGAAGTTCGGCGTCGATCTGACGTTATTTCATACATTTTCTGTGAAGATGCTAGGGTTGCCAAAAGTTAACCAACTGGTCAAGTAAAGGAGAGTAATGGTTTTCAAGTAAAATATGTTGATTATTTCAAAAACTTATCTCTTTCCGCTTATTATTAACATTTTCATAATTGAGATCAAATTTACCTTTAGTTTTGATGTCAAAAATAGATAATATTATTCAACAAATTAATGTGTCACAACGAATCTGACAACCCTAAGGGTAGGCGAAGTTCGGCAACAAGATGAACGAAAACTACCTTCACTAACGTTTTATTCTATTGTAAATTCTATACGTAAGCTAGCCATTAAATAACAGTTCCATATGAAAGAGAAATAGTTGTAGCACATAGTAATGTGACAAATTTAACATTGGCTGCTCTGTATCACTTTATAAAATCAAAGTTAAAACACTTCCTTAAAAAAACGTGTGGTTGGTGTCGGACAAAAAACCTAACTGATCGTGAACTTTATGAAGTTAGCAGTAGTTTGTTCGGAGAATCTTGCCACTCACAAAAAATACTCTGTATTTAGCAGTTTTCTGTAAGGCTAGGACTGTAAATATTTAATTTATGGCAACTTATGTCTAACTCGGCGATGTTAGGTATCGCAGGCGAAGATACGACACTTTACGGTACAGTCAGCTGCATAGAAAAGGAGACGCCCTGCCAAACAAATTTGTAGGTATGCAAGGGTGTCTACTTTTCTCTGTAGCTGTCTGTACCTAACATAAAATAAGTATGTAATTTTTGTACTTAAGACCCCTTACTCCTTAGAGCGCTCATCAATTTCACGAAACGGCCATCGATAGATGGCGTTGGCGCTCGGTACGCGAGCACCGGCAACTCACCGCGCGTTTCAACGCAGACACTAATAATGTTGATAGTTTTGAATTAAATTGCTAATAACATAATTTTCAATTTTATATGGGGACTCTTTATTTAATTTCATATTCATGGTATGGTAGTAGTAAATAAGGTATATGAATGTAGTAAAAGTATAGTATTAGTCTACATGTACATATATAAATTCAGGTTTCCTAATTGATTGATTCAACAACCAACACCGCTGAGCCGAAACTACGAAAGCTAGAAAGTCGAAATTTGTATAGATTGCATTAACAAAATTTCGAAGAGATAAGAATCGATTATGAAAATTTACACCCCTAGTAGAGGGAAAAGGGGGGTAAAAGTTTGTAGCGGGATCAATTTGTTTTTTTTTTATTAGGAAAATTTTAGTTAGGAACTTGAAATTAGAGAATAGTTTAATAGTGATTTCTGTTTTTTAGGGTTCCGTAGTCAACTAGGAACTCTTATAGTTTCGCCATGTCTGTCTGTCCATCCGTCCGTCCGTCCGTCCGTCCGTCCGTCCGTCCGTCCGTCCGTCCGTCCGCGGATAATCTCAGTAACCGTAAGCACTAGAAAGTCGTCAGTTGAGGCGTCAAATTTCTCAATTCGTCTGTATGTTTATTTATTTTTTTCATTTTTTTATGTTTGTTCCTCGATATCTCCGTTGTTACTGGACCGATTAAAAAAAAAATATTGAATGTATAATGTATATAAATACAGATTGGTCCCATTTTTCTCAGAACCCAGTTCTGATGATGGGATCCTGGAGTAATCGAAGGAACTCCTCGAATCTGAAAGGCATACGTATGGTGATTTTTGTGTTTTTAAAGGAACAGCATGCATTTAGGTAGGGAACAGTGACATTTGGTGCAGTGGAACTGCTGATGATGGCCAGAACGGAACTTCTCAAATCTGAACGGCACGCTTATAGTGACTTTGGTATTTTTATAAGAACAGCATGCACTTTCGTCCAGAACAGTGACATTTGGTGCAGTGGAACTGCTGATGATGGTCAGATCAGAACCGATCTTCTCAAATCTGAACGGAACACTTATAGTGACTTTGGTATTCTTATAAGAACATCATGCACTTACGTCCAGTCCAGAACAGTGATATTTGGTGCAGTGGAACTGCTGATGATGGTCAGAACACTCAGAACCAAACTCTTCAAATCTGAACGGCACGCTTACAGTGACTTTGATATTTTTATAAGAACAGCATGCACTTACGTCCGGAACAGTGACATTTGGTGCAGTGGAACTGCTGATGATGGTCAGAACCGAACTCCTCAAATCTGAACGGCAGTTGACTTTGGTATTTTTGTAAGAAAAGCATGCATTTAAGTTCAGAACAGTGACATTTATTTAGTTATGTTTGTTAAGCATAATTATTGAGTTTTCAAGTCAAAGTTTGTCAAGCTTCGATTTCTTATAATCGGATTCATGAGGAATTGAGAAACTCCTCAAACCTTAGCATTATACGTATATTGATTTGTGTTGCCATCAAATAATTAAAGCATTAAAAGCAGTTTTAAAAAATACCTACACATTTCTACATAATCCAACATTCGCAAGTAGCTTTCACCACAACCCGAAAGGCGGCGGTTTTTTTTTTCTTAAAAAATATTAACTTAAATATTTTTAAACATATGGTTCAAAAGTTATAGCGATTATTTCCGAAAATATGAAAATTATCAAAAATCGATCTTAGTAAAACCTAATTCATTTTTAAATACCTATCTAACAATATATCACACGTTGGGGTTGAAATGAAAAAAAATATCTGCCCCCTCTTTACATGTAGGGGTACCCTAATAAAACATTTATTATTATTAACGACCTTCCACATATTTATAATGAGCCCAAACATGATGGGGTTATGATGAGAAGAATAGCAGTTCTGTTGACCACCTCCTGACTCCATCATGAGAACTTGGACCTCGTCTAGTTCGATGGTGCTCGTCAGCCCAAATCTAATGAGCCCGAACATGATGGGATTATGATGAGGAGAATAGCAGTTCTGTTGGCCACCTCCTGACTCCATCATGAGACCCTGGACCTCATCTAGTTCGATGGTGCTCGTCAGCCCAAATCTAATGAGCCCAAACATGATGGGGTTATGATGAGGAGAATAGCAGTTCTGTTGACCACCTCCTGACTCCATCATGAGACCTTGGACCTCATCTAGTTCGATGGTGCTCGTCAGCCCAAATCTAATGAGCCCGAACATGATGGGGTTATGATGAGGAGAATAGCAGTTCTGTTGGCCACCTCCTGACCCCGTCATAAGACCTTGGACCTCATCTAGTTCGGTGGTGCTCGTCAGCCCAAATCTAATGAGCCCAAACATGATGGGGTTATGATGAGGAGAATAGCAGTTCTGTTGACCACCTCCTGACTCCATCATGAGACCCTGGACCTCATCTAGTTCGATGGTGCTCGTCAGCCCAAATCTAATGAGCCCAAACATGATGGGGTTATGATGAGGAGAATAGCAGTTCTGTTGACCACCTCCTGACTCCATCATGAGACCTTGGACCTCATCTAGTTCGATGGTGCTTGTCAGCCCAAATCTAATGAGCCCGAACATGATGGGGTTATGATGAGGAGAATAGCAGTTCTGTTGGCCACCTCCTGACCCCGTCATGAGACCTTGGACCTCATCTAGTTCGATGGTGCTCGTCAGCCCAAATCTAATGAGCCCAAACATGATGGGGTTATGATGAGGAGAATAGCAGTTCTGTTGACCACCTCCTGACTCCATCATGAGACCTTGGACCTCATCTAGATCGATGGTGCTCATCAGCCCAAATCTAATGAGCCCAAACATGGTGGAGTTATGATAAGTAGAATAGCAGTTCTGTTGAACATCTCCTGCCTGACTCCATCATCATGAGAACCAGAACCTCATCCTGGTCCCAAAATATAATAATAATTCAAACTCTCAACAAACTTCACGTATAACTTAAAATCCAAAATCATATGAAAAGCATGTCGAATGCTAAAATTGCATAAGGTGTAAAAAGGATCAAGATTTGTTTAGTCGCAGTTTACGGCACTTCTCGGAACTATCGAGCTGCTTACGAAAGCTAGGTGCGCCGGACGATCAAACGCAGGTCCGTTGTCTTCGAGCGCTCGGCGCAGACTGAGCGGGCTCGCGTTAGCACAGTGTCTTTTATTCGAATTTTAGGTGTTTTAAAAACATATCTATCGACAGAAAGGTATGTCTTATATGTATGATTTTTTTCTTATAGGTCAATAAGAAGTTCTAGTTTAGGATAATATTATTTAAGAGTTACAAAAAATGCAGGAATCGCAGGAAAAATACATAATGTAAACCTCTTTTTATCGAAAAAATGGGGAGGATACGGAAGGTTATTTATCCACCATTTCAAGTAAATCTTAAAATGTCAAAGTATTAGCTAACTCGTACAGGATATAACAAATAGGATTGTGATCATTTATTACCCCAAATAACATTTTTAACAGCACAATCACGATTCTAAACGAGCTATCCCACTATGAAAATTGAAAACGTCTTCCGAAAAAACTGATTTTTCGGAAGTATAAAAAGACATATTTTAAAGTAGTACCAATTGACTTTCTAGCTTAAGATATGTACTTTTAGGAACATTATCATTTTTTTAATAATCATTTATAGTTTCTTTATAATTTTGAATGAAAAAGGTTCTATTTTGCAAAAAACGCTCGTCTTTAGGAATAAGGCCTCTTAATCTAGAATATGGTTTGTACCAAAAACAATGTCTACATTTCTTCACCTTAACTCGTTGCAATTAGATGAAAAAAAGTACTTACACTTAATTTATAAACACGACTGTACTAATAAAACTCATTAGACATACAACTAACTGGTACAATGATTTGTGCATTCATCTCAGTTATATATAATTATGTGTGTTTCTATATGTTTTTGTTACAATAGTACGTTATACTAATTATATACAGTTATCTCTCTTATTAAAACTCAACTCTTATTAAAAGTTCTGAGTTAGGCCGAAATTTACGGCAAGATAATGTTATTGAAACCTAATCAGCAAACCTTCTATATGTACTATCTCACTCTCGCAAGTTTAAAGATTGGTTCACAAAAATAGTGTCGTTTGTTTCTTCCCGTATTGTCTCGTTCACTCTCATTCTATCTGTCTACTAGACGTGCAAGTTTGACGCCGTGCCGCTAGATGTCACTGTACGGGTCGATGATTTCTTAGTCTATTTATTAATGAATTGTAGACAAAACACTTTTAAAACTTTGAATACCAATTAAAGAAAAGTTTTTATTGTTATTTGTGGTCGCCTTATGCTCCAAAATGGTTGCTACTCAAAGTTCAATAATGGGCGTTAGTACGTTGTTTTCCGACTAGGTGGCACTATTATCAATGTTGAAGTGTCTAGGAACAGTAACGTTTTTTTTATGGGATATTTTAAAGATAATCAACATAATATCGTGACTACACAATAATATACCTACACATAATAAAAAATCGAGACATTTTCAAGATACAAGATACAAAGTATTTATTTGCCAGAATACAGTGGGTGCATAGATGGTAACATACAATCAGTGGTACAGTGTACTCTACTCACAACTTAGCATGCAAAAATTACAAAAATAATCCATTATTTCGTGCAATTAAATTTGAACTACATAAACATACAATATATAGACAATACTTACATTAAAACAATAATTAATTACATAATTTTGGCTGGATAAATTATTCTTGACTAAAGCTAGCATACAATTTTTTAAATTATTCCTCATTATCATTTTCGTCAGTATTGAGGAACTCGTTTATGGAGTAAAAACATTTATTTAATAGCCAATCTGTCAATAATTTCTTAAAATGTTTAGGTGAAAAGGTTTTGAAGCCACTTGGTAACTTATTATAGACTTGTATCCCCATACAGTACGCGTTCTGCCTATATATTTGAGTCGTAGCAAGGGGTAAGTGTAACCGAGATCTATACCGTGTTGACCTTGGGAAAACCTGAGCGTGAGTCGGAAACATATTTGGATGTTGATGAACAAATAGTGCCAACTCCCTGATGTACATGCATGGTAATGGCAGGACTCTTGTTGATTGGAACAAAGGTCTGCACGGTTCCAAGTAGTGGGTATTGCATATTGCTCTTAGACACTTCTTTTGAACTAAAAAAGCTTGCTTCATATCTACGGAGTTGCCCCAGATTATCAATCCGTAACTCAAAATGGAAGACACGTACCCATGATAAGCTGTCAAAGCTATTTCTTTTGAACAACTAGTACTGAGTCTTCGCAGAGCATATACATATTTTTGGAGTTTCGCACAAATATCCGAGACGTAAATTTTCCAGTTACAGGATTGGTCAATAGTGACACCAAGGAACTTAGTCCTATCTACTTCATTCACATGTTCAATGCCGTGTTGTATATTTAAATTTATACTGCTACTTTTTGGGGTCTTAAATTGCATTACCTGGGTCTTATTTACATTAATTTTCAATTTATTATTATTTAACCAATTAATCACATTAACAAGAGCATCATTTATGTCATCATTAAATTTTAAAATGTCATTTGCTCTAATTATCAAAGTAGTGTCATCAGCAAACATTATGCATCTATGTCCGACATGATCAGGTAAATCATTTACATATAATAAAAAGAGTAGTGGGCCAAGTATACTTCCTTGTGGTACACCATTTCGGTTATATGTAAGCTCTGAGCGTATCACACTTTGCTCATTGTTTTTGGGATCAATGTTATTTAATTCAGTGCACTGTTGCCTATCCGTTAAGTAGCTTCTTAACCAGCTGTGCGCGTTTCCTCTGACACCGTAACACTGTAACTTACGCAGCAATATAGAGTGGTTTACATAGTCAAATGCCTTACTTAAGTCTAAAAATATAGCTGCTACTGGGACCTTTTCGTTTAACGATTCAGTTACCAGTTTCATCAGATTGAAACATGCCAAGGTTGTCGAGCTGCCCTTTCGAAATCCGTATTGGTTTTTATTTAAAATCTCGTTTACGTTTAGAAATGACGTTAGCCGTATGTGCATTGCTTTTTCAAAAACTTTCGTTAAATAGTATGGGAATAAGAGAGATAGGTCTGTAGTTATTTAAGCACTCTTTGTCACCTTTTTTGAAAACAGGTTTAACAATAGATATTTTTAATCTCTCGGGAAAACAGCCTTCTAGAAACGACAAATTTATTATGTGTGTTAGTGGTCTTACAATTTGTTTAGCACACAACTTAATTACTTTAGTATTAACACCATCAATACCAGTTGCATTGCTTGCATTTAAAGATAAAATAATTTTATATGTATCATCGAAGCTTAATGGATTTAGAAATATTGTCTTTGGATAATTTATATTTAATTGGCAATAGTCAATGTCACGATTGTTTATTGGATTATTAATGAAAAAATTATTGAAGTGATTTGCTATGTCAACTTGATTAAAATACTTTATTCGATCTTTTTCTATACAATCTATATTATTTATACGAGAAGATGGGCTTTCGTTTATAATTTGCCAGATCGCTTTTGATTTACATTTGGCTGACGTTATACGTCTCTTATTATATAGCTGCTGAGATTTATTGATGCATCTTCTCAATACTTTTGTATATTGATTATACTCAGATTTATTTGCCAACTTGTTAGATTTTTCTTGTATGTACCTAAGATATAGCCTTTTTTTATTGGCACAAGCACGTCGTAAGCCATCGATTATTTGACCGTGTATTTTTTACTCTAACTCTTACAAAGGGGAAACATAATTCATTGAACATACAAAGCATATCGTAAAATTCGTTAAAGGCATCATTAGTGTCATACTTATTGAAAACTTCAGAGAAGGAGAGAGCTTCAGGCACACTGACAATAGCTGCCTTTACGGCCCGGCCACGACATTGGTCTAAGTGCTTCCGCGGTGAGCGGCAGCCATACGTGAGAATGAAAAGTCCAATCGCTGTGTCTCGCTCCAATGTATGGCCACCGCTCGCCGCTGTCGCGCTTAGACCAATGTTGTGGCCGGGCCGTTACTTCCGGAGCGTACAGGATAGCGTGCGGGTTCGCCTGTGTGCGCAATCACGAATGAACGTACGTGTAAAGACAACCTCAACCACGTTTTTTGTAATTATAAATGGGCTTACTCTTGGCCACAGACTAGACAAAAGCAAAGATGTGGCCTACGATGGAGTGAGCTCGCCCAGAAGATGCCTGTTCACTTTTGATTTGAAGGTTGCCAGGTTATATGAGCTCGGTAATATAGCCGCCGGCAAGGAATTCCACTCCTTGGCAGTGCGCAATAAGAAAAGAAGAAGCAAAGCGGTTCGTGCGAGTTCGCGGAATATCTATCAAGTAAGGATGGAGACCGGGGCCGTGCGTTTAAGAGTCCGATGGTAGAATGGGGACGGTGGAATAAGCTCGTGTAGCTCTTGAGCACACTCCCCGAAGTGCAACCTGTAAAACACCGCTGGCGACTTAATTTCCGCCGATGGGCCAAAGTCAAGCTACAGTAGCTTGGCCGTTAGCTTCTTGTCGCTCCTGGCTCTGCGCTGCATCCGCACTGGGAGACGCAATCACGCGTTCTTTCCCTTTCCCTCCCGCCATCTTTACACGCGCATTCTTTCACACGAGATTGTTGTATCACGCGCGATAGAGCGTCCGTGTAAAGGCAGCTATTGTTAAACAATGTTAAAAACAGACAAAATGTTTTTGAAAAAACTTAATTTGTCAATAACTTCAAAACCGTGCAAAACTTGGGTCTTGTTAAGTTGGTGTAAGTATGTTACCTCTTGGCCTGCGGGCCTCACACTATTGTCACACCTCGGACATTGACGATAAAATATATAATAAAAGAGGCTCGTTCCTAGCACACAATCTAAGCTCATGTAGGTGAACGCGTGGTCGCGTACCATGCTTGTATAAGTGAAATATGACTGTTCTAACAGGCGGTAACTGTGAGGTAACCGAGAGAGGGTGGGCGGCACTTTCAGCGGGGACGGGAGTGACCATGCTGTATGATAGTATTCTTTATTATACTGTGCTAGTGTCCAAGTGCAAAACGGACGCACCAGCGTGATAAGTCATGTCACGCAACCGTGCTGATGCCACTGGTCTACTACACGTTGAGTGTCACTGTGACGTGACATTTATGGGACTGCCTGTAGTAGAATCTAAAGTGGCTTCAAACCCACTCGTAACTACCACCAACGATTTTTAATTTAACTTATGTACAGCCAATTAGAATCCTAGGCCACTCTAGAACCTTGTCGTATTGACACCGTGCTTTATTTGCCATAGCAGCCAATTTGACTTTTACTGTGAAAGGGTTCTACATTGGTCTAAGATTTAGGTTGGTTGACTGTACCTACAAAATGTCAATTGATGTTTGCCAGTCGGTTTTTGACGAACGAAAAACATCGTCAGGAAACCGGATTAATCACATTTGGGTCTAGTTTTCCCTCTGGGCTGAAAGGATAAAAAAACTAGTGTCTAGGACAAATATTGAGATGAGTTGCCAAAGTGGGCCGATCTCTCATAGGCAGAAATCGACAACAAAATTTAAAACTGACCATGGCAAAATATCGTAATAACGCAATGTAAAAGAATAAGTTTAAAATGTAAATCGTAAAAACCCTTACGCCGTGGCTTGCATGGGCGACGGTCGCGCGATGGTCCGGCGACGGCGATGCGACGCATACGAAATCAAACCTTGTCGAAATGGAAGTAGACGATGCGATGAGACGCGACGGCGACGGTCGCCCACGCAAGACACGGCGTTAGAGCTAAAACATCGTAAACTAAACCACAAAATTAGTTCCTAGTTTCAAACAGAGAGCGCAGTAATACCTCCTATGATAATATACAGTGAAACCTCCTCATTTTAGACCTAACCCCGTTGAGATAAGTTTTGGAATAACAGTGTTATTTCTTGATTAAATTCAGCAATTACGGGTCTATTCGGCAGTTTTTTTTTAATCACAACATAAAATACTATTCAACAGAATATGAAATAAGTTATTATATGAAAATTAACAGTAATTCTATTTTTTTTTTAACTTATAGAGGCTATGATAACAATTCATCTAATTGTGTAATAGTTATTTGTTTTACAAAGGGGCAAAGTTGTTGTTTAACCGCACGTGCTAATATTGATATCCGAGCAAGCGAAAGATTCCAATATTGAACCGCGAGCGTAGCGAGTGGTTCAAAAAGTGGAATCTTGAGCGTTGCGAGGTTTTTTTTTTTTTATACAACGTCGGTGGCAAAAAAGTATACGGTCCGCCTGATGTAAAGCGGTCACCGTAACCTATGGACGCCTGCAACTCAAACAGTGTCACATGCGCGTTGCCACCCCATTAGAAACTTGTACACTCCCTTTTGCTGTGTTAAGTACAATGTGTGTTGTGTTAAGTACACAGCAAAAAGGAGTGTACAAGTTCCAAGGAGGGTTCGGGTTGCCGACGACTCAAAGGACAATAGACGGAACAAGTTAGGATTTCAAGGCACGAAGGTTAAACAAACTTTACCACCGTGTGAAACACAAAATTTTTCACCACACCAACACGAACAAACTTACAGACTATAAAATATCAAATTAAATCAAATCCTTTTTTATTAAATTAAATTTATTCAATATTTATGATTCAAAATCATCATTTATAGGTAAATTCTACTAGCCCTTAAGAGATCAAGTTAAAATTTGTATGAAATTACTTTGCACTGTTGTGGATAAAATGAAATTTTGCTATCTGTTTTCGAATAGCAAAGGAAATCATTACGAGTTGGTGTGGTGAAAAAATATTTCCCTTAAAGTCCATATCCATTGTTGAAAGTGAAGCTACGTTTATTTATTTAAACTTTATTGCACAAAAGAACAACTTAATGTACAAAAGTCCACAGTCAACCTTTGAGCAAAGCGGAGAAGATTGTACGCGGTGCATTAAGAGACCAAGACGTTGAAGACGACGTGACGTTGAAGTGGCATGGAGAATTGAACGTCCCATATCCTCTATTACTTAAAATGTCACATCTCTACTAACTTGTAAAACAGTCTATTTGATGCCCAGGCACAAAACATAGACAACTATTACAATTAGGCAGTTTTGACTTTCACACTCCTAGTAAACACTTTATACAACCCTATAAGGGCTACTACTAGACAAACGAACATCGCAAGCGCAGCGACTATAATGTCTCCATCGATGAAGGTGAGCCAGGTGACGCGCACGGCGGGAGCGCGCCTGCGCGTGCGGCGCCGCAGTGTGCGCTCGATCCACCAGATCGCGCGCTCCAGGGATGATTCTGGACGGTCCAGCATTTCCTCGCTTAGGAGCTTGGAGCGGGTGCGGTAACTGGAATGAGAAATGAGAGTAAAGGAGCATTCCGTAAAAAAGTCTACCATTATCTCATACAAACGCGAATTTTCTGCAAATTGGCTGGCGTAAGGATCTTTTTTTTTTTGAGGTAATATGCAGAATTACGCACACAAAACTGATTGCATGCTTCAAACGTCGAAAAAAATGGCTACACACGAAACATAATGCATTTGTACGGAACAGCCCATGGAATGCTCCAAAATTGACGATGAAGTGTGCAAATCTGAACTGAGTGTTTGAACGAGATCGGCTGTATACTGTATCGTCAACTTAATTTATTTCTGATTAGAGCTTCACATTCACTTGACTCCAAAAGACCAGGCCAGATATTACTTGAACTTCAAGTTAATGATAAAGGTAAAGCTCTCTTAGAAGAGAGCTTTCCTGTTGCATCATTCATTAATATATCCCTAACAACCATTGTAACTTCGTTCATAATCTCTTAGGCCCACTTGCACCAATTAGTTAACTCAGGGTTAGTGGTCTGTCATCTGTCAAATTCCATACAAAATGGTGGGTTAACCCTCTGATTAACCCTCCATTTTCGTTGTTGCAAGTGGCCCTTAAAATACCAACCACCTTACCCCTTATACTTGATAATCTCTTCTATATTATGCCTTAGCTGATCATCACTAAGTGAATCCAACTCTCTGATCTTCCGATTGAACTACGACCTCAGACCTTGGGCTGTCATTATTCCTTGGTCAGCTATATCAAGATATTATTATACCCTGCCTTACCCTTGATCTTTGATAATCTCCTCAATATTATCCTTCAGCTGAACATCAGTAAGTGAAGCTAGCTCTAGCCTTCGTCCCACACCAAGTCTCTCATATTGCTCAGCGTTAAACCACTGGTCTGCGAGCATGGGGAACGCTAGGAGAGGTACACCAGCGCGGATGGCCTCGTCTGTGGACTGAAGGCCTGCTTGCGTGATGAAGAGCACTAGCTTCTTGTGGCCTGGGAACCAAAGAAATATCATGTCGACTATTAAATTGAATTAGCAATTACCAAGTTCTAAACTATCATCTTTACACCTAATAGGTATGTTACAGATCCGTTTTGACATCCAACCCGAAAATTTTACACTACTTAGACGCACGGCCGATCTCCATCCTTACTTGGTAGATATTCCACGAATCCGCACGAAGCGCTTTGCTTCTTCTTTTCTTATGCGCACTGCCAAGGAGTGGAATTCCTTGCCGGCAGCTATATTTCCGAGCTCATATAACCCGGCAACCTTCAAATCAAGAGTCAACAGGCATCTTCTAGGCGAGCTCACTCCATCGTAGGCCACGTCTTTGCCTTTGGCTAGTCTGTGGCCACGAGTAAGCCCATTTATTAAAAAAAAAAAAAAAAGAAAAAAAACCATATACTAAACTGTTAACTGGATGCTGATAAGCAACAATGTGTCAACCCACACGCCAACCATTTTGAGAAAATGGCGTCTAAAGATTTTTTCTCATTTTTTTGTGTTTCTCTTAAAAAAATTGTTTTTATATAGATTGTTGTGTTTTTCAGCTATAATGCGTTCAGTAGTAGTGATTATTGTAGCTTAATTTCAAAACAAACTTCAATTTGACGAAATAATGCCCTTTTCTTTTATTGCGAATTGTTCGACGACGTCAAACTTTTTCAAGACTGTGTTATGATACTTAACCCACTTTTGCTAATTGTTTAAAAATATCTATGAGTCTTAAATAAACATGTTAAAGCACATAAATTGTTGTTGTAAAATACTCTACCTATGCATATTTTTAACTTTATAAGTGTTAAGTAACATATCAGTCATGGTTTATTTATTTTTATTAACATTTAACTACACTAGAACAATCTTTATTTAGTTAATACTTAAAAAAAAACAACAATCGTTTATGAAAATAACCTACTTACAAAATAAAACTTAAAGAAATAAACTAAAACTACCTAAAAATAAAACTTAAAATAATAAACTAAAACTACCTAAAAATAAAACCTAAAATAATAAACCTTGCCCACGTGGCAAGGTACCCATCACGCAGGCAGCATTCCCGCGCTGTATTGCGATTGCAATCTTTTGCGCGAGAAAACTGCCCGCGCGAGGGTCCCCCGTTGACTCCCTCAACCGCCTGCCCAGTTCTCTGCAGAGCCCGCGCGCACCGCCACCCCACGGACCGAGTGTCTCGACACCAAAAGCTACAAATTCGTAATTGGTGCCGAGACAGCTATATTTATTTCTTTTAAAACGCTCTCGGGCGTCAGCCGCCGCCCCGGCATTTTTAGTGGTGGCTGAAATGTAGGACGCTGCCAGCGTATCGGTGCAGGTAGCGTCCCACACCAGCGCACGGCCCATCCTCCAGGGAATCAACGACATCCCATCAGGGCGCTTGCCGTCGTCCCGCGCGATCTGGGGTTCTAAAGCAGCTGGGACGCCGGCGCTGACGAGCGATCGCCTTAAGATGTCGTTGAGTGCCGCGTGACGGGACAGCCGACCGGCGCCCGAAGAGCAGGATAGTCCGTGGTGCCCGAGACGATCAACTGCGGCCCCGCAAGAGGTGCAGCTGTGGTCAACACACACATCAGCCCCAACTCGGAGTCCTGCTGCGATTCGGAGGGTTTGCGGGTCGATGAATGTGCCTGTGTTTGGTGATGGGTATGCATGTAACCATTGTCCAGACTCGGGCCGGGACACTGCCAGGAGCCTTGCGCGGTCTTTACCCGAGGACGTATGGAGTAGGGCTTTCAGGACAGTATCACATGGTCATGGTCACTTATGTTATTAGGTATGTAGGAATCAATACATTATTTATTAATCAAACCTTTTAATGATTTTTCTACTCCCGAACATTCGTCATTTACAGGATTGTGCGTATCGAAAAAACTGAAAACGCATTGTTTGGTTCTGTAATCATGGCAACGCATTGCATTAACGATACTGCATGCGTGCGCGGGAAGGATTTGGGCAGCTGAGCTGACAGTGCAAACCTTTTCAATACAGGAAACAGTGTGAATTTCGCGAGAATTATTTAAAAAAAACTATTAAAAACCAAGTGCATGGTCGTTGTAAAAGTATTGTATGCAATGGTGTTTAACTGACTCCAAAATACTCGTGGAAAGTACGCCACTCATATTTCTTGACCTCCTTTAAACGCCTGTTGAATAAAATACTATAAATTAACAATTAGAGTAATGATCATTTCTAGACACATATTTAAATTATCTGTGCTTTTTCAACAAAAAATCGTTACAAAAACCAAATAATCATCTTTAAAAAAAATAAACTAATTATCTAAAATATACAACAAAATATTTTTTACGCTAAGAAATAGACTAAGTCATTTAAATTATGAATAACTCATGACTTGTACAAGAACAAAACATAAAATATCTTTAACAAAATAATAAACTACCATTCAGTAAGTATTCAAAAATCAAACAATATTTTTATGCATACATTAACACGTCTTAATGTAATTAGTAATTATAAAAAAATAGTAGCTTATATTAGATTTTTATATAAACACGTACTTGTAAAAAATGTTTGCAAATTATAATAACGAATATGTATATTCATGACTTAAAATGTTCAATTTCGTACTGAATTTACCATTCATGTGCAAAAATATACTAATGGACTAAGTCATAACTTATTCAAACATAAATTAATATGAACAGTTATATTTTACAATATAGTGTCATGGTACTTACACCAAAAACGAACAATTTATGACCCGAATATAATTTAACAATAATGACTTATGTTTTATAACACGGGTCGTAGCATAAAACAACGAATAAAATATCATTTTGTGTTCAAGTCTCATAGTGGGTAACTATGTCATTTTTTGCGTTTTGCAAGAATGAGTCAAGTGTAAAAAAATCGTTGAGTTAACCCTCATAACACATTATTGTAATTTAAATATGTCTTCTGCCAATTACTATAATAAGTTAAGGTTCTTGATACATTAATGCAAAACAGGCAACACACGATAAAGGAATAGTGTTAACCTATTTTTTTACTTTTGGGATAGTGAAAATTTTCAAAATGAAAAGGTCATTTTTGCAAATAGAAGTTTAAAAATCCAGCTATAACATGGCATTAAAATCTCATTTTTTTAGTTTTTGTGGGTTGACACATTATTGCTTATCAGCATCCATTACTTTACCTATGACAATGTTCAATTCAAGTATGCCCAATATGCTATAAGGGTTCTAGACTGTGTACGAATTAAACAATTACGACTCATAAATAGTATATGGTAATGATTTAAAACTGACGAGCGTTTATTAAGTACGATGCAGTTCCCCAAATGCTCACGATTGAAGACCTCTTCGTTCTGTTGATGGTAATGACTAACGACCAATCAGAATGACATGACCTCCATAAATGTATAAATCCAGATACTCACGCAGCAGATCCGACTGCGGCAGCCACTCCGCCGTCCGCACATTGTCCGGCAGCCCGACTGGCGGCTCCTTCCACTTCCACAGCACGTCGTACGGCAGCGCCCGGAACACCCGCACGAACACCGCCATCCGCTCCGGCGGCAGCAGGGACGGATCCGTGTTCGTGCCGAAACTCATGTAGATGACCCCGTGCTTTGATGAGTCCATCCAGGATTGTAAGTCCTGGAAATATCAAAGGTAGAAAGTGTCTTGAGAAGCTCACGACGGGCCTACGGCCTAATCATTCGCCTGCCTAAATCCCAGTCATTTGAGGTCTGCGCGGCATGTCCTCTTCTATACAGCTCCCTATCGCCCACCATCTCATCATTTATTTGTTTCCGTTTCATATCGTCTTTCACTCAGTCCAACCATCTTTTCCTCGGCTTTCCTCTCGTTACTTCCTTCGACATTCTTCAAAATACTCATCCCTTCGCATTACATACCCAGACCATGCTAGTCGATCAAAAAAAGATGTTTTTGTTAATATTCAGACAGATTCATTCATTCAGATTCATGTCGCTATACGCCACATTAAAGCGTTTAAGGATTTCGGGAACGTTGTATTCCTGCCGGTGAGTAAGGCTGCCAGAGCTCAACGAGGGTGCGGTGTGTTGGTGACGGAAGGACCTATGGAACTAATTTGTTCCGTCTATTTATTTATTTATATTGTTCGGAGAACCAACAGCTATTAATACAGAAAGGTTAACTTAATTAGGTTACAAAAAGCCAATTACAGGTTCCCACCAATAGTAACATACTGGGAGTTATTAGGTGGTTTACACTATCACATTGCAATACTAAGCAACCTACTTAATCTAACTAGATTGTAAATAAAGAGTTTGACAAATAAAATGAAAAAAAAAAAAAGATTTTAAACAAGACAAAACAAAAAATATCATACTTAAATGACACACTCGCTTTAAAAAACTACAGTTACAACTATTGTCCTTTGAGTCGTCGGCAACCCGAACCCTCCTTAGAACTTGTACACTCCTTTTTGCTGTGTACTTAACACAGCAAAAGGGAGTGTACAAGTTTCTAATGGGTTGGCAATGCGCATATGACACTCCTTGAGTTGCAGGCGTCCATAGGTTACGGTGACCGCTTTCCATCAGGCGGACCGTGTGCTTGTTTGCCACCGACGTAGTATTTAAAAAAAAGTATGAAAAAATTCGCACACATCCAGGATTCTGTTGGTCAGAGTCAGAGCGGATGGACCAGCGGTCGCAGGTTCGAGTACTACTGGAAGTGTGAATATTTTCATTTATTCTTTAATTTTAAAATATATGCAGTATCATTTGCAGATGTTTCTGTATGATAAGAATAGTTTATTTTCACTCGTCACCCGTTGACCACGAACACTGTAACGTTCGAAACCGTTTTCATATTTTTATTTCAAGTTTATTTTAGTTAATGTTAGCGAATTCATGATCGTGATCAACCACATGTGTGACGTCACCTGAACGAGCATATTTTTTCTTGATGTGTCCGAGGTCAGTTTTTTTGTATACTTTTTTTGTTTTATACTGAGTTTTAATATATGCTAATCACTAAGCGTGATTTGTCGTCAAGGCCAGACCGGTCATCGTAATTATGTTTTTTTCTGCAGAACCTTTGTTAAACAAGAAAAAGAATAATAGCAAAGTTCGCATGACTTTGTAGGTATATTATATAATTACAGTCACTAAATCATCTAATGATAAGGTTCGAAGGACGGACGGAAGAAAGGACGATTCTAAATATGTGCTATTTGCAATTGTCATTGTAAATAATGTTATGTTATTAAAACCGGCCAAGAGCGTGTCGGGCCACGCTCAGTGTAGGGTTCCGTAGTTTTCCGTATTTTTCTCAAAACCTACTGAACCTATCAAGTTCAAAATAATTTTCCTAGAAAGTCTTTATAAAGTTCTACTTTTGTGATTTTTTTCATATTTTTTAAACATATGGTTCAAAAGTTAGAGGGGGGGGGACGCACTTTTTTTTCCTTTAGGAGTGATTATTTCCGAAAATATTGATATTATCAAAAAACGATCTTAGTAAACCCTTATTCATTTTTAAATACCTATCCAACAATATATCACACGTTGGGGTTTGAATGAAAAAAAATATCAGCCTCCACTTTATATGTAGGGGGGGTACCCTAATAAATCATTTTTTTCCATTTTTTATTTTTGCACTTTGTTGGCGTGATTGATATACATATTGGTACCAAATTTCAGCTTTCTAGTGCTAACGGTTACTGAGATTATCCGCGGACGGACGGACGGACGGACGGACGGACGGACGGACGGACGGACGGACGGACGGACGGACGGACGGACGGACGGACGGACAGACAGACATGGCGAAACTATAAGGGTTCCTAGTTGACTACGGAACCCTAAAAATCGAAATAAGATGTCATATATTAAAGATAAAATGACGAGCACCACCAGTGGTGAAGGCCGGATTCGAACCGGCGACTTTTAGCAATCCGGGCCAAACGCCATCACCCCTATGCCGGTTCGAATCCGGCCTTCACCACTGGTGGTGCTCGTCGTTTTTTCTTTAATATATGACATCTTATTTCGATTTTTAATTTATATATAGTAGTGTGACTACATAAAAAACACAAATCAGAATATTTGTTAAAATAATTTGATTTGTTCCCATAGTTGCGTAATGTTATGTTATGTTAAAACGTTTAGATAAACGGTGTAGTAGCACAGTATAATAAAGAGTACTATCGTACAGTATGGCCACTCCCGCTCCCCGCTGAAAGTGCCGCCCACCCCCTCTCGGTTACCTCACAGTTACCGCCTGTCAAAAACGCGAACAGTCAACCTGTCATATCTCACTCATACAAGCATGGTACGCGTTCACCTACACGAGCTTAGACTGTGTGTTAGGAACGCACCTCTTTCATATTTGGTCGCCAGTGTCCGAGGTGGGTAGTAGCTAGTTAGCTAGGTACTTATAGATAGGTAGTTACATACTCGTATATTATTTAAATTGCTTCTGGCAACGGGGTAGACACGAAACTACTCAATTTTCAGCGCCACTCTTAGCAATTTTATTAAGGGTCACTTGTACTTCCCGCTTAACTCAAGGTCAGTGGGCTGTCAACTGTCAAATTCTATATAAAATGGGGGATTAACCTCGGGTTAACCCTCTATTTCCGGTAGTGCAAGTTACCCTAAGGGCCACTTGCACCAACGAAAATGGTGGGTTAACCCACCATTTTATATGGAATTTGACAGATGATAGCCCACTTAACTCTGAGTTCGGTGCAAGCTGGCCTAAGAGCTTTAAAGAAAAAATATGACAGTGACAGGTTGCTTCTCTGTATGTCGCCTACACCACAATTTAGGTTGGGACCTATATCAGTCTTCTACGATGTCTATAAGAGGAAAAAAATATGATTTAGTAATATACTCAAAATTTTCAGTTAAGTACCATTAAATTTATATCTAGGCTACAAACACAAATAAATACCGATTAGTATAGAACACAATGTTGATGTCATGATTAGATTTGAAACATAGATTTGAGGATAAAATCTCTAAATTAAAATAATGATAAAAAACAGGTTTAAGTATAATATGTATTATGCAAATATGCATGTCACTTTCACCTTATTGATTTCATCGTGAGTGCAATCAATTATGTACATCAATACTGAGTTAGAAAAAATAAATATGATCGTGATCACCGATTAAAATATTACAGAGATACATCTATTAGTCGATACACATAATTTTTAGGGTTCCGTAGTCAACTAGGAACCCTTATAGTTTCGCCATGTCTGTCTGTCCGTCCGTCCGTCCGTCCGTCCGTCCGTCCGTCCGTCCGTCCGTCCGTCCGTCCGTCCGTCCGTCCGTCCGTCCGTCCGTCCGTCCGTCCGTCCGTCCGTCCGTCCGTCCGCGGATAATCTCAGTAACCGTTAGCACTAGAAAGCTGAAATTTGGTACCAATATGTATTTCAATCACGCCGACAAAGTGCAAAAATAAAAAATGGAAAAAAATGTTTTATTAGGGTAATAAAACATTTTTTTCCATTTTTTATTTTGTAAAGTGGGGGCCCCTACATGTAAAGTGGGGGCTGATATATTTTTTCATTCCAACCCCAACGTGTGATATATTGTTGGATAGGTATTTAAAAATGAATAAGGGTTTACTAAGATGATATTTTGATAATATTAGTATTTTCGGAAATAATCGCTCCTAAAGGAAAAAAAAGTGCGTCCCCCCCCTCTAACTTTTGAACCGTATGTTTAAAAAATATGAAAAAAATCACAAAAGTAGAACTTTATAAATACTTTCTAGGAAAATTGTTTTGAACTTGATAGGTTCAGTAGTTTTTGAGAAAAATAAGGAAAACTACGGAACCCTACACTGAGCGTGGCCCGACACGCTCTTTGCTGTGTACAGCAAAAGGGAGTGTACAAGTTTCTAATGGGTTGGCAACGCGCATGTGACACTCCTAGAGTTGCAGGCATCCATAGGTTACGGTAACCGCTTTCCATCAGGCGGACCGTATGCTTGTTTGCCACCGACGTAGTATAAAAAAATGTATAGGAATTTAGTATATTTTGAGTAGGAGGCATAAAACAACGCCTTATACTCGTATAAAATAAATAATCTATGTATACAATTTCGTCAACTCACCTGAGGCAAATCCTTGGACGGTGCACAATTAAGGCTCCCCAAATGTATGACATTCGGCGGCACAGGACGATAGCCCTCGAACACAGGATCTATATTCACCATCAACAACTCCACGTTATTCTTCAACTCTTCCAATGGAGGCATATCCTCGCCAAATAAATCACGAAGCATCGCATCTTGTTTCTCTTGATACAACATCATTAACCGATACATCAGGTAGCGATTGTATAACTCCGTAACCTTCTCCCATAAAGTAAGGTTAAAGATACGGGTTCGTAAGAAATCTGGGTACAGGATTGGGTTGACAGGAGCACCCATCATCTGGTAATTCTCATCCAGTCCCCCTAGAGAACTCATCAATATGATAGGCGCCTTGAAGACGTGAGACAGTGCCAGCACCGGTCTCGGCCACGCTTCTGCGATCACTAAATCGAACTTTTCTTTTTCAAACACCTTCTTTGTAGCCTCACTTTTAATTTGCTTCGGGAATATTTCCGATATAAGATCAAACGCTGTATCGATTTGCGTGTATAAATCATTTCGCTTCCCGCTAGCAGTTTTGATGAAACGGTCGATCCATGGAGCGTAGGATATGTCATGAAGATCGACTTCTGTGAGATTCGGCGGTGCCTGGTCCGGGAATGCTGGATCAGTAGTCAATATAACAACACGATGATGCTTCGCTAACT
Organism: Leguminivora glycinivorella; assembly: GCF_023078275.1. Classification (NCBI taxonomy): domain Eukaryota; kingdom Metazoa; phylum Arthropoda; class Insecta; order Lepidoptera; family Tortricidae; genus Leguminivora; species Leguminivora glycinivorella. Next base: position 3,348,575 of record NC_062982.1, read on the forward strand.
CTTGTGCTATTGGGCGGAACACCACCTGATGGCTGATAGATGGAGTTGGCACAACGATGAGAATTCGCGCGGTATCTCCGTATGCGCAGAGGCATATAAACACGCTTAGCCACCCGTCCACCATTCTCAAGCTGAATCACACAAATGCGAAGAATGCAAAACTATAATGCCGCTGTAGTAACACTTGTATAATTTCTGCCTTAGTTGGAGGTTTGTTAGATGTGATTTTTCTTTACAAACTTGACTCGTGTTGTGTGTTATCTCGAGAATGACCGGGCAGTTTTAAGGTTAAGTACTACGCGCTTGTGCGCAAGGTGCAAGGTTAAGCAGGTACAGTCGAGTTCATAAATATGTTTACATTCTTCACTCATTGCAATAATTTATAAACGCGACTGTACTAATAAAACTATAAACATAGAACTAACTGACAGCTACGATGATTTGTGCTGTCATCTCATAATTTATAGGTATATGTAATACACAATTATGTGTATTTCTATATTTTTTATTTGTAATACTAAGTAATTAGACACTCCTTGAGTTGCAGACGTCCATAGGTTACGGTGACCGCTTTCCATCAGGCGGACCTTATGCTTGTTTGCCACCGACGTAGTATTAAAAAAACATACAGTTTTAATTGGTACTTAGGTGTAGTAATGGACAAAAAGTCTTAAAGATTAGTTTGCCTTTGTTAGATTGAACAGATGTGTTCTTTCTCCAAGTAATAAAATAAATGTAATTTTAGTGACGTTTTCGATATAAAAAATATATTTAAGAAACCGGCCAAGAGCGTGTCGGGCCACGCTCAGTGTAGGGTTCCGTAGTTTTCCGTATTTTTCTCAAAAACTACTGAACCTATCAAGTTCAAAACAATTTTCCTAGAAAGTCTTTATAAAGTTCTACTTTTGTGATTTTTTTCATATTTTTTAAACATATGGTTCAAAAGTTAGAGGGGGGGGACGCACTTTTTTTTCCTTTAGGAGCGATTATTTCCGAAAATATTAATATTATCAAAAAACGATGTTAGCAAACCCTTATTCATTTTTAAATACCTATCCAACAATATATCACACGTTAGGGTTGGAATGAAAAAAAATTTCAGCCCCCACTTTACATGTAGGGGGAGTACCCTAGTAAAACATTTTTTTCCATTTTTTATTTATGCACTTTGTCGGCGTGATTCATATACATATTGGTACCAAATTTCAGCTTTCTAGTGCTAACGGTTACTGAGATTATCCGCGGACGGACGGACGGACGGACGGACGGACAGACAGACATGGCGAAACTATAAGGGTTCCTAGTTGACTACGGAACCCTAAAAAATGGTGTATGTATGTGATTATCTTTTTTGTTGTAACGTGTTATTGAACAATTATGTGTGTTTATGGAGAAACGAAGTACCTATAGAGTTTGTTTCTTTTATTAGTTCAATATTAAATGAGTGTTTTTTTTGCATTTTAGATCGTTTATTAAAAAACCGGCCAAGAGCGTGTCGGGCCACGCTCAGTGTAGGGTTCCGTAGTTTTCCGTATTTTTCTCAAAAACTACCGAACCTATCAAGTTCAAAACAATTTTCCTAGAAAGTATTTATAAAGTTCTACTTTTGTGATTTTTTTCATATTTTTTAAACATATGGTTCAAAAGTTAGAGGGGGGACGCACTTTTTTTTCCTTTAGGAGCGATTATTTCCGAAAATATTAATATTATCAAAAAACGATTTTAGTAAACCCTTATTAATTTTTTACTACCTATCCAACAATATATCACACGTTGGGGTTGGAAAGAAAAAAAATATCAGCCCCCACTTTACATGTAGGGGGGGTACCCTAATAAAACATTTTTTTCCATTTTTTATTTTTGCACTTTGTTGGCGTGATTGATATACATATTGGTACCAAATTTCAGCTTTCTAGTGCTAACGGTTACTGAGATTATCCGCGGACGGACGGACGGACAGACAGACATGGCGAAACTATAAGGGTTCCTAGTTGTCTACGGAACCCTAAAAAGTATCTCTTCCGTTATCTTAATATGCATGTCGTGGCTACACATACTAAATACACATGCAATTACACATAATAAAAAAATCGAGACATTTTCAAGGGCACGATAGCAATGTTAAACAACGTTAAAAACCGGCCAAGAGCGTGTCGGGCCACGCTCAGTGTAGGGTTCCGTAGTTTTCCGTATTTTTCTCAAAAACTACCTGAACATATCAAGTTCAAAACAATTTTCCTAAAAAGTCTTTATAAAGTTCTACTTTTGTGATTTTTTTCATATTTTTTAAACATATGGTTCAAAAGTTAGAGGGGGGGGACGCACTTTTTTTTCCTTTAGGAGCGATTATTTCCGAAAATATTAATATTATCATAAAACGATTTTAGTAAACCCTTATTAATTTTTTAATACCTATCCAACAATATATCACACGTTGGGGTTGGAAAGAAAAAAAATATCAGCCCCCACTTTACATGTAGGGGGGGTACCCTAATAAAACATTTTTTTCCATTTTTTATTTTTGCACTTTGTTGGCGTGATTGATATACATATTGGTACCAAATTTCAGCTTTCTAGTGCTAACGGTTACTGAGATTATCCGCGGACGGACGGACGGACAGACAGACATGGCGAAACTATAAGGGTTCCTAGTTGTCTACGGAACCCTAAAAAGTATCTCTTCCGTTATCTTAATATGCATGTCGTGGCTACACATACTAAATACACATGCAATTACACATAATAAAAAAATCGAGACATTTTCAAGGGCACGATAGCAATGTTAAACAACGTTAAAAACCGGCCAAGAGCGTGTCGGGCCACGCTCAGTGTAGGGTTCCGTAGTTTTCCGTATTTTTCTCAAAAACTACCTGAACATATCAAGTTCAAAACAATTTTCCTAAAAAGTCTTTATAAAGTTCTACTTTTGTGATTTTTTTCATATTTTTTAAACATATGGTTCAAAAGTTAGAGGGGGGGGACGCACTTTTTTTCCTTTAGGAGCGATTATTTCCGAAAATATTAATATTATCATAAAACGATTTTAGTAAACCCTTATTAATTTTTTAATACCTATCCAACAATATATCACACGTTGGGGTTGGAAAGAAAAAAAATATCAGCCCCCACTTTACATGTAGGGGGGGTACCCTAATAAAACATTTTTTTCCATTTTTTATTTTTGCACTTTGTTGGCGTGATTGATATACATATTGGTACCAAATTTCAGCTTTCTAGTGCTAACGGTTACTGAGATTATCCGCGGACGGACGGACGGACAGACAGACATGGCGAAACTATAAGGGTTCCTAGTTGTCTACGGAACCCTAAAAAGTATCTCTTCCGTTATCTTAATATGCATGTCGTGGCTACACATACTAAATACACATGCAATTACACATAATAAAAAAATCGAGACATTTTCAAGGGCACGATAGCAATGTTAAACAACGTTAAAAACCGGCCAAGAGCGTGTCGGGCCACGCTCAGTGTAGGGTTCCGTAGTTTTCCGTATTTTTCTCAAAAACTACTGAACATATCAAGTTCAAAACAATTTTCCTAAAAAGTCTTTATAAAGTTCTACTTTTGTGATTTTTTTCATATTTTTTAAACATATGGTTCAAAAGTTAGAGGGGGGGACGCACTTTTTTTTACTTTAGGAGCGATTATTTCCGAAAATATTAATATTATCAAAAAACGATCTTAGTAAACCCTTATTCATTTTTAAATACCTATCCAACAATATATCACACGTTGGGGTTGGAAAGAAAAAAAAAATCAGCCCCCACTTTACATGTAGGGGGGGGTACCCTAATAAAACATTTTTTTCCATTTTTTATTTTTGCACTTTGTTGGCGTGATTGATATACATATTGGTACCAAATTTCAGCTTTCTAGTGCTAACGGTTACTGAGATTATCCGCGGACGGACGGACGGACAGACAGACATGGCGAAACTATAAGGGTTCCTAGTTGTCTACGGAACCCTAAAAAGTATCTCTTCCGTTATCTTAATATGCATGTCGTGGCTACACATACTAAATACACATGCAATTACACATAATAAAAAAATCGAGACATTTTCAAGGGCACGATAGCAATGTTAAACAACATTAAAAACCGGCCAAGAGCGTGTCGGGCCACGCTCAGTGTAGGGTTCCGTAGTTTTCCGTATTTTTCTCAAAAACTACCTGAACATATCAAGTTCAAAACAATTTTCCTAAAAAGTCTTTATAAAGTTCTACTTTTGTGATTTTTTTCATATTTTTTAAACATATGGTTCAAAAGTTAGAGGGGGGGGACGCACTTTTTTTTACTTTAGGAGCGATTATTTCCGAAAATATTAATATTATCAAAAAACGATCTGAGTAAACCCTTATTCATTTTTAAATACCTATCCAACAATATATCACATGTTGGGGTTGGAATGATAAAAAATATAAGCCCCCACTTTACATGTAGGGGGGGTACCCTAATAAAACATTTTTTTCCATTTTTTATTTTTGCACTTTGTTGGCGTGATTGATATACATATTGGTACCAAATTTCAGCTTTCTAGTGCTAACGGTTACTGAGATTATCCGCGGACGGACGGACGCACGGACGGACGGACGGACGGACGGACGGACGGACAGACAGACATGGCGAAACTATAAGGGTTCCTAGTTGACTACGGAACCCTAAAAACCGACAAAATATTTGAAAGAAACTTAATTTGTCAATTATTTCAAAACCGTGCAAAATTTTACTTGGGTCTTGTTAAGTTCGTGTGACACCTCTTGGCCTGCGGGCCTCACAATAGTAGCCAAGTGCAAAGAGGACGCGCCAACGTGATAGCTCATGTCACGCAACCGTTCTGGTGCCACCCTGTCTACTACCGACCATGGCAAAAGCCAGGAATACTCGTAACGTAGAAAAGTAAAGGTATATGAATAAAATAAAACTTATGGAAACGGATTAAATCGCGTATAATGAATTTAAAATTCATCCCGACGTTTCGAACTCTTTACAGCGTTCGTGGTCAACGGACGTGATTTACGTTTCCATAGTTTTATTTCATGAGTAACTATCGCGGTAACCGTAGACAATATTTTGTATATGAATAAGTTTAAACGTAAAGCGTTAAGTGTTAAGGAGCTAAAACATCGCAAACTAAACCACAAAATTACTTCCTAGTTACAAACAGAAACTCAACGCAGATATATCTCAGATTAATATACAGTGAAACCTCCTCATTTTAGACCTAACCCCGTTGAGATGTTTTGTAATAACAGTGTTATTTCTTGGTAGAAGTAAATATTAAGAGGATACGGTAGCGAAAATGCTAAAATGGAAAGGAGCCCCCCTTTTAACTTGGGAATTTTAGTTAAATATACAAGTGTTATTAACTAGATTTATCGACAAAAAATTGTCCATTAAGAACAACTCAATCAAAAGATATTTCAAAAAAATCTTTAAAATCGAGGTTCCGCTCTCGACTCTTTCCTCCTTCAAAACTTAATCAATCGGAACGAAATTTGAGAATCTGAATAACAATGAAATAATCTATGTCGGACCGTTTAGCTTTTTCGGTTAATTGTTACCAATCTTGAGTATCACACCTTTTTTTGTGCCACAATGGAAAAGGCCGTTTTTGGAAATTTTTGATTGGCTCTAAAGTCTGTAAAAAGCAGAATATCAAAAAAATCAAAACGGTCCGACACAGATAAAAATAATAAGAATCTGTGTTGAAAAAATCATTGCCCTATCTTCAAAAACCAGGGAGGAAATAGTCGAGAGCGTTTGTATGGAGAATTGACCCCTACCGTATCGTCTTAATCACACGATCCGCGACATATAAATATTGGGTGGTTGCGAGATACGATCCATACGAGTACTATACTGAGTACATACATAATTATACTATTAATAGCTTTTTCCCGCGACTAAGCTCGTATTAGAAAGAGACAAAAAGTACCCTATGTCACTCTCCATCCCTTCAACTATCTCTACTTAAAAAATCACGTCAATTCGTCGCCCTGTTTTGCCGTGAAAGACGGACAAACAAACAAACACACACACTTTCCCTTTTATAATATTAGTATGGATTATCAAAGAAATATGTAACTCCGTATAGACAGATAAAGTCTGAGAACAAAACGTACCTCAGAACCATAAAGAAAAAGGTACGGTGGGCTAGATGGCGTTACATCTTTGAGGGACGCTCAGATAGATGGCGCTAATATTAATATTTGAACACAACATTAAGCCAAGAATATGGGCCAAATTGTCAAAACTGAAGTTCAAAAGTTTTACTCTGACAGTAGGTAACTCTCTACAATACTCGATCATTTTTCATATTATAAATGGGAAAGTGTATTTCTGTTTGTCCGTGCTTCACAGCAAAACGTCGCGAAACGGAGTCACGAATTGACGTGACTTTTTAAGTAGAGATCTAGAGATTGTTGAAGGGATGGAGAGTGACATAGGCTTTGTATTTTTCTGACCCCCCACTTCCCTAAAATGGGGGGCTGGACGTTTGTATGCAGCATTCTGACAATAAAATCTTTCATTGACATGTAACTGACAAATGCTTCAAAGTGCAATCAATAATTAATCTAAATAAGGAAACCTAATTAATGGCAACAGCGAGAATAATTAATTGCTCCATATTGAAATATTCACGTTCGATCCGGCAATTCCGGATCTATTCAGCAAATGTCCGGCTTTTTGATTGGTGTTGTAATCTAATTTAGCGAGGGATGCTAGTTTTGAATAAACTTGTTACTAGGGATGGGAAAGTCCGGTTGATCAGGGAATCCGAGCGAATCCGGTACTTTTAGGAGCTACCGGATCCGGGTAAAAAAATACCTAAATTATACTCTTCAACCCCTTATTTGCCAAGAGTGGCACTGAAGCTTTAACAGTTTCATGTGTATGTATGTATGTATGTATGTAAATTATACTGCACGTCATGCGTATCTGCTTATTTGCCTCGTCCTATCGCATAGAAAATGGAATTACTTTTCAATTTGATTTTTATTGTAAAATTGACGTTTTAATCATGTTATACTTTTACTGCTAATTTTTATCTAACAGTTAAAGAGTTCAAATAATAGGTATGCATTATGTCTCATCAAGTCATCACGCACAACAATAGAAATTGTTATTAGAATTTTTTTTAGCTCCATTATTTACATAAACATATTTACATAATTATATAAGAAACAGACTAAACATAAAAGCTAGCTAATGTCTAAAATAGTCCCTTGAGGCATTGTACCAAGGATACTGGCGACATTTCCTCGCTGTATCGCAATGCTGATACGTTCATCGGTCACCAGTTACCTCAACCAGACGCTTCGCTTATTTGATTATTTTCATCATCCTTATAGGTAATCATATAAATCCGGATCTACCCGATGACAATCGTTGACGCTACGTGGCGATAGAAGCATAGCCTGTCTCTGTCGCACCACTGCAGAAGAGCGATAGAGAGAGCTAGCTACGAAGCCCTTACGAAGCGCAAGCGAATCACGTTGACTAAAGACCCTAGTCCGGCTGGATCCGGCCGCCGGATAATAATCAATCCGGTTTCAATCCCTATTTTGTCACTGAAATTTGAATATGAATGTACTGATTGAAGTGTTATTAAATTATTACCCTTACTCACTGCCAGCAACATAGTAGTAAGCTCTGAAATTGAACTTATATCCCACAGTCGACTGCTACGACACTTACAGAAGGAAAAAAGGCTGAGAGATATTGGAAAGAAATAAATGTGTTTTATGTCATAAACACATTAAATTAAAATTTTGAGAAAATCCCCGACCGCGACATAGTGGACCGATTTTCATGAAACATGGCTAAGGACACTCCCGACTAACTGAGGTTTCAAACAAAAAAAAACCAAATCGAAATCGGTTCATCCGTTCGGGAGCTACGATGCCACAGACAGACAGACAAACAGACAGACACACACACACACACACCCAAACAGACACGTCAAACTTAAAACACACCGTCGTTTTTGCGTCGGGGGTTATTAACTCACCTAAACGGGATCCTATAAAAATTAAAATTTTGAAAAACCCCCGACCGCGACATAGTGGACCGATTTTCATGAAACATGGCTAAGAACACTCCGGACTAACACAGCTTTCAAATAAAAAAAAACTAAATCGAAATCGGTTCATCCGTTCGGGAGCTACGATGCCACAGACAGACACACACACAGACAGACAAACAGACAGACAGACAGACAGACAGACACGTCAAACTTATAACACCCCGTCGTTTTTGCGTCGGGGGTTAAAAACAGTATAATATTTCGTTTTGTTTCGGCTTTTGCCAAACTTCTCAGTTATTAATGCGCGGTGAATCTGCCTGGAAGTTATTCTATTAGGCCTGATTTAGACGGCGTGCGAACTCGCATGCGATTTTAGTTACATTGCGGACTGTTGAGGGTACCTACACTTTTGCACAGGCGATCAAATACCGCAATGTAATAATACTCGTATGCGAGTTCTCGTACCGTCTAAATGGGCCCTTACACATTCATACAATCTTTTCATCCAAACCAGTACGTTAAACTGATTTGTTTGAGTTGTAAGTACTATCAGCAGCAAGAGTGCATGGCGAATTTATCAATGAATTCATTTATAATGTCTCCATGAAATTTTGCAGCTCATTGTACAGTCGCCGTAAGATATATCGGGGCTCAATCTTATACTATTAAACGAGCAATTCTTGTATATTTATTTATTTATATATACCGACGATCTCGGAAACCGCTCTAACGATTTCGCTGAAATTTGTTTTGTGGGGGTTTTCGGGGGTGAAAAATCGATCTAGCGTAGCCTTAGATCCCGGAAAACGCGAATTTTCGAGTTTTCATGAGTTTTTCTTTCGCATTTGTAAACGTAAAATATGGTCCTTAATTTCGCCGCGCGCGCATCGATTCCGCGTAGCTCAGTCGCACGAGGTCGGTCTAATGTACGCAGATAGATCGTAGGTGTCAGGGTTTCGAATCCCGGCCAGAAATTAAGTTTTTGTTTTTTGTCTTTTTTTTTGTTTTTGTATTTATAAGAGTTTTTTTTTATCTAAAGACGTGATATATTAAAATAGAACCGAGCGAAGCTCGGTCGCCCAGATATTAACCATTATACGACATTCTTACGCCGTGGCTTGCGTGGGCGACGGTCGCGCGATGGTCGCGCGACGGCGATGCGACGCATACGAAATCAAACCTTATCGATATGGAAGTAGACGATGCGATGGCGACGATCGCGCGACGGTCGCGCGACCGTCGCCCATGCAAGACACGGCGTTACACAGATTGACTGAGTCCCACGGTAAGCGCAAGAAAGCTTGGGGTACTCAGACAACGATAATTCCTCAACTCTCAAGGGCCTATTTTAAAACTTAGCAGCTTTTAAGTTTAGTCTTAGTTATACACTTATACACAGAAAACATCCATAACTCTGTTCTCGTCACACAAATACATTTTAATGCCCTTACCGGGATTCGAACCGCGGCTAAGCAGGCCGGGTCACTACGCGCTAGGCCAGACCGGTCGTCAACATTTTTGTACATTTATACTTTTTTTTTTTTTACATTTTTTGTTCCACTCAGAAGCAACATTTCTTTCAAACTAGTATCTTGAACAGGGAGCTTTTTATTAACCCCCGACGCAAAAACGACGGGGTGTTATAAGTTTGACGTGTATGTCTGTCTGTCTGTCTGTATGTCTGTCTGTCTGTCTGTCTGTCTGTCTGTCTGTTTGTCTGTCTGTCTGTTTGTCTGTCTGTCTGTGTGTGTGTCTGTCTGTGGCATCGTAGCTCCCGAACGGATGAACCGATTTCGATTTAGCTTTTTTTGTTTGAAAGCTGAGTTAGTCGGGAGTGTTCTTAGCCATGCTTCATGAAAATCGGTCCACTATGTCGCTGTCGCGGGTTTTTTCAAAACTTTAATATTGTGGTTAGGTTATAACGGTTTCCTTAAACGAGTTGTCCTTTTCATAGAGTAATAACAACATGGAGTTGGCAAAGTTGCTCCCCAGCTTATTTTGATATGGATCCTTTGGTTGTTTATGATTTTAGCTCAGGTACGTTTTTGAACTTTTACTAATGAACTCGTATTAGTGCAGGCAAAGATGTATAGCTCAGTATAGACAGATAAAGTCGAAGAAAAAAACACCTCGGAACTATCTAGAGTTTACGGTCGTCTAGATGGCGCTAGAAGTTTGCTAATAGCGCTAATATTTGACAATTCAAACACATATTAAGTTTATTCCGCGGTCCTGGGTTCGAATCCCGGTAAGGGCATTTATTTGTGTGATGAGCACTGATATTTGTTCCTGAGTCATGGATGTTTTCTATGTATATAAGTATGTATTTAGCTATTTAAGTATGTATATCGTCGCTTAGCACCCATAGTACAAGCTTTGCTTAGTTTGGGGCTAAGTTGATCTGTGTAAGGTGTCCCCAATATTTATTATTTATTTATTTAAAAATATTTTAAGCAGGTTTAAAATATTTACATACTTACTTATGGAGTTAATATGAAATCGTGTTGAGTGACGTCACGGTCAACTGATTTACTTTATATCTTTCTATCCGACTTCTTAAATAGAAATTGAGTTTAAAAAATAACTATTGCCCATGATTGTCTCGTAACTATGTAATGCTTTATTTCGCGCATGGTATAAAAAAATGTATTTACAGACAATATACATAAAAGTTCCCAATTGTCAAAACTGACAAAAAAGTTTTTAAGACTGTGTCGAGAGATAGCATCCTACGCACTGTGACTCCACTTACTTTGACAGTAATTCTTTATACTCGATCCTCTTTGCTTAAATAAAGCGATATATTCAGCAAGGCTCCAAAGCTAGTTCGCAGAGATGTCGACCCGAAATGTAAACCTGCATGCTGCCTTGCATATTCATTCTGCATAATGCAAGACATTTAAGGGGTACTTATAGCCGATCTTCCATAGAAAAGTGGGTCTCATTTTCCTCTTCTATATTGTGTTTTTTTTTATAATTTACACAGCTATGAATTATTTCGATTTATAACCAGAATAAAATAGGGCTCGCTTTCCTCCTTGAGGCCTTTCAAACTCGATACTTCCGCTGTTGGTAGCTCTTCAAAGGACATACAACATTTAACGAGGTTGAATAACTACTGGACGACGTATGCAAAACAGGAGCGACGCCTTAACACTTTTCACATGCGCTGTCTACGCAACATTTTTGGCATAACTTGGCAGGACAAAGTGACAAACCGAAAGGTTCTTGAAAAAGCGCAGCTGCCCAGTCTTACCGCTCTTCTCAAGCAGAGACGCTTGCGGTGGCTGGGGCATGTGCACCGAATGGAGCCCTCCAGAATACCTCGACGTGTCTTGCTAGGTGCAGTCGCGTATGCTAAAAGGAACGTTGGAAGACCGATGCTACGCTTCAAAGACTGTGTTAAGCGAGATATGTCTGCATTTCAAATCGACCATCAAGCCTGGGAAACCTTAGCTGAAGACCGAGGTCAATGGCGAAAGCGTGTTGTGGAGGGGAGAGGGCTATGCGACGAAGCCTGGTTTAATGCTTTAGATAGTAAAAGGTGTCGTAGAAAGCAAACCGAGACTAGAACCTCAGGTGGTATGAGTTTCCTCTGCCAAAAATGTGGCAGGTCGTGCCGCTCGCGAATCGGCCTCCACAGTCACCAAACCCGTTGTCGAAGCAGCAATGTGTAAATCGTCTGCAATAGACGCAAAGGCCTGTGATGATATTCAAAAATTTAAAAAACTGTGTAATAAATGTTAAAATGTTTATAGCATGTGTGTGGTGACGGGTTAAGAATTTCACCACCCCCTTTCTTCCCGTGGGTGTCGTAGAAGTCGTGTGTGGGATATGGGTTAAATTGTGGCGTAGGCGAGAGGCTGGCAACCTGTCACTGCAATGTCACAGTTGTCGTTTTCTTTCAACCCCTTATTTGCCAAGAGTGGCACTGAAGCTTTAGTAGTTTCATGTGTTCTGCCTACCCCTTTATGGGTTACAGGCGTGATTGTATGTATGTATGTATGTTTATGTAGACGACGGAACTACTAACTTTCGGGCTGCGCGCGTGCTGGCAGCCTGGCCGCTACGGATGCCGCTGCCAGCGCGCGTTTTTTGTTTTTTTGCACTTATTTTTTCGTTTTGTTTTGTCATGTTAATGGGCTACGAATGTTTTATTTTACACATCTTATGAATACGTTTATTTGTAAATATCCAGTGCTTTTTCCTACATAATTATAAAGTTTTTTGTGTTTTATTTACCGTCAGCGGCCCGATCGCCTACACTTTAAATGAGTTTTCTCAAAATGTAAAAATTCAAAGAGGAAAACGGGGACTTCGTTGTATGAAGAACACACATGGCTCGTTTCTACTTAGAAATGTATGGCTGCCTTTATTTATTATAAAATATTCTTTCTAGATGGGTAAAACTATATCATATGTAAAGGTAAACCCTCTTCGTAAGATATCTTTGAAACATATTCAAGGAAACATTTTAATTAGGTATATAAACTCACGCCTCTTCCCCAAAGGAGTAGGCAGAGTACATGAAACTGCTCAAGTTCCAATGCCACATGCAATAAAATGGTTGATAGTTAACGAAATCGTGATACAGTGAACGGTTGATACTGTTGATAGATAGTCCATCGCCCACAACACAATTGAACGGAAGGAAAAAGGTGGTGAAATTCTAAACCTGTCACCACATGAGGACCACAGAAAACATCAAAGTTCAGTAGCCTAACCTAACCGACAGCGAATCTTCGGCCTAAACATTAAATTTGGAACTAAAACTAAATATCGCCCTCCCCTATTTCATATATATGACCGAAGAGTCGAAGTATTATCCGAAACATGTTGTTTTACCGCAACCAAAACTTCGGTCTGGCACAAAAAAGTTAATGTTATTTTTAAACAAATTTTTCGGACACTTGCAGTATAAAGCATCTAAAGTAGACAATTTTAGGGTATTTGTCTTTATTAAGCATTTATTTTCATGGCACGTATGCTCAAGACAGAGCACGTACGATTGTCTGACACTTTGAGGAAGTAGGTTGGAAATACCTGGCGTAAAACTGTATTTTGGTAAGTTAGGTTTGAATGTATTTATGAAATTTAGAGGTGCTATTTATAAGTAGCATTTATAGGTACTATCTTAAGGTGCTCTTACACGGGTAACACAATTCCTAGCAATTTACAGACCATTGCCGCGTTTGCTCCATAGTTAGTTGGTGCGTTGGTGAACAAACGCGGCAATGGTATGTAGACTGGCGATTGTATTGACCGTATAACAGCACCTAGATCTTGTTGGTAGTCTGGGTCCGAATCCAGATAGGGTTCTTTCTAGATTTTTTTAAGGTTCTATGTCCTTTAATATTCGCTTGCAACTTGCAACGCCCTCCGTCGGTCAAAAGTAGCTTGCCGTGATATGTGGGAAGCAATATGTGTCGAGAAGCCTGCTATATTGGTACCTACCCATTACCCATACTATTACCATAGATTAAATATAAAAAGATCATACCATCCCATACCTACATTAAAATGCGACCGCCTAAGAACGAGCATACACTAAACCACACATAGATGGCGCCACAAAAAAATGTCTTGTAGCTTTCGATTATACTTGTATATGGTGTCAAGTGTCAAGTGGCGCTTGACATAGATTTTATGGCTCGAAAGTGACACTGTGACACTTAATGCCAATTACAAATATTCGATGGCAACAAGGCATTTTTTGTGGCGCCATTTATGTGTGGTGTAGTGTATGCGCGTTCTTAGGCGGTCGCATTTTAATGTATGGGATGGTATGATCTTCTTATATTTAATCTATGCTATTACCTACCTACAAGATGAAGGGTCAAATGCAAACGTTAGCTATGAACAAAAAGAAGCGATAGCAAGGTTTAGGTCTTAAGTTGAACAATTTTCTTTTGTATGTTCGAATGCCCTCCTTTACGGGTCGGAATTCTCAACCGATTCTCGTAAAATTTTTGTGACCAGTAGGCCTAGCACATGATGGCCGCGGGAGTATGTCGCCGCGAGATAGATGACACGTCTTTGTCTAATTGTATTAATGACATAAGGACAGGTAGTCTATCTCGCGGCGACATACTCCCGCGGCCATCATGTTGCTAGGCCTGCAGATTCTATGACTCATTTTTTTTTGTCGATCCAGATAATAATTTCAAAGTCATGAGGCCTCCCGCCTTGATTAATAGTCGCTTGACTTTTAAATACATGAATATAGAGTGCTTAGCAAAAAAATGACCTTGTAGAACATGAGCTTAGACGGTATTTAAGTATTTTTCCGTGAGGATATCCTTATTTCAAATATGAAGAAACTGTCATAACGACCATCGTCGACGGGGCAGGTATAAATATCAGCTAGTAACGCCCTCTGTCGGCCGCAGGCGTATCTTGAGGTCGCCGTGATATGTGGGGAGCAATATGTGTCGAGCGCACGCTTGTTTCAATGGTACCTATTCTGTGAAGGGTCAAACGCAAAGGTTAGTTAGGTATCTACTAGAGATTCAACGAATAGTTGTTTGGCCGGATACCGGATACCGGCCGATGGTTGGGCCGAATATTCGGTATCCGGCCGCCGAATATTCGGACAGTAGAATTTTACCTACAATACCTACAATTTAAGCAGGGAGCGGGCGCGTCGTGCAGGTTTTGACTTATTTCGTAGTGAACTTCGCGTGGAGTCCGGTTTTGTTAAATGTTTTTTTTTAATATAATAAAGGGCTATGATTATAAGTATTATAACCGTAACTGTTTTTTTTTACATTTAATTTGTTTACCCCAAAATCATTCAATCAAAAATAGCACATCCGGTATCCGGCCGGATAGTACGTCACTATCCGGTATCCGGCCGAATATTAAAATAAGGGCCGAATAGGCCGGATACCGAATAGTAACCGAATATTCGGTGCATCTCTAGTATCTATTTATTTATGATCACATGCCGTTATACAAAAGGAAAAATTTTTAGACAACGCCACAAGTATAGTTAAGAATTACAATTCAAAATTTGGTTTTCTTTCATCCTCTTAAGTGTCAAGAGTGGCACTGAAACTTGAGCAGTTGCATGTGCTCTGCCTATCCCGTTTGGGAATACAAGCGTGTTTATAATGTGTATGCGTATTTTATGCACATTTTAGGCTCAATTATATTTCATACAATCTACGTACTTATATGGATTGGTTGGATGTTTTGGTTAACAATTTAAATTACGTAATTAAAGAGTAAGGTACAGCGGGGCAAATCTTGACAGGGAGGCAATTGTAACTGATCCATTTTTTCCATTATTACACTATAATGTTAAGTTCTACATGTATCCACTGAATACGTCTACCATAATATAACCGGTGGACACTCTATTTTATAATGCAAACATTGTAAAACAGGGAAAAAATGGACCAGTTACATTTGCCCCCCAGTTGAGATTTGTCCCGCTGTATCTTATAGCCAGTTGCAATATTTGAATCATTCGATTGCTCGGGTATTGGCACGTGCGGTTAAACAACAACCTTTGCCCCCTTGTAAAACAAACAACTATTTTAGGCCTAATTCTTTCTAAAAACTGAGTTCCGATTGAATAAGCCACGCAGGCGAGTTTGGGTCTCAGGAGACCAAAATAGTGGTCTTGGATGACAATTTGTTTTCAGAAATTTGATTTTCCGTATGGTAACGGGTTAAGAATTTCACACCCCCTTTCTTCCCGTGGGAGTCGTAGAAGTCGACTGTGGGATATGGGTTAAATTGTGGCGTAGGCGAGAGGCTGGCAACCTGCCACTGCAATGTCACAATTTCGATTTCTATCAACCCCTTTTTTCCAAGAGTGGCACTGGAACTTTACTAGTTCATGTGCTCTGCCTACCACTTAATGGGATACAGGCGTGATTATATACGTATGTATGTATTTCTTTGAATGGATAGTTCAAAATCCGTCTCGTACCGTTCTGAACTTATGTGTGAAATGTCATTTAATCACCAGTCGCTTTTCGGTGAAGGAAAACATCGTGAGGAAACCGGACTAATCCCAATAAGGCCTAGTTACCCTTTGGCTTGGAAGGTCAGACGGCAGTCACTTTTGTAAAAACGTGCCTACGCAAAATTTTGGGATTAATTGTCAAAGCGGACCCAGGCTCCCAAGAGCCGTGGCGTATGCCGGAATAACCCAAGGAAGATGATGATGAAATGGATAGAGTATCTGTATCTCTCTTACATATTAGTGCGCCAGTGAAAAGAAGTAGTACTTTTGCGATGTCGAAGCCAATAACAAGGAGATGATTTTCAGCAAGCAATTTGCAAACAACTGGGTACCCCTACCAACGTCAAATCGCTTACGATTCCTAAGTGTTTCATAGCTGGCGGTCCCTATAGTCCCTATCGCTCTTCTATAGTGATAGTCATTTCGGTCCCACGGGCCACGTAGCATCATCGACTGTCACTTTAACTAGGCATCAGGACATTTTGAAATACCGTTCAAATTATTTGGGGTACGGTAAACCAAGGAACTATTTAATACCTACGCTGGTTCACGGGAACCTATTATGTTGTCCTCCGAAAGCGTTGGAACTAACAGTAGCAAACAAAAGAACGCGGACGGAGATGTATCGCGGTGTCGGCGGGCAATTTATCGCGCGATGTATGTAGCGTCACGGACCACAGACACCGTATTATGAAGCGTCGAAGAGCGTGAGGTCAGCAGACATTTTACTGGTAAAATACCACAATTTGAGTAGCGCAATTAAGTAGCCTCTGACACTATTACATAGTATAACAGTCCCTGCAGGTTCAACTCTAAGTGCGTTTTCACATTATCCGATCCGATATCGGATGTCGGAAGGATTTCAAAGGGAAAAATCAAAGATGGCGTCCTTAATGTATAGGATATCGGTTCTACGTCCGATATCCGAATTGTGAAAACGCACTAAGGCACCCCACCAAGAGAGACGCGATGATAGCGCAAGCGAGTCCTCGTTTATATAATAGTTCGTCGCCGAGATGAACTATAAATCCCTAACTCTCTCTTTTATTTACACGGGTGTGACTATCTTTTGTTCATTTCTATCGCCAATAGCTCATAAATATCATCGCTAACTTGCTTTTGGTGGGGCCAGTACCTAAAGCTATTTTTTTTTTAATCTAAAATTATACGAGTGCTGGATTTAAACGGTGACGTAATAAAATCAAGCGGTTGCGTTCCCACACTACATTACTATGGGAACATGTGTGGGTGACTTTGGCTTCAGATGCTTCGAATCGCTTTCGGATGTAAGAAGCGCCAGGCATCCATTGGCTCGTTCGGTGGACGACATTCGAAAAATGAATGAGAATTCAGAGGTGCTCCGCAGTTTTTCGAATGTCGTCCACCCAACGAGCCAACCGATGCCAGGGCCAGGCCCAGGCTTCTTACATCCAAAAGCGATTCGGAGCATCTGAAACCAAAGTCACCCACACATATGTGCCCAGCCCAGGACCGGGATAAGTGGCGTAGAAAGCCTATGCTCAGCAGTGGGCGATTGACGGCTGCAATGATTATGATGATGACTTTGGTTTGAATGCTCCATCTAGTAGTTGAGGTGATCTGTTCATTGCGAGGTGAGTTCGTTCGGGCGATAAGCGATAAATATATGAGCAAGCGAAATGTACCAGGTATTTGGAAAACATTTGTATGCAATGGTTGGGTTAAATAAAATCTAAGTTTGCGTCGATGTATTTCGTATCTGAAATCAACTAGGATTTATGTAGGGGAAGACGGAATTAGTTGAATTCAGTTATTAGGAAAGACGTATGTTTTAGTTGATCTCTCACTTTATAATCAAATGTGATTGTGTCTTATAATGATAAGTAGGTATTTGAAAGACGAAGCATCCAATTTCAGTATAAAACTTTGTTATTATACCTTAGTTTTATACAGAAATTGAATGATTCGTCTTTCAGATGTGTTATTATACCTTATTCAATTCAATTCAATTGACAAAACTCCGTGTTCTAATATTAATTGCACAAAAAAGACATTATTTATTATCTACTACATAGTTACGAGTAACACAAAATAAATATTTATTTATTTATTTATTTAATCTCTATTGCACAAAAGAAAATCTTGCAGTACAAAAGGCGGACTATCGACTGGATCAATGTTATTTTCCACATTACCAACGTAACAGTGCGTTCCATTTATTACTTAATCAAAACATTGAAATGTAATGATAAGAAAACACACGACGCTTTCGAAATCGTGTGATTTTTACGAAGCGGCGAAATTGGACTAACATTCGTATGCGTTGGTAGATTATTCTGTTAACATATGAACAGAATATTCATACATTTCCATTGGGCTCATAGCGACTCTGCATACATATGCATTTATCACATGTAGGGGAAAGACGGCTATATCGTACCACATCTAAATTTCCGTTTCAGGCAACGCTTAAAGCTATTTATTTATTTATTTATTTAACCTCTATTGCACAACATAAAGTACAAATGGCGAACTTAATGCCTTAAGGCTATATTTAATGCTTGTATTTAATGGTTATATTATATTTAATGGCTTAAAGCTATATTTGGAAAGAAAGAAATATTTAGCATGCCGTAAAAAAACTTGAGGTGGAATATTTAGGAATGGCAAAGATATCACATTTCCCTTTAATCTTTGAAGGTATACTTATGATTCTAATTTTGCTAGTCAAGTTCCTCAGCTAATGTATTACATGTTCAAACTTTTATAACATTACCACGCACCGTAACGATATCCTAACAAAGCGATTGGCTGGTAGAAATAATTTCCTGGCAGCGCCATCCAATATGTATCATTGCCTGTTAATGATTAATATGATTATGTCATTTTTTTCTTTTCTTCAGTAAAACTTAAGATAGATGGCGATGATAGCGCTCTATGATGGCGCCAACTATGCAAACCATTGACAGCTATCAACCAAATTGTACATAAAATGTACTTTTATATTTTCTGTCTGCTAGCTAGCTGTCTAGTTTCCGAGTGAACGTTTCCGAATGGATCAATTATTACGATTTAACCGACTCTCCCCTACTTGAAAGCTCCGGAAATATTAGGTAAGTATATAGGAAAGGGAAAATTATTCTTAAATAAAATACAATTTTAAGTCATTAGAAAACGCAAAATATATTAAAATGCCAAGAACAAATGAGAAGAAGACACTTTTTATTGAAACCGAGTTACAAAGTGACCGATTTTAATTGCTTTCCAGGGTAGTTGGAAACCGGTTTCTTGGCCAATACGATGAAAGCTGAACAAAACAAGAAGCCACAGTAAACTATACCAGCAGAATAGATATTGTGTATTCGGGTGTCATGAGTACCCGAACAGCTTTTAAAAAAAAGTCCCTTAAGGACTTATTTTTACAGTGTTGAATTTCGTTCTTTTGCTTTATTCCATTGTAATTTATTTCGATATTTTACAGGAACTTGGGACTTAACAGGCTATAAAAATTGTTTATGTCGACGTACGATTGTGATTCAGCAAAACAAGAAATTACACATCGTGTAATGTAAAAATGTCTTCGTTCCTTGAGTAAACGAGGCCCGGGACGAATAAAATAGTCGCTTGTATATGAGCTTAATGTAGATAAAAACATTATAGAGGAACTTTACAATCTGTTAAGTCTTGCGTTCGGGGGTCAATATTCAAATAATATGAACTAGCTTGGCGAATTCCTCTGGGTAACAACGGACTCAAAAATAACCATTGGGGAATTAATTTTGCCGTTAATGTTCTTCTAGTTTTGTGATCATTTAGTATTAATTTCTCAAAAATAAGGTTACAATATTACTTTTGGCAAAATAATCTATTTACCTTAGCAATAATATGCAAATCCGTACATAAATATTAACTTTATAACTAATTATCTATTATATAGACTAGCTGTGTAGAGGTAGACAGTGTAGACAGTTTTGCGGACGTTGTATTTATTTTTATGTTCATGTACGATGCTTATTCAATAAACAATTCCAATTAAAAACTATGAATGATTAATTTGGTCCAACATATGATACACTAAACATGATTTCCAAAAAGCCTTCATGGGCCTTTTGAAATCGCGCGTATGCCATTTAGTCTGCGAAACGCGCCTTTGTAAAATATAGGGAAAATATTCACTACGTTTCAACTTTACATCAATCGTGACTCACTTATGCCTTATGAAGTATTAAACGATAAGTAGCTAAACGAGTAATGCGATAATTACTAGAAATGTAGGCTTTTAGGTCACAGTTACTGTGTCCTTGTGTCCTATGGCCGTGCCTAGAACAACTTCTAAGCGGTTGTTTTTATGCATAATGCGGCGTGTCGGCGGTCCCGAACAAAAACTAAGCCCAAACCCAACTTCCATTTAAATTGTTGGAAATTCGAGAACGGGAGGAGATGGTAGGTACTAGGGATGTTACGAATATTTGCATTCGCATTCGCATATGCGAATGATTCGCATTCTTTTAAACATTTGCATTGACATTCGCATTCGCTTCAAACGATGCGAATGTTTTGCGAATGCGAATGTGTGCAAGTCGCAGCTTGTTCCTCGCCCGCGCCGGCCGCTCCAATTGCTACTTGTCGACTGTCGACTCGCGCATGCGCAGATAGGTCAAATTCGTACGGCGTGAAGTTCGTACTACTTCGTACTCGGCATTTTGACCAAATAAAGAAAGAAAGAAAGAAAGTTTATTAACAGAGTTAGGTTTCTACATTTCCAGGGGTCCTCGCACTAGGCTGTGCCTGTGTCGCGGGGAACCATTTACATTGTGTTACTGAATTAGTTACAATTTTAAATAAAACTACTTAAAAGTAAAATTTATACAACCAAGGCTCAAGTTGAAACTAAAAGGTTGCTACGAAATCTTCTGTCTCAGCATATTTCTGTGAATGCAAAAAATTCCAGAGTGATACTTTTGCCTCCTTTAGACTACAGACCCTAAGGTTACATAATTTATTAATTGCGTTGTATGTAGACGATTGCTTGGTTTTTATTTTGGTTTTTTATGAAATTCAGCGATATTCGCATTCGCATTCGCATTCGCACATTCGCATTCTGAATATTCGCATTCGCGAATGTGACACAATCGACATTCGTGACATCCCTAGTAGGTACATTGCGTCCCTTATTACTTTATAAAAGATTCTTATTTCGTGTTACATTTTTTACTAATGTATAGTTGTTTCTCTTTATATACTAATTTTCCTATATTACGGTACTCTTCTAACCTGAGATAGGAGCACTATGACACAGACTATACAGCGTGTGACCACATAGTATACAGCGTGTAAATGACATAAGGGCGAATAATGTATCCAGTTATAGTATCTGATCATACGAGTCGTATAGGATAATCATTTTGTTAAAATATGTTATTAATTCATAGTTTTTTTTTATCTGACCAAGCAGCAATGTACGCCGTGTCGTAATAACGTTTAGGTAGGTGCACTATGTATTAAATAAATTAAATAATTATGTATGAAAAAAAATCTCATGTATTAAAAAAATAATGTAAGTAGGCTCCTTAGGTCCGATACTAATCGTTATTAAGATATTCGCCCGTATGGAATACACATGCTGTAGAAACATGCCAACATGCAAACTGTCCTTTGAGGAGTTTTGATTATGACATTGATTCATCAAAGCCGTTTGATTAGAGACTGGTTACCGCGAACCACATTCGACGTTCGATGTTCGTTCCTTTACGTGCAAATTTATAAGTTCGCGGTAGACCCTCCACAATGCGATCGTATCTAATGCCTAACGTCTGCGCAGACTTTTTCATAATGACCCGTATAGCTATAATTGCTTATGATTAAAACGAATTAAAAAAAACAATAGAAAAATTACAAATTGAAGCCCCTCTTACTACTTATGCCACAAATATTGTATCCGTATCACGAAAAAATATTATTCATATTCAACTTCAATCGCAAAATTTTACGTATTTACTTAAGGTACAGCGGGGCAAATCTCGACTGGGGGTCAATTGTAACTAATCCATTTTTTCCATTATTACACTATCATGTTGAGTTCTACATCTACATATATCCACTGAACCTGCCTACCATATAAATATTAACCGGTGGACACTCTATTTAATAATGCAAATATTGTGAAACATGGAAAAAATAGACCAGTTACATTTGCCCCCCAGTCGAGATTTGCCCCGCTGTACCTTATTGATATTGACTAGGGTCTTACAAATTCGCATTCCATGTGCTAAAGATCCCAAGTAGGTACAGCATGTTTTTCTTCGAAGCTGCATATATATTACGGCATGTCGTGGAAAAAGGCTCTCGAACATCTATTGTTAGGGGCCAGTAAAGTTAAGAACACACTGCATGCGAAGGTTTTCTATTTAATTTATTGAGAAGTCAAACGGTCACATAAACAATATTATTTTTGATGTAAGTATTGGGTTGGTAAGAAAGTAATGAGCGATCGATTGAATTCCACATAAAATTTTTGAGAGAGTTCTAGAATCTTCTATGGTCGAAAGTATATAAAGGGCGAGTCGCACAGTTTCTCGTCAGTCATTCACTAGCTGTCGCCGAGCTAATATAAGGAAGAAAATGGACGAATTAAAAGTGCATGTAAGGCATTGCTTACTATATGAATTTCAGTCTGGCCATTCAGCCGCCGAAGCAGTGCGTAATATATGTCAGCGTGTTGCTCCTGAAGTTGTGTCTGAGGCCACGGCGAAACGATGGTTCCAGCGGTTTCGTAGTGGCGACTTTTCATTATCAGATCAACCTAAGTCTGGTCGACCGGTGAAGATTGATGTAGCCAAATTTAAAACCTTAATTGAAGGAGATCCGAGGCTAACGAGTGGTACTCTTGCTACCGAGTTAGGCTGCTCTCATGTCACCATAGAAACACATTTACACGAGTTGGGAAAAAACTACAAATACAGTGTTTGGATACCGCACGAACTTGATAGAAATCAACTAAACCGCCGTGCCGATATCTGCATACAACTTCTGTCTTTTCGCCGCACATTCAACTGGTTGGACCATCTTATCACTGGAGATGAAAAATGGGTCTTATATATAAATCACACACGCAAACGTCAGTGGCTAGCTCCAAACGAAAAAGGAATAGAGGCACCAAAAACAGAGCCTCATCCGAAAAAAGTTATGCTGTCCGTTTGGTGGGATATTCATGGTATTATTCACTGGGAACTCCTACCAAGTGGAATGACTGTTACCGCATCAGTATACTGTAATCAGCTTGAAAATTTAAACCAAAAAATCTGTCAGAATCGTCCACAGCATGCTAAAGTTTTTTTCTTACACGACAATGCTCGCCCACACATTGCAAAAGTGACTTGGCTAAAGCTATTGGAGCTAGGTTGGAAAGTGATACCTCATCCACCGTACTCTCCAGACTTGGCACCTACGGATTACGCATTGTTCAGATCGCTAAGCAATGCCTTGAATGAAAAAAAGTTCGATGATCAAGCCCATCTACGACAGTACATAGCTGAGTTTTTTGAATCTAAACCTAAGAATTTCTTCGCCGATGCTATTCATTCTTTACCAGAACGATGGAGACAAGTAGTAGATAACGAAGGTCGTTATATTTTTGATAAATGATTAAAATAATAAATTAAATAAAAATTACAATATTGGTTATGATTCGCTCATTACTTTCTTACCAACCCAATACTAAGTACTACGAGTACAATGTACTATCATTCAAGTAAAAACATGTCAGGAGGTTCGTTAATAAGTTGTTTTGTTACGCCGTGTCTTGCGTGGGCGACGGTCGCGCGACCGTCGCCGTCGTGTCTCATCGCATCGCCTACTTCCATATCGATAAGGTTTGATTTCGTATGCGTCGCATCGCCGTCGCGCGACCATCGCGCGACCGTCGCCCACGCAAGACACGGCGTTAGACTCAGTGAAAAATAAAGCTCATATTATAAATAAATTGACTTAGTTCCATAGTAAGCTAAACACGAAAAAATACTCAGTCCTACCATGTCTTATTGCGTGAACCGATTTTAATCACTTCTTCTATTTGAAAGCAGGTACCTTTATTGCTATTCTGTAAAAATTACATGTAGGTACAATAAACACCCGTAAGGGTGGTGAAATTGAAAATGTAAATCTGAAAGGCCTTTTATTAATTAAAAAAAAGTTTTCAAGATATATGTACGATTTTATTTTTCCTGTAATAGTTATTTATTATAATAGCCATATTTGGTAAAAGTTTCATAAATTTTCGTAGGTAAACTTCGGAGGTAAAGGAGGGGCGGTATTTTTTTTTACATTTTCCTTCAAAAAACGATTTCTTCTCACAATGAAAAAATTATAAAAAATATTTTTGAGATGTACAGTTTCAGCTCTTTCTAACGATACCCCACTTGACCTAGTAACTTGACATTTATATTTTGCCCCTCTTTCATTTTGGCCATTTTCTATAATTAATATTATTAAATAAAATAAAAAATAATACTTTCAAATTGTAGAGGTACGATAGTACTCTTTATTATACTGTGGTCCTACAGTAAGCTCAAGGTGCCTTATAAGTATGTTGTGGGTACTCACTCAGACAGGGATTTGTATCCAGTACTATCGGCTTCACAGACTGGGCCACTGCCACTACTCGCTACCCCCAAGGCTAGACGGGTCGTTTCTTTTAAGATATTATACAGGGCCCATACCGAATAAGAGACGCCCAGGTAGCATACCGAACAGAGAAGACAGCCTCTCACATGATGCTGGAGTGCAGCGGAGTGGCTCCATACAGGCCAAAACATCTGGGATCCCCGTGAGAATTCCACGAGGTCCTACTAAACACGAACAGTGTGCGTAGCCGAATGCACAAACGCTCACGAAACGCTCACGATAATATCACTTTCGTAGCTACGTATCTATCTCTATCGCTCTTGCGTATTGGCGCGACAGAGCCAGACTAAATTTCTGCGGCGTTTTGGTGGCGTTTCGCGTCACAGAAATGCCATTCGGCTACGCTCCAGATCTCATAGGATTTCTCGAGGAGTTGGGATGGCTAGCCAACCCATGTGGGGTTCACGATCACGCAAAATAAGCGCAGGACGTCGAGTTGCGGATAATCGAACTACAACAATATCCACGTACCAACCGTAATCCCAGTGTGTGCCCGCCTAATCCTAGCGCAATCGATAACGCTGAACCGTAGCCGCTTCCAGGAACCGCTAACTGGGCGAAACGCGAACCAAATAATGGGAATAGCGGCTTAAGGTTTCCTTTCAATTAGGACAGCAGATTTAATCCATACTAATATTATACATGGGAAAGCGTGTGTGCCTGTTTGTTTGTCCGTCTTTCACGACAAAACGGAGCGACGAGTTGACGTGATTTTTAATTGGTAGGTGGTATTTTACTTACAGAGGTTCGATTATGAGCTTTGTTTAATAAAGATAAACGAGGAGGTTAAATAAAAATGAAACTTTACTACTTTATTTTACATTTAAAGGTACATTTATTGAAGTTTAAAAAAGTCGATATTTTTTTTGTTCAAACTGTTTACACTTAAACACCGTAAAGTGTTTACAGCTTTCCTTATTTATACACTGTTTAAACCATGTAAACAAGCATTGTTCTAAATTAGGGAACTCAACAATTCTTCGTCTTTTACATAAAAGACTTTCGCCCGATTCTTGCTTCTTCAATATTTCATCTTTGTTTTTTGATATGATGGATAATGTACTCTCATGTATTCCAAACTGAACTGCAAGGTCTTTTCTTTTCAATCCACTTTTCACAGCTTCAATCGCTTTTAACTTCTCAGCATATGTTAATGCTTTCAGTTTTCGTTTTAAATTCATTTTCACTCACAGTAGACACATTGGGCAAAGAGATGCTGCCAGAATGAAGGCTAAAAGATACTCACACAAACAGACAAATAAGTTACTGTACTTAGACTTTAGTCTATTGTTTACATTTTGAAGTCATTTGGTAAACACGTGTAAGCAATAGACAATGACAATGGTCTACAGGAAACCTTTTTTGATTCCACATTCGTCTCATTGAAAGATGATTGAAGTTACAAAGGTCGTCGTCAA
Organism: Leguminivora glycinivorella; assembly: GCF_023078275.1. Taxonomy (NCBI): domain Eukaryota; kingdom Metazoa; phylum Arthropoda; class Insecta; order Lepidoptera; family Tortricidae; genus Leguminivora; species Leguminivora glycinivorella. The sequence goes on from NC_062982.1 coordinate 3,374,676, forward strand.
TACAACTTTGAGTTACTGAGGTGCGAGGCCCAAATTATTCGTTTAAGTTATAGAGGGTTCGAATTTTAAGTAAAAGAGGTTTGGGACTTCGAGGGGAAGGGAACACAACATTTTATAACTTTATAGAGGTTTTTACGTTATCGAGGTTTAAGTTATCAAGGTTCTACTGTAGCACTAAGTTTTAAACGCAAAAGACTGTACGTATAAAACTTTCTGTGTTACAACACAACTTATTTTTTTTTTGTGGTTTTGAAGTACGAACTGTATTGCACCCTACATTATTTAACCAGCTAATGACCAGAATCAATTGTTTTATTTTATTTATTTTCTTTATCAAGGGAAAAAACAGCATTATTAAATTTTATACATAAGAATCGTACAATTAGGTGGACAACGTTTTCACTAATAGTTGAAATTCATTAAAAATCATTTTGCTACTCAATAAAGTATAAGTACCTACATTAAAATGTACGCATGAACTTCCTGAACATTTTAGACCTGGATATTTATGAAAGCGATACAGTCGTAATACTGCAGCAGTTATGGTGCTGTCGTATTCTAAAAAGTACCTTTATTGCAACATATTAAACCAAAATGTATTCTAAAACGGCTTTTAAAAGCCCTCTTGAACACGCGCGTATGCTCTTTGGTTTGCGGAATACTCCATTTTTCTCTTGAAACGGTAAGTTGTTAACCTAGTACTTTCAGTGTGCGGTAATTACTAGTCAGTAATAGTTTGTACTCTTTATTTTACCTATTTTTAGCGAGTTTCTTTTAGTATTCTAGTTTTTAGCTTCGATGATATTCGACATCAAAAAAAGGATTAAGTACTGTGTTAGGAACGAGATGGATAATGACCTTAGTTATAATTAGCATTTTTAACCCCCGACGCAAAAACGACGGGGTCTTATAAGTTCGACGTGTCTATCTGTCTGTCTGTGTGTGTGTGTGTCTGTCTGTGACATCGTTGCTCCGAAACGGATCAACCGATTTATATTTGATTTTTTTTGTTTGAAAGCTGGGGCTAAGAGCCAATATATCGGGTCGGGAATTTTTTTTTTTCAAAATTTTAATTTTGAGAATTTTTTACGTGGTGCTACTTTCGCGCACTTGTGCATAAAATATCAACATTAAAAATGCATTAGGGTCAGGACCTCTCCTTCATTAATATCAGCCTCTCATCTAGCCATAGCTAGCCATCATATCAACCAACATCATAACTCTACGCTGGACGTGAAATCTAGCCTTGCATCCTAGTATCGCTGTACTCGTAACGTCGTATAAGCCATAGACTAGGTACTAGAACAGAAGTACGAGTCTTTATGACTGCCAAAGCTATGATAAACTTCGTAAATAGATAGGGTTTACTGCCTTGAATAACTTAACTACAAAATTTGAATTTTGAAAAAAACCCCTACATTGTGTACTCATTTTCGTCAAACATGGCTAAGAACAATTCCGACTTATTCAGCTTTCAAACAAAAATAAAGTAAAACTAAATCGGTTCATCCTTTCGGGAGCTATGATGCTATAGACAGACATTCACACACAGATAGACACCTCAAACTTATAACACCCCGTCGTTTTTGCGTCGGGGGTTAAAAAATGACTACGTCACACCTACATAATTCTGAGCCTCTTGTGCAAATTAAACCTTTTATTTTCTCGCTTGGTGGAGCTGCTCAAATTCCCAAACGTCACTTTTTCGAATGTAATTTTTCTAGAGTGTACGGTTGGTTGAGGGATCCTGGTAGGGTCGCCATGTACGGTTGGCGGAATATCAATAAAATTCGGAGCTCGATTATATTGAATTGAATCCCAACTTATAGACTACTCAATACATGGATGACATAATTATATAATATCTATAGATACACATACACCACATGAAGAAGATTTTCGGCCACAGTTTTTCGGCCATATATTAGTATGAACATTATTCAATGGGGTAATAAGTGAATTAGAAAAGAAAATTATTTAGTCCAAAAGTAGGATTACGGAGTACGTACGGACAACAAGATGACGGAAAAACAGTTCTCCAAAGTAACATTTTAGATGTGGCTGAAGTCACTTAAGTCGTTTCCTAAAAGAGTCGCACTGTCCGAAGTAGCCGAGGTGAAATATGATGCAAGCATAATGCACGAGGGAATGCATACACAGACTTATAAATCTGGAGCCTGGGATTCTCTTTGCTGGGATAAAAATATTTTTCAGTACAGATGGTGCTTTTTGCCCGTACTAATGCGCAAAGTGATTCATTTCTTATCAGGTCGAAACTTCAGAGAGTAATCAATTTGAAAGCTAAATTAGATGGGAGTGTTTTTAGCCATCTTATCATCTATTTACATATAATTTATAAAAATAATAACTAAAATATGTAAGCCACCAGTGACCGAGCCAGGAATCGAACCCGAGTCTCCAGCTTACGCAGCCTTACATCGTTTGGCAACTAGTTTATGAACCTTAATAAAGTTCTGAGACTCAAATGGCAAAGAAGCTAAACCAAGTCATTTGTAACTACTATTGACTCCAGGAGCTATAAATGAAAATAATACATATTATAGGGCATTCTTATACAGACTAACTGAGTCCCACGGTAAGCTCAATAAGGCTTGTGTTGTGGGTACTCAGACAACGATATACATATACTTATCTCGAACTCGGGAACAAATATCTGTGTTCATTACACAAATAAACCCCTTACAGACAGGGATTTGAATGGGAATGGGAACTACCGCTACCAGACTGATCGTCAATATAAGTCAAAATATCAAAATTAATTTGTACTTTTACAATTATTAAACGTCAACTAAGGGAGTTCATTGATTATCAGTTCATCATCAGACTTTATCACTCTGTCAAAAGCTTTTGCGATCAACTAAAAGGCATCCTCCCATAGTGGCAATCAGTAGACCACTTGCGAATTTTTTTCCAGTAAGATTCCCTTCTACAAATTACAAGCACATAACCGCACTCGACACAAATCGGCTTACCACATAAGAGGGATAATACATGCCCACAACAACATACTTTCCTCAATTCATTAACGCCAGGCAGTTTTCCGGCTTCGTTGTAATAGGAGCATTTTTAAGCCGCTCTGGGCAGCTTTGTTACAAACTTGCTGCACTTGTTATTCATAAATTTTAACAGTTTGGTGTAACTGACAAGTCATCATCATCCTCCTTGCGTTATCTCGGCATTTTGCCACGGCTACTGGGAGCCTGGGGTCCGCTTTAACAACTGATCCCAAGATTTTAACGTAGGCCCTAGTTTTTACGAAAGCGACTGCCTTCTGGCCTTCCAACCCCTGATAAACTAGACCTTATTGGAATTAGTCCAGTTTCCTCGTTTTTTCCTTCACCGAAAAGCGACTGGCAAGTATCAAATGACATTTCGCACATAAATTCCTAAAAACTCATTGGAGCGAGCCGGGGTTCGAACCCGCGAGGTTAAGGTTAAGGTTAGGTACCAGCCGGGATAATAGATGAACTCCGATGGAAACGCAGTCTGGCACTGTCGTGCCCAAGGATGATTTTTTATATAGGGTTTACAATCTTCATACCTTCAATCGTACCTTATTTTTTAGCACCTCCTCTTAAATTCATACCGAATACTGGCCGAATGGCGTCGTGTTTCGGCGGTTCCGGGGCAACTTGCCTAACCCTACGCCGTGTCAGACGACGCAACGGATCCACGCTGTTACGTCGTTGCCTAAATAGATAATAGTTTTTTTTGTCTGTTTTAACTCTGTCTTTTACTATTCATGTGCTACATGTATTTTTATATTTTTTTTATTTCAAGATGCCTTGTTTTTACTATTATGCTGTGTAACTTATTTGAATAATAAATAAATACGAGTAACTACACAGATAATGCCTACAATTTTTTTTAATGTATATATTGGCGTGATATCATTAACAAAATATGTCATTTGTTCTTATGAAAAATGAAAACCCGCAAACATATTTGGGAAAAATATGATTTTGGCCTCTTCCAGACTGCGAAACAGCGCCATTAAGTTTTAAGCCTAAAAGGCATATTTCAAGGGTACGATTTTTTTGTTGGGCTTTGTCAGTTCTGTATGGAATAGTCGTTTGGTTGTGCCAGAACGGATTTTTTTTTTATAAAGTGAGTTACTGGAATTTAGAGCAATGCTCTATCATATATCCATTAATGATACTGGGGACGCTATTGCACAACACCCTGCATTTTATGATTAAGCACTGAGACTTGGCACAGGTTGTTCCTTGGGTGGCCCTGAGTAGATAAAGATCGGGAGGCATTGAGAGCCCCCCTTAATTTAGGAGGGAAGAGGGGGGGAAGGCTGGCGCCGCCGCGCTTCCTTTGAAACCATATTTCTCTAAAACTATACAAAATATGGCATGCGATATATCATTTTCGGATAAATGAAGGACGAGGAATTCATTTTTGGAACAAAAAAAATGTATTTTAGAACAAAAATACAAAATAAAATGGGAAAATCTGAAAACGAGATTTTTTTTTATACATATTATTGCACATTTTATGAAAACTGTAATGGTTTTTTCTAAATAAAAAATATTATTTAATATCTACATTTATCTAGTTTTAGAAAATGTATAATTTGTTATAGAAATATATTATAGGACGAGTGATAAAAAATAATTTACATCGCCCGATAGGGTGATTTGAATGCTCATTTCAATAAGTTTTGTCAATGATTTCAGGTATAATCACTATTTTTAACACACGAAAGCCGTAATCATTGTAGTTTATGGCTATTTTAGTGATTAATGTACTTAAAATAAAAAAAAAATACAAAATTTTAAAAAAATATTAAAAATGTGATATTTTTTTTAACATTATCCTATTTTGTTCTTTCTACACAATATATATCTAAAAGCAATAAATATCAATAAAAAGCCACATTTATACAGTTTATAAAAATATATAGTTTGTTATATAAATATATTACGAAACGCGAGATAAAAAATAATAAAAATGAAAATTTTAATGTACATCTTACGTTGCATTATTCGATGAGGTCCTCACCTCATCGAATAATGGTACTACCCGCTATGCAGTGGAGTTCGTCTAGTAATACAGAAATATACTTATTCTAATAACGTTTACACATGTAGGTATATCACGACCCAGTACAGAAAATTGTAAAAGTCCTATAATATAGTTTATTTTGATTGTAAAATAAAATTGCATGTGACTTATATTGCAAAAAAATGTCTTAATCACGTTCTCCTCTCCTAAAGCAGTTCTGCATGCATAGGCTTGAAGATTTTTAAGTTTACTAGCAGAATTTAGTTACTTCCTTTGGGCCCCCTTAAATCGGTTTTACCCATCCATAAAAGATAAAATAAAAATCGTCATATTCTTCCTTTCAGTATCAATGATAGTTAGTTATTGCGCAATAGTGCCATAAAAAATAAACTAGATTCGTATTAGCATTAAACATTAATGATTTTTGAACTAAGACATTGCTTTTGTACAAAGGAGAACCTCAAAAAATGGTCTGACTAGACGAAAACATGTGTATCGGGGCTAGTACTCAAGGCTCTCAAAAAGTGTAGCTATTTTGAGTTATTCAAATAAAACAACATGAATAGTCTGAATTTAATTATGTATATATCAGAACATCCACTGCATAAGCACATCAGCTCCGAACATTTAATTTAAAAAGTATTTTTTTACGGTTACACCTTACGCGGCACTGTTTTTTATTACACCTGCATCCGACAATTTCGAGGCATGTTTCTGCAGCAACAGGCAACGTTGCGGGCAAGTAGGCTCCCAAATCCCAATTGTTACAGACTTTCGTCCAGCCACAAGTAGAAAATAATGGCAAATTTTGAATTGGGTTTAGTTGACCCCATACATGGACACCTTGATATACCTATAACCCTTATAAAAATGGTGCAAGGCAGCTTTTGTCGGTGAAATGCTGTTAATTTGGCGGTCTTTTTTGGTTAATAACTATTTTCGGCACTCGTTAACCAAAGTACAGGACGCAGATCTGGAATAATAAATATGTCAAGTAAGAATTATCCATAAATTATGCAAATCATATAGATAACTACTATTTCACAAGATGTATGTATTAGGATCAGATGTATATATCTGACCTATCATATCAATCGATCATTTCATGTAATATAAATAGTTAAATTCAGACTATATAGGAGTAAGTTGTTTAATTTGAAGTACTCTAAATAACTACACTTTTTGAGAGCTTTGAGTACCTTTACCTCACCTCATCGAATCATACAAGCTGACCCGTACCGTACATCAAGATCGCCCTGCCACGTCACTTTCATTATTTTTTATCTCGCATTTCGTAATATATTTATATAACAAACTATATATTTTTATAAACTGTATAAATGTGGCTTTTTAATGATATTTATTGCTTTTAGATATATATTGTGTAGAAAGAACAAAATAGGATAATGTTAAAAAAAATTATCACATTTTTAATATTTTTGTATTTTTTTTTATTTTAAGTACATTAATCACTAAAATAGCCATAAACTACAATGATTACGGCTTTCGTGTGTTAAAAATAGTGATTATACCTGAAATCATTGACAAAACTTATTGAAATGAGCATTCAAATCACCCTATCGGGCGATGTAAATTATTTTTTATCACTCATCCTATAATATATTTCTATAACAAATTATACATTTTCTAAAACTAGATAAATGTAGCTATTAAATAATATTTTTTATTTAGAAAAAACCATTACAGTTTTCATAAAATGTGCAATAATATGTATAAAAAAAAATCTCGTTTTCAGATTTTCCCATTTTATTTTGTATTTTTGTTCTAAAATACATTTTTTTTGTTCCAAAAATGAATTCCTCGTCCTTCATTTATTTGAAAATGATATATCGCATGCCCTATTTAGTATAGTTTTAGAGAAATATGGTTTCAAAGGAAGCGCGGAGGCGCCAGCCTTCCCCCCCTCCTCCCTCCTAAATTAAGGGGGGCTCTCGATGCCTCCCGATCTTTATCTACTCAGGGCCACCCAATGAACAACTGTGCCAAGTCTCAGTGCTTAATCATAAAATGCAGGGTTCCCATACAAGACATAGCAATAGCGTCCCCAGTATGAACGCCGGGATGTCCCAAAGGGACATCCCGGGGAATGCCAGAGTATAAGGAAAATACGAGCCCCAATGCAATGCAAATGATATCGTCTAGTATGAAAAAAATATTATGTCCTAACTTCGACCTCAAAATTCAGGATGAATTAGATGATTAGTAGAACATGTAACATAAAAACAAGAGAGCTTATAATGCATATTTTATTTATTCAAAACATAAATTAACAATTTTCCTCACTAGTAAACAAAAAAACATAATTTCACCAAATGTAACACTCGCAAAAATGTTCGTCTTCAGCGTAGCCGATGCAGAAAAGAACAACTACCACTTGGTGGCGTCACCTTTTGCATCTAAAACGGCCTTAATTCTGAGCGGCATTGTATCTACCAACTGTCTATACTCCTCAGGGGTTATTCCATTCCAGACACCCACAAGTTTCTCCTTAAAATCAGCTTTGGATTTAGAAGGATCTTTTCGCAACTTTTTCTTCATTTACCACTACAAAGTTTTTATGGGAGACAAGTCTGGACTGCTGGATGGCCATGATATGGTAGGAATTTGTTTTTGTTTCAGCCACTCCATCGTTGTCTTGCCAGTATGACATAAGGCACCATCTTGTTGAAAAGTAAATCCATTTATATACTTAAACTTTCTTATAGACGGTAGTGAACTCTATTCCAAGATGCTTTTGTATTTCTCTGCATTGACGGTTCCATCTATAAATTGCAGACATCCCACACCCTGTGCCGACATACAGCCCCAAATCATTTAAAGATGCTGGAAACTACACCTTGCGTTCAAGACAGTCTTTGTGAAATGCATCTCCTTTTTCTTGAATGACTTTACTTCGTTCATCGCCAACTATGACCTCAAATTTGGATTTGTCGCTCCATATTATTTTTCGCCACTGATCGGCAGTCCAGTTTCTGTACTTTTGTGCAAATTTCAACCTGTTAGTTTTCTGCTTTTGAGTAAGTAATGGTTTCTGTTTAGCGGTGTGAAAACCGAAGCCCATTATTTTCATTACTGTCTTTCAGGTATCGACTGAAATGTTTATTTTGATCGCGTCATGCCATAGTTAGATAAGTTCTCCTGCTCTTGCATGACGATTTTTCCTGATGATGCTCCTCAAAATCCTGTTTTCTCTTTGGCAGTTATTCTTCGACGGCCAGATTTATTTAAACAGGAGACGGTTCCGTGTTTTAGTTGATGCTGGATGATTGTATGCGCCGTAGATCTTGGCAAAAAAAGGTCTTTGGATATTTTGGAACGTAGATTTGCCGCTATTGTTACTGGAAATTATAATTTTCCTCACTGATTCAGGCACCGACTTACCTCTTGCTATTTTGGTATAAAAATGTTGTAGAATAATTATATTTTTTACAGAATTTACCTTTTTATGTAGCCGTATATCATATCAGACGACTTATAATATTATTAATTCAATTTAAAATATTATTGTATAATATAAATCTTACTAAACTATTTTTATTTAAAATAGACGACCTATTATGCCTCAAATATGAACTAGGCGTATTTTTTTGCTTTAGATATGTTATTTTTATGATATGATTATATTAAAACATATAACATTAGGGCATTTTGTACGGCGCAAGATTAAACTAGTTTTAATGGCTTAGTGTGTCGTGTATTCCATTTATCATCAAAGTCAATCTGGGTTTAAACACCAGTTTCGGAAATAAATATCGCACGTTGAAGTGTGACTAGACGATATCATTTGCATTGGGGCTCGTAAATCTCCAGCTTGTATCGACAAAGTTTCGCGGTTCCGAAGTGATTGATTACGTGAAAAAGTTTGGGGCAAGAAAAATAGGGCGATTTTGGGAAAGTATATTTTAATGGAGCTAAGAATCTTATTACTTATACCAACTTATACCTACTGTTCAACACGTTTGCTCCGGCATCGGATCTATTCGAACCGATACAGGTGGGCATTATCAGAATTTGGGTCCCCCAATTAAGTCAGTTTTGTGACGACAATTAAGCATAAAATCTGTCAAAAAATTTACTTTTTTCACATTCTGAATGTAGATTACCGCTTAAAGTTTATGTAATTAACACATTGGTGACCGAAGATCTGGCGACTTCCTCGCATAACGTATCAGCATTGCGATACAGCGAGGAAATTTCGCCAGTATCCTTGGTACAATACCTCAAGGGCTTATTTTAGACATTAGCTAGTTTCTAAGTTTAGTCTTAGTTTCTAATATAATTAGTAAATATGTTCATGTAAATAAAGAGATTATATCATTAACACTAAAACAATATTTTTATTCTTAAAACTAAAATCGTCCCAAAACTGACAATGAGTTCTTTTTTTTAACGACTTACGCTAATTGGGGGGTCCCAAATTCTCAAACTGCCCAGGGTGGCTAGCCGAATGGCACAATCGCTCACGAAACGCTCACGAAACGAAGCGCTAGTAGATATCTATCTCTATCGCGCTTGCGTATTGGCGCGACAGAGCCAGCGGCGTATCGCTTTCGTTTGGCGTCGGAGAAATGCCATTCGGCTACGGGGCCAGGTATGGTTAGTTGCAATCTTAATTAATTGAATAGAATAGAATAGAATAGAATTCATTTATTTAACGTCACAACATGGTACACACAAAAAGAAGAAGGCATGCAAACAAAACATACAATGGACGCTAAATAGGACCCTCACTCAGCATGGTGCCACGGCAACCCGCAGCGCTGGTTTTCTGTGAGGACTTGCCTTGGTGAAGATGGATTTTAAACTGAAATAGATACCATACACGAAAAAAAGCGGTGGAGTCCACCGGTGACCGAGACTGGGATCGAATCTGGGTATTTAGCTTACGCGGCTAACGTCTTAATCAATAGACCACCCGGCCGCCAGAAAAGTGTAACTGTGACTGTAATTGTCTGAAGTAAATATGATGGCTGGAACTAAATGTAAATTAACACCTTATTATGTACATGACATTATTGTCAAGAGGGCCTATCTGGGTGGTCCAACTGGACTGTCCCGCTGGCCATCCTAAATATCGTTGGGCAGATAGAGTGGAGGCAGATCTCCGTGAACTCGGCGTCAACGAGGGCTGGCGAGATGTTGCTCTGGATCGCGTAAAGTGGCGTGCTCTTGTGTTGGAGGCCAAGACTCACTTTGGGTCGTGGCGCCAACAAAATAAACTACAAGTAATAAGAATGTACAATTTGCAATATTAAATTAATGATATGATATGATAAGATAATATACGATAAGATAAGATAAGATAAGATAATATAAGATAAGGTATCGTTTATTCAAGTAGGATTTTACAACTATGACTAAATGACTAAAATATACCTTAGCTTCTACCCATTTTTCAAGTTTCTCAAAGCGTAATCGTTACGGTAAATATACGTCTCTGGAAGTTAAACTTTAGCGTGTTTCAAATAGCGATATAATAAACATGAATCCGTGTTTTACAATATTCGAAAAAGGAACGTTACAATTTTACCAACATTCGTATCCAGGATTTTAAATTTAATCGCGAATACAAAAGCGTCTTTGTGGACACGGTTCACTGGATTGAGTGCTCTTTTTGGTTACGAAAAGTCAGCAGATGCTTTTGTAACTTTTTATTTATTCATGTTTTTCTTGCAATTTTAAAATGAACCTCGAATTTTTAAGAATCTTCAGCTGGATATATGTATGAAGTAAATAATCTTGGAAAACAGATATTTTATGGGCATTTTCAGAATTTGGGACTCCCTAATTAGCGTAAGTTGTTAACAAAAATTAACTCACTGTCAGTTTTGTGACGATAATTAAGCATAAAATTTCTATAAAAATATTGTTTTTGTGTTCATTACATAAACTTTAAGCGATAATCTACATTTAGAATGTAAAAAACAAAGTATATTTTTAGATATTAGATTGTATGCTTAATTGTCGTCACAAAACTGACAGCGAGTTAATTTATGTTAACAACTTTTGCTAATTGGGGGGACCCAAATTCTGAAAATGCTCATATAGTAGGTCATATAAAAATAAACACTGCGTTTCAGTTTGTCACAGGGCCGTGTCATACAGCTGCGTTCGTGACCAACAAAATGGTCCCGACGGAAGACCAGAGCTAGCATTTTTCTCGGGTTAGCATTTTAGTCGGACCATTTCGTGGTAATGTTTTATTTATTTTAATTCTTGTTCGTGTTTTTGTACTTGTGTGTGTTTTAAATAATTAATTGATTGCTTGATTGATTGATTGAAACATACCACTCATCAGTTTAGTCACACCTCGGACACTGGTGATCAAATATATGAAAGAGGCGCGTGTCAGCACACAGACTAAGCTCGTGTAGGTGAACACGTACTATTCTTGTATGAGTGAAATATATTCGACTGTTCGCGTTTTTGACAGGCGGTAACTGTGAGGTTACCGAGAGGGGTTGGGCGGCACTTTCAGCGGGGAGCGGGAGCGGCCATACCACAGGTACATACCACGATAGTACTCTTTATTATACTGTGGTTTAGTTGACATTCGTCGTACTAAGTACGTGTGTGAATTTGTATACCGGGTGGAAAACTGTCGTCAAAATGAAATAAATGGAAATGTACACTAAATAAATTCTGTCCATGTCATATGCAAGCCAAAAAGCACACAGTCTCTAGCTTTCAAAGCTTATATCTATGTATGAGGACACACGTTTCGAATGAATGTGAAATGAATGCTTGGAAACTGAGCTTGTGTTTTGAAGTAGGTTACATTCTAAAACCTGATTTACAATACTTTTGTTACCATAAACTTTTTTGAAAAAATAAGCGCGTTACAAAACACGGAGAAACTAAAAAGCCAAAAATAATAAACCTTTAAATTCAGATTCCTTATCGTATTGCAATAAGCTAAACATCCAAATTATAAACAAATCAATTATTTTTGTAGTCGGTACCAGACCTGTTCGTCGCCTTGCTATTGCCTGTTTGCCCCACCCAACCATACACAGGCTGGTACCGACTCCAAAAATAATTGATTTGTTTATAATTTGGATGTTTAGCTTATTGCAATACGATAAGGAATCTGAATTTAAAGGTTTATTATTTTTGGCTTTTTAGTTTCTCCGTGTTTTGTAACGCGCTTATTTTTGAAGGCGGTTTTATTTTTTGTTAAAAAGTTTATTTATTTGTTGATTTTTAGTGGTTCCTAGTGATATTATATGTATCAGTCCGAATACATGTACAGTAGTGAAAGAATTATCCTTTAACTCCTAACCATTGAGGAGTTGACCTTCCATCATCAGCTCAGCCACATAAAATTATTACCATCAGACGTAAATACTGGTGCACCTTTGAAAAATAGACTAAAAACATTACATGTGCCTATAACATTTGAAGAGTTCCCTCGATTTCTCCAGGATCCCATCATCAGACCCTGACTTGGTGCCAATGGGACCATCTCGGGGGTATACCGGTTCGATCAAAAAAAAAATTTCGAAAATCGGTCCACGATTCTCGGAGATATCGAGTAACATACATACAAAAAAAAATAAAAAAAAAAAACATTCAGTCGAATTGAGAACCTCCTCCTTTTTTGAAGTCGGTTAAAAAATACAATTAAATTTTCAATTTTTATTTTAATCAAATAATTTCGAAGCAATTTAAGAAAATAGGCAAAAAATGTACCGCGTTCGTGACCCACAAACTGGTCTCGCCGGAAGATCAGCGCTGACCCCTGGATCAGCATTTATGCTGAGGCGCGACCATTTCGTGGTAAACCCGAGTTACATTTTTTTTTAAATCTCATCACTTATTAGAATTTATATGATAATTATCTATATAATTGTATTTACCATTGAATAAATTATTGAATCTGAATCATAAATTGGGCTCTGTTGAATCCAATATTGGGCTAATATTGCTACCCTGTCACTAGAACAGTCGCCATTGTAAAACTTAGGATTCATCGAATCAACATTGGTAGAAGCGAACCCACGTGAACAATATTTCTTTAGGTAATATTTCGGGCTTTTTGCGATCCACATCGGTAAAACCTAGGATTTACAATACTTCGGGCTTTTATAATGGCGTGTTTTTGCGGCGTCTACCCTGCTGGATTAACGATTAACGGACTCGGAGAAATTTAACGGAAGTTAACTAGTCCGATAATATTTTTTAAAGTTAATTCGTTAATTGTTATGTTAACTTCGTTTATTAACGATTAACGAGTTAATTCCCAGCTATGTAGTAGACTAAAAAGGAATTGCAACTATTTCATTCAGGAACAGACTGTATTGAATTGGCATCAAAGAGGCTACTTACATTCAATCGGGCTTTAGTTGCTAACAAATTGAGTCTCGTATTACTTACTAACTGATCGTGATCGGTGACTACATTGTATGTTTCTGTATTGAATTTAAATAGGTAACTTCAACAAAATGACAATTTTGATTTGCTTTGTTACTTACTTGTGATTTTTCATAGATTAAATATAAGAAGATCATCCCATACATTAAAACGCGACCGCCTAAGAACTCGCATGTTACACTACACCACACATAGATGGCGCCACAAAAAAATGCCTTGTTGCCATCGATTATTTGTAGATTGGCGTTAAATGTCACTTTCGAGCCATAAATCTATGTCAAAAGTGACACTTAACGCCATCTACAAATATAATCGATGGCAACAAGGCATTTTTTGTGGCGCCATCTATGTGTGGTGATAAAACTGGAAGCCTTGCAGGTATTTTGTGATAGGAGCCAAACGAGCGTATGTTCGCCTGATGGTAAGCGCTCACTGCCGTCACTAAGTATATTGTGACTTTTTATTTGTGTTTCAGAATTACAGAACCGAAAATGTAAAATACAAAATAGTTGTTGCACCGGGCACTGGAACACATTGTGTGCGAGTGGCGTTTGCGAAAGCTCTTGAAAAACGGAACTAACTGAAAAATACTGTATTTACCAGCATCACCTGCCAGGGTTTGCACTTGCTGTTTGTTTGAAGATTTTTTGAAGTAGCTTTTATACTTGAGTGTACAGTTGGTTCGGTGACAGTATTCCATAATTATTAGAATGTATTATGAATAATACCTGGGCGACCGAGCTTCGCTCGGTTCTGTTTCGTATCCTTGACCGGTGTCGTCATCTAGTTCTAAAATAAATAGTACCTACATCCTACATCGAGCGAAAGAATTCTCAGTCTTAACAACACAACTACTCCACACGAGATGGCGCGCGTTTCGCCACAAAAGCTCAAATAGTGTATTTTTCTATTCGTGTTAAATATTCTTTTCATTAATATGAAATGACTTGAAAAAATTGTAACACCTCGCCCGCAAATCATAAGTTACTTAACACGTTCGCGGACGCTCAGTCACCCCTCTGGGACACCAATATTTTGTATGGGAATTTTTCGACTGCTATAGCATACCTGTCCTTAGACAGCTTATATTAGGGTTATTATGTGACGAGGAACGCTATAGCATTCGGATGCTATAGCATACCTGACAAAATACAGAGTTAAAATGTGATCTTATGTGACACCGTATGCTATAGCATACGATGCTATAGCATACCGTGACACAATACTGAGTCAAATGTGATCTTATATGACACCGTATGCTATAGCATACGATCCATAGATGGTGATACAGCAGATTCATTCTGTAGAATCATATCAAATAAAACATTTAGTGTTTCTGGCTGCGGGGATGATGCCCACAAATAAAAGTATAAAGCTTGTTCACGAATACAGAGTTTTTTGGTACAAGAAGAATTGTCTAAATGTGTATCTCCTACAGACTCTTTTGGAGTACCTAACTTTCGTCAGAACTGTAGTCACCCGTTTCGTCATTGAGACTAGAATAATGTTTGTTCAAACCTGCTGTTGTATAGGTGCTAAAGGCCTTCATTTGGTGTGATGATTTCTGGGTAGAACTTATCCACTACCTCTCACTACGCGATGATTCGCCCAGCTTTATATGCTATTTTACAAGCATCTAAACCAAGTTCAAGTAGTTAAACACCAACAAAATTCACTCAAAAAGATATAATTTAACGTAAACAGTCAGTATCAACCAGAAATAGGGTTTATTCACAATTATATGAGCAAAGCAATGACTAAGTACGAAGGAAATTACTCAAATAATAGGTGTAAACATGCTTCGGTTTTCTTAATTTATCGTAACCAAAATCACGGTGTATTATTATAAAACGACAGTGGACATGTTTGTTAACAAAACCGCAACACAAAAATATATATAAACTGTAAAAATAATTACTTATGATTTTTTAAACAATCCATAAAATTGCGTTTGCGCTCGAAATTTGGCCACATTTCACGGGCCAACTCCCGGTGACACTCGCGGGGCTACTGCGCAAATTTCCATACAAAGAGGTATTCTATAGCATACGCGTCACAAAAAGGTGAACTCGATCTGTGACGCCACAGCATATTTTTTAACTGCGATAAAACTATGTAATGTTGCAGTATGCATACTATGATTCTAGTGAATGGTAGAGGAAATGTTGGTGAATAATATTATACTGTGAACAAGAAGATTACTAAGCAAACAGACGCAGAAATTCAAACCAAATAACGTATTCTATAGCATACGCGTCACCAGAAGGAGTACAAAAACGTATGCTATAGAATACGCGTCCGCGAACGTGTTAATGTTTGTTGTTTCGCATACGAGGCCTTGACCTGTGTCGCCATCTAGTCTTTTTAATAAATAGTACTTACATCGATCGAAAGAATTCTGTCTTAACAATACAAGTACTGCACACGAGAAGGCGCGCGAAGAAAAACGCATGAAAACTCGAAAATTCGCGTTTTCCGGGACCTAAGAATAAGTTAGATCGATTTTTCACCCCCGAAAACCCCCACACAAAGTTAGAACGGTTTCCGAGATCGTCGGTACAAGAATTGCTCGTTTAAAAGTATAAGATGTTACGACAGTCATATTATTATTAGAAAATATTGTTATATTGTATCTCCACTACTAGCTTTTAAATTCTACTAACAGAATCGAAAACGAGTTGTCATTACCACTAGTTTTAAAACTACTAGCCGTCCTTTTTCAAAAATACGAGTAGCATAACGTCGTTTTCCACAGACTTTCGAACGGCGAATTCGTGCGTTCGAAATTCAAAAATCGATCCCCAAATTCTGTCTCAAATTTTTTTATCGATACAGATTTTTAAATACACATCATCATTCTCTTGCCCTTATCCCAGTCACTTGGGGTCGGCGCAGCATGTCTTTCTCTTCCATACATCTCTGTCACTCGTCATCTCATCATTAACTTGTTTTAGTTCGAGTATCATGTCTCACACAGTCCATCCACCTCTTCTTCGGTTTTCCCCTCCCGTTACTTCCACCACCTTCCACATTCATTCGTAATACCTTTCTCGTCACATGCCTTTCATCCCTCCGCATTACATGTCCATACCATGCTAGTCGATTCGCTCTTACTTTTTCAACAATCGGTGCTACTTTCAGGCTTCCTCTGATATACTCATTCTTTATCTTATCCATTCTTGTCACGCCACACATCCAGATTTTTAAATACACATAATTGGCTTATTATTAGTAATAATGATACTTTAATTTTGATAAAACTAACAACCCTAAAGCAGCCCTGGCGAAGCTGCGTCCTACATTGTGAGAGGGAGATTGCATTCCGCGGCGGTTGTATTTCGCAATCGTAAACGAAATGACGTCAGGCCAATTCCAGAGTACGAATAAGAGCATGAATGTGATGGTTTCACTAGAAATGTAAGGGGAGTTTCAAAATTACGATCTCATGGACATTTCTTGAAATTTTTATTTGCACATTTTATTGAGCATTTCTTTTTTTTTGCCACTTTTATGAAGTGTGATATTTTTGAAAAAAAAATATGCTATTTCTACTCAGAATTACTAGCCTTTACAATCCTAGTAGTAAAAAAAATTGTCCCATACAATTTTTTCTTATTTTGTTACCATTTTCCGTACGTGTTGTATGGGGTAACAAAAGAGGGAAGTAAAAAAAAATGCATGGAAATTCTGGGACACTTTTTGTCTCCCAGTGAGATTGAAAGTACTCGTGATTCTGAGTACAATTGACCTAAAATTCCCTGAAACAAAAAAAAAATTATTGGAAAAAAAAAAGAAATGCTCTATTTCACTTTTTTTGTGATTCCACATCCATGTTGCTTAAAATCTCGGGAAAATATGATTTTGGCCACATCCAGGCTGCGAAACAGCGCCATCTAGTTTTAAGCCTAAAAGGCCCATGCATTTCAGGTGTACGCTTTTTTGTATGGGCTTTATCTGTCCTGCTATTATATCGTCCTTGCCACAAACTATGTATAAAAGCGCAGCCATCATAAGCCCGCAGAGCTCGCATACAGCAGCTCTGGGAATCAGATGGAGTTTACAGCTCTACTGGATTCCCCCGCTTTTCGAAATCGCATTAAAAACGAAACATACGGCTAGTGAAGAAAATCAACATACTCGTAGTATTAAATTACATTTTCAGTACAGATGGTCGTTTTTTTACGCACTAGTGCGAGAAGTGGTTCATTATATGCCAGGTCGAAACTTCGGAGGCTCATCTGTACTAAAAAACGTCGTACGATACACGTGCGAAAAGGAAATTCGTAACTCGTGCCGATTTAAAACACTCCCTTCGGTCGTGTTTTAATTTATCGCCACTCGTTTCGAAGTTCCTTTTTTACGCACTTGTATCGTAATGTACTATTATAATACAATGCCATTTCATCACGTTTTACCCTAGTGAGTTAAAATATGTGTAGACTTAAAGATTTAAAGATTTTTACACGACGAAAACCATGTGCCGAGCTTAGCAGGCACAAAGAGGGTCGAGTATTATAGAGAGTTACTGTCGAAGTAAAATGTGTAATTCTAATTACTGCCATCTCTTGACACAGGCTTAAAACTTTTGAACCTCAGTTTTGACACTTTTGACAATTTGGCCCATATTCTTAGCTTGATATGTGTTAAAATGTGAAATATTAATATTAGCGCCATCTAGCTGAGGGTACCCCAAAGCTGTAATGCCATCTAGGCCACCGTACCTTTTACTGTATGGTACAGAGGTACGTTTTTTTCTTAGACTTTGTCTGTCTATACGGAGTTTTATATGTCTTTGGCAGGCAGGATCACTACCCAATAGCTAATGGGTACATATACCCTGGGTACATAGCTCAATGCACAAACGCTTACTATATAATATAAGGTCCTAATTTATTAGTTGCAGATATTTTAACACATGATACTTTACATTAAAATAATTAACTTTAAATATAAATTAAGAAATCTTTTCATGTAACTTTTTTGATTTAATTTTCCTAACAAAAAAATTAATTATAATTTCGTCTAAAAAAATCATCATGTGCATTATCACATGTCACAATAACACTGTCTGTCATGTCAACAATTGTTTGTTGTAAATGTCGTAAAGGTTCGGCGGGAAAACTGCACATGTCATTGAAGTGGCCAGTTCTTTACAGTTAAGTGGTACGTAAAAGAGGTACTAGAATCTGTTCAATGAGTTTTCATTTAATAATCACATAAACAGGGTGTTTTTACGTAGCAAATTTGTTTTTCCGTTTTCTCCAAAAAAACATCGTAAAAGCTATAATGTTTCACGGTTTAATATACTCCAGAGACCGAGTACTATCAGCTGTAAAAATATCTGCATCTAATAAATTAGGACCTTATATAATATCGTGATCGCAGCTAGCTATCTCTATCGCTCTTCCGTATTGGCGCGACAGAGCGGTACTGCGTTTCGGTCGGCGTCTAGCGTCAACGATTGTCATTTTTAACCGACTTCAAAAAAGGAGGAGGTTCTCAATTCGACTGAATGTTTTTTTTTTTGTATGTATGTTACTCGATATCTCCGAGAATCGTGGACCGATTTTCAAAATTTTTTTTTTGATCGAACGGGTATAACCCCGAGATGGTCCCATTGACACCAAGTCGTGGTCTGATGATGGGATCTTGGAGAAATCGAGGGAACTCTTCAAATGTTATAGGCACATGTAATGTTTTTTGTGTATTTTTCAAAGGTACACCAGTATTTGCGCCTGATGGTAATAATTTTATGTGGCTGAGCTGATGATGGAAGGTCAACTCCCCAATGGTTAGGAGTTAAAGGACAATTCTTTCACTACTGTACATATATTCGGACTGATACTTATAATATCACTAGGAACCACTAAAAATCAACAAATAAATTAACTTTTTAACAAAAAATAAAACCGCCTTCAAAAAAAGCGTGTTACAAAACACGGAGAAACTAAAAAGCCAAAAATAATAAACCTTCGAATTCAGATTTCTTATCGGATTGCAATAATCTAAACATCCAAATTATAAACAAATCAATTATTTTTGGAGTCGGGGCCAGCCTGCGTATGATTGGGTGGGGAAATAGCAAGGCGACGAACAGGACTGGTACCGACTACAAAAATAATTGATTTGTTTATAATTTGGATGTTTAGATTATTGCAATCCGATAAGAAATCTGAATTCGAAGGTTTATTATTTTAGGCTTTTTAGTTTCTCCGTGTTTTGTAACACGCTTTTTTTGAAGGCGGTTTTATTTTGGTTAATTTGGTTAGACCTGCGGGCGTAGCACTTAGTTCGATAAACTTTATCGCATCGTTGCGTCCCTATCACACTTACAACTAGTGCGAAAAGGACGGCCTGACGTTATGTTTATTAGTTGCTTGCCTGTCAGCGCACATAATAAAGTACCACCTGCAAGCCACTCATAAATATCTCCCCGTGTGGCCTCAAGCTCGCCTCAATACCAGCATAGATTATATATAAGAAGATCTTACCATCCCACACATTAAAATGCGACCGCCTAAGAACGCGCATACACTACACCACACATAGATGGCGCAATAAAAATGCCTTGTTGCCATCGATTATTTGTAGATTGGCGTTAAGTGTCACGTTCGAGCCGTAAATCAGCAATACCCGTCAACTTTGTACAAAAATTAAGGGAAAAGTTAAATTTGTTTTTATTAATTCCTATTTTGTTACCAAGATTTTGTTGATGAATTGAGATTTTATTAAGTTTTATTTCGTCATTAAGGTTCTCTAGTATCTATATTTTCTTAATTATAACAATTATCCTGTATATATCTTACGAAAGTCGAATTATATTACTAAATGTTGGTAACAAAATAGGATCAATTAAAATTTGCTGACGTGGCATTGTACAAAGTTGACGGGAATTGCTGAAATCTATGTCAAAAGTGACACTTAACGCCATCTACAAGTATAATCGAAAGCTACAAGACATTTTTTTGTGGCGCCATCTATTGGTGTAGTGTATGCGCGTTCTTAGGCGGTTGCATTTTAATGTATGGGATCACAGAATTAGATTTAAATAGAAGAAACGAGTTCATTTATTTGTATGGCGGCCGAGCGTGTCAGATTTTGTACTGAAGTTGTTACTTGCCTGTGATTTTAAATATGTCTCAGGCCCTTGAGTGTTGATAAGTTTTATGTTGTTGCAATTAAATATCATGTAACGAGGCATTTTTAATGTTTTTGTTGACTTCAACTTACAAAAATTGACGCCCGAAAGCTGCAAGCTGCGATTAAAGACGGACAACTCAGTGGATTTCACTGAGTTCATTTGACACGCTAAGTAGATACGTTTGCTTGATCTATGGTTTATATGACACAACGCCAATCTACAAATAATCGATGGCAACAAGGCATTTTTATTGCGCCATCTATGTGTGGTGTAGTGTATGCGCGTTCTTAGGCGGTTGCATTTTAATGTATGGGATGGTATATCTTCTTATATTTAATCTATGATACCAGCTACATTATGTATGAACTGAATCCCACTGAATACCCCTAACTCCATGCAGAACCGACCTTACCCCATCAACTTACGTACCATATATCAACGTTAATACGTTGTGGAGACGAGATAGCTCTGCACTTAAAAATGTATAGTAAAGACAAGAGTTTAAGGTTCGTTTTTTAAGTGCATTTGGGTGATGTCCACACATCATCCCATTCCTGCTATACGGCCACATCTCAAAAAACACATTTTTCTCTTACTAGCTCGGAAACACGTGTTTTACCCTATAATGCCAGCGCTTTTTATCCACTAGTGGATAAAGTAATTTGACCTTGAATATAGTAAAATTTTCTGTTTTAAAATGATAAACGTGGGTGATGAAGATCATTTACCGCCTGCGGAACTACTGGAAACAGTGTTGGCTCCTTTTTTCGTTTCTCGCTATAGTGAGGGGAAAAGTTTTGTGTTACACACGGGTGTATTTTACTTCTCGCGTGTTGAAAAACTCGCCAAGTCCAGGGTGCGTAGCCGAATGGCACAAACGCTCACGAGACACTCACGAAACGAAACGCTAGTAGATATCTATCCCTATCGCTCTTGCGTATTGGCGCGACAGAGCCAGCGGCGTATCGCTTTCGTTTGGCGTCGGAGAAATGCCATTCGGCTACGGGGCCTGGCCCCGTAGCCGAATGGCATTTCTCCGACGCCAAACGAAAACGAAACGTAGTCCGGCTCTGTCGCGCCAATACGCAAGAGCGACAGGGATAGATATCTACTAGCGTTTCGTTTCGTGAGCGTTAGTGCCATTCGGCTACGCACCCTGGACTGTATTCTCAGATCCTTTCACTTTCTTGTTTTTCAATTTCACAGTCGACTTTGCATCCTTGTACGAGTATAACATACTTACTCGTAACTATTATTCGAGAAATCGCGTGTAAATGTTTTTACATATGTATTGTTTGTGCGTCAGTAATGTCAGTATTAGCTCGAATTGGGTTAATTATGTTATAATTTGGGGCTTGGTTTGTTCCTCAAAATATACTACATGATGATATTTTATTAATATATACGAAATTTTTTTTAGAATAGTTGTAAAATGGGTCACATTTTCCTCTATAATGTGAGGACAACACAAAAAAAAATCTCAATAGGGCCACAATTCAAAAAAGACCTGTGTCTTTGTAATTTATAAGTTTTAATGTAGGTAAGTGTTTATTGTATTGTTTATAAATAAAAAAATTCAATTCAAAAATAATTATCATATTATAACAGGATATTTGAATTTGTCGCTGTATTGTAGGAAAGAAGTTGACCATTTTTGTGAAGATGTGGATGGCCACCTCTTCACAAAAACCTTAATTAGAAAAAAAAATAAAAGAGTCTACTAGGCTTTAAAGTAGACTCTTTTATTTTTTTCCTAATTAAGGTTGTAATTTGAATGATTCTGAACCCGAATCTGGAAAATCTAAATAATCAAAAATTTTGAGATGTGACCGTGTAGCAGGCAGGGGACAACATATTGAGCTAGCTGAAGTTTAGTGACAATCGTTGACGCTAGACGCCGATCGAAACGCAGTCTAGCTCTGTCGCGCCACTACAGAGCGATAGGGACAGCTGGCTACGAAACGCTTACGAAGCGTAAGATATTGTGACGTTGGCTTGGTACCCGAATGAGCGATCGTTGCGTATTTATGAGCGAGCGGTATTGAAGGCGGATTACGCTTGGATCTAGCTGAGATCCTATGCTGCTACTCTACAGCGTGTCATTTCTATACATACATACATACAATCACGCCTCTATCCCATAAAGGGGTAGGCAGAACACATGAAACTACTAAAGCTTCAGTGCCACTCTTGGCAAATAAGGGGTTGAAAGAAAACGAAACTGTGACATTGCAGTGACAGGTTGCGAGCCTCTCGCCTACGCCACAATTTAACCCATATCCCATAGTCGCCTTCTACGACACCCATTGGAAGAAAGGGGGTGGTGAAATTCTTAACCCGTCACCACACAGGCAATCATCACCATCATTTCATTTCTATAACCGGCATTATTTGAGGAGGTCATGATATTTATGTTTAAGTAACTGATGCGGAATCAAAAACAATAAGTTAGGTTCACCATTTCGACTCGGGGGCGTTAATTTCAACTAAGTAGTTGACATTTTTCCATGTTTTACGCCCCCTGTACCTTACCTACGTATTACCTAAAAATTTACTACATTTGTATAAATTATGGCCAGCGGTGAATTTGAGTAAAAAATCGGATTATGCGACGTTCTTGCCAATGTCACTTTTTCCTATTCGCAATTCTGGACAATCTGAATTCTACGCAAGTAGTATTTCACCTCATTCGCTATTGTGGACAGTAATTACTTGTGACCAGTGGCGATTCTTCCTGTTCGCAATTCTGCACAATCTAAGTTCCACACAATAGGTATTTCGCCTCATTCGCGTCTGTGCACAGCCATTATTTGTGTACAGAATAGTTTCTTCCTATTCGCAATTCTACGCAATCCGAATTCGACGCAATAGGTATTTCACCTCATTCGTTATTGTGCACAGTCATTATTTGTATACAGTATAGTTTCTTCCTCTTCGCGATTCTACGGAATTCGAATTCCACACAATAGGTATTTCGCCTCATGTGCTGATGTGCACTGTCATTATTTGTGTACAGTATAGTTTCTTCCTATTCTCAATTCTACGCAATCTGATTTCGACCCATTAGTATTTCACCTCATTCGATTTTATGCGCAGTCATTACTTGTGTAAATTAGCGATTCTTCCTGTTCGCAATTCTACACAATCTCAGCATCCTCAATTCCCTCAAACACGCACAAATAGAAACGCAGAAAGTGCTTTCCACGGCGCCCTAGCATAGGCAAAGCTCCATATAGCATTATTAATATAAACTATCGTCATACGCACTGTATATATCTTGTAAACAAAATGTTAAAATCGAACTATAGGCCAATGTTTACTAAATAATTACAGATGTAGTGCGAAAAGCTTTTCCTTCGTATTTTTCAGAAAACGTTCGTATTTTTCATGGTATGATAGTTCACACTGTGACATATTTTGATGAAGTAAAACTGCTGATAATAGATCAGAACGAAACTCCGCTCATGTTAGGAGATTTCTGCGTTTCTATTTGTGCGTGTTTGTGGGGATTGAGGAAGCTAAAATTGTGTAGAATTGTGAAGATGAAGAATCGCTAATTTACACAAGTAATGACTGTGCATAAAATCGAATGAGGTGAAATACTAATGGGTCGAATTCAGATTGCGTAGAATTGCGAATAGGAAGAAACTATACTGTACACAAATTGCACACAATAGTGTGCAATTCGAATTGCGTAGAATCGCGAAGAGGAAGATACTATACTGTATACAAATAATGACTGTGCACAATAACGAATGAGGTGAAATACCTATTGCATCGAATTCGGATTGCGTAGAATTGCGAATAGGAAGAAACTATTCTGTACACAAATAATGGCTGTGCACAGAGGCGAATGAGGATAGATACCTATTGTGCGGAACTTAGATTGTGCAGAATTGCGAACAGGAAGAATCGCTTCTGTACAGAAATAATGGCTGTGCACAGAAGCGAATGAGGCGAAATACCTATTGTGTGCAATTCAGAATGTGCAGAATTGCGAACAGGAAGAATCGCCACTGTTCACAAGTAATTACTGTCCACAATAGCGATTGAGGTGAAATACTAATTGCGTAGAATTCAGATTGTCCAGAATTGCGAATAGGAAAAAGTGACATTGGCAAGAACGTCGCATAATCCAAAAAATCTCACCACGGCACCTGTAGTGTTTTTAAAGCAGAATGAAAGGGGCAAAGTGTAAGTAAATGGATCGAAATATCATTTTTGATACTTTACATACATACAGCTTACATTTATAATTATTATTATTATTTCCTTTATTCATCTTTCCTCTTAAGTTAGGCTGTTTATAATATGAATATAAAAGTAAAATACAAAAACACATACAAAACAATATAAAAGCGGGGCAGGGCCCAAGCTGCCGGTGGTTAGGGTCGCAGAGAGAGGAACCGTCGGACTATCCGCGCTGTGTCCAAGATCACCGCCTTCTGCATCTGGCCCTTGATCCAGCCACCTAGCGAGAGTCTCTTAAGATGTTGGTCGAGACTCTTCGCTATGAGACCGTTCGCTGAAACGACTATCGGAACAATGATCGTTGATTCAACATCCCACATGGCGGTTATCTCGTGAGCCAAGTCTAGGTACTTACTGGACTTGTCCTTCTCGGCTTTCACGAGATTCTCATCATGGGGGATGGTGATGTCAACGAGCACTGCCCGGCGTTGCAATCGATCTATTATCACAATGTCAGGCTTATTGGCTACAATAGTCCTGTCAGTGATAATAGATCGATCCCAATAGAGCGTGGCACGACCATTTTCGAGAACTGGCGCAGGTAAGTACTTGCAGTACGGTACTTCGCGGTCCACAAGGCCGTATTGAAGAGCAAGTTGCTGGTGAATAATCCTGGCTACGAAATTATGTCTGTGCAAGTACTCGCCGTTAGCAAGATGAGAACAACCGGAAATTATATGCCTGAGTGACTCTCCGGGACGGCGGCATGCCCGACAAATGTCGACCGTACCGTTATTGTTATTATTATTATTATTAATAGCCTACATGGTGTCCCACTGCTGGGCAAAGGCCTCCCCCATGGATCTCCATCCGTCACGGTCTTGAGCAATCTCCGGCCAGTCGCTCAGATATGCGTCCAGGTCATCCTGCCATCTCCGCCTAGGTCTGCCAGATCCTCGCCCGTCTTGCGGCACCCAGACCGTGGCAATTTTTGCTCACCTCTGTGGATGCATGCGACAGACATGGCCGGCCCAGTCCCATTTCAGCTTGGCAGTCTTAACTCCAACATCAGTAATGCCTGTTTTGGAGCGCAGCGTAGAGTTACGGATTCTGTCAATCCGTTTTACATTTATAATTATTATTCAGAAATTTTGCCGTTTTTAAAAATTACCTCCTGTATACTTGTGAAGTGCGACGCGGACGCGAAAATGAAAAAAATTGAATTCAATTCTCATTGTTCTTACATTGAGCATTGTTAGGTAATTAGCATTGAAAGATACTTATTTATGTTATTAGTCACGCATATGACTATTTAAATCTTGTTTGAAGACACGTTTATTACTGTACGTGTAAATGGGCCATTTTTTCAAAGTTGTCTGATTAGGCCGCGAACTTGCGGCCGCCGGCGGCATGTACTTGTAGCACGGCGATAGAATCGCGGAGTAAGCCTCCTGATTAAGCTACCTATCTGTATATTACATAAAATAATATATTGCTGTCTGAGTACCCGCAATATAATCTTTCTTGAGCTTACCGTGGGGTTTAGTCAGTTTATCTAAGAATATCTTGTATGTAAGTAATATTTATTCATATCAAATACGACAAATCTTCCATTTGCAAACCGAACTTCATATAAACTTATTTACCGTTTTCCACCGCCATAGAAATCAGATCAAACTAAATCCGGGTTCCGGACGTTTTCAAATTTGACAAACGGCTCAGCAGCGCGTACAAACGGACCGAAATAGTGTTGGGACCTTCGAGAGCCTTTTGACTCTAACTTTATACGTAAACATCGTGTTACAAGAATAAATGCCTCTTTTCTCGACAAAAAAGATTTTCTTTGTCATTTATTTATTTAGTTCCTTGGACCTAATAAAGCTAAATATACTTTTGCAATTAGGTATGTCAAGAAAATCATCCAAGTGCTAAGTCCTAGAAGTCAAAAAGGACTCGAATTTTTGAAGCATAAACTCATTCATGATATTAAGTCTCGTAAATGTAACTTTAGAGTATACATAATTATAATAAAAAATAGGCGTTGTACAACCTTATTAGTTTCGACAATTTGACATCCGCCATCTTCGTTGGAAATCTAGGTTTGAGCATTAGGTACTCCCGAATTCAGTCAGAGCGGGACACTAGTCTTTGACAAAACCTTACAGAAGGACTCAAAAAACTTTATAAAACTAAATCGAGTCGTCAAACAGGCCTCAAACGACTTTAGCCAGAGCCAACACTAGAGCCTTTAGGTACTTGTTTTTAAAGGGTATAATAACTTTGAAATATGAAAGTAGTTGCAACATTATGTTACTAAAAGGGTGTCGCGGAATAAACCCTACCCTTGTCAAATGCGGGCTTGGCTGGCCACATAGCCCGCATAGAAAACAAATTCTTCAAAATATATGCGTAGTTTGTTCGAATATTAATAATGCCTCAAAACAAATATATCTATTTATTAGATAAGACATCTAACCCGGTCGCCGTCTACTGATTTCTCTGTGCGCGATACAACTAAGTTTTTTTCGCGTCAATCAAAGAGATGGATTTGTACATCATCATTTCAGCCGTTAATCGGCCACTGCTGAGCATAGGCCTCCATGCGTGTACGCCACTTATCCCCATCCTGCCGGCGTATTATTCTTCCAATTGAAGGCATGTTTACAAAAACAACATAACTACACTAGACATGAATTTACAGGAAACGAAAAAAACTAAATGTCTTCTTATATATTAGCTATTGGACATAAACGTTGTATACGTTATTTAAGTAAGTGGCCATTAGTTCCGAAACACACGATTACACATCTCAAAGACAATTATTTTTGGAAAAAATATGAAAAATAAGTTCGTCAGTTATGCTGTTTTTATAAAATTTTGTTAGTTATGTTCTTTTTGTTAGAAAATAAAACAAGTTTCTATAGAAATTATGTTTTGTATTCTATCATTTATCTTACTAAACTAGTGGATCTACTTTAATCTTCACATCCGCTGCTGTTGTCATCGTTATCTACCTCCAGAGACGACGATTCTTGACACGTATTATACAAAATTGATTGGTAGAATTGATGGCTCGATGGTTTGACCAAAAACTGCATCAATTTTCTCAAGTCGCCGACTTTGTGAAGATTAAGGGGAAGTGAAAACTCATAAGCACGTTTTAAATTGATGTTCTTGGGCACTTTCTTCCTATTTCTTATATCAATAGTAACCCAAGGTAACCTAAAACGTTACGTAAACTAAAAAGAGTTTGTATATATTTTATTGAAAATTAAGTTTTTTACGTGAACGATATACAGTTATGTTCTTTTTGTAAAAAACAATGTAGATATGTAGTTTTTGCAAAATGGGTATATTTTTGGGGACTGAGTGTGGACAATTGGGGTCATTTTTGGACACTATCTTTTTCTCTACGTATAGATCCTGCTTAGACGAATGCTATGATACCAAAAACTCAAATCCGCAAAAAATGTTAGTTATGTTGTTTTTGTAAACATGCCTTCAATTTTATCACTGTGTGAAGCGTGTCGGATACTTTATCCACATGGATAAGTTATCAAATAATAAGAACCGAAGCATGACATAAATCCGTGATCAGCGATCACGTTTTACTAGTCGCTCAATAAACAGTCAGTACATTCCTCGCATTTGTGCTAATTGCCTTCAGAAGTATGGGTGAGTCACACTGGGTGCTTATTTTAAGCGTCTGCGCATGGTACTGTGATGCCGCGAGAATCCTCATCGTTGTACCAACTCCATCTATCAGCCATCAAGTAATATTTCGACCAATAGCACAGGAGTTAGCGAAGCGTCATCATGTTGATCTCCTGACTACGGATCCAACATTTCAATGCCAGACCCCGAATCTTACAGAAATCGATTTCCACGACATATCCTACCGTCCATGGATCGATCGCTTCCTTAAAACGTCCAATGGAGAACAAAATGATTTATACACCCAGATAGAAACGGGGTTTGATGTCATGCTAGAGATATTTAAAAAACAAATGGAGAGTGAAGTTGTGAAGAATTTATTTAAAAAAGAAAAGTTCGATTTAGTGATCGCAGAAGCATGGGTGAGGCCGACAAGAGTACTGGGCCACGTTTTAAATGCGCCTGTTATATTGATAAGTAGTTTTGGGGGAACGGATGAACAATACCAATTTATGGGTGGTCCCGTCAACCCGATATTATACCCAGATTTTTTGCGGACGCGTCTGTATAACCTTACATTCTGGGAGAAAGTAAGAGAACTATATAAGAGGTACAAGGTGTATCGGTTAATAACGAGGCATGAAGAAAAGGAAAATCAGATGCTTCGTGATCTATTTGACAAGAATATGCCTCCAATAAAGGAGTTAAATAAGAATGTGGAGCTGCTGATGGTGAATACAGATCCTGTGTTCGAGGGATATCGTCCTCTGCCACCGAATGTGATACATTTGGGGGGCCTATACAGTGCACCGTCTAAAGATCTGCCTCAGGTAAGTCGATGAAATTCAGGTTCTAGCAGAATTATCAGTAGCTTCGCCCCAAAGAGTGGAGCATATTACTGAGCCAGGGCCTTTTGTTTTTGCTGCAACGCACACAGCAAACCCACCCACATTTTAATGTATGCTATTGTTTTTTTTTCTAGTGTTAGTACTTATTATTGTTTATTTTTGTTTTGATTGTGTAATTTTGGTCTGTTTTGTAGCAAACAAATAAATGATTATCTATCTATCTATCTATGAAAATTGATTCTTTAAAATAGCTAATTGAAAACCATACGCGATTTTACTGATAAATCTACTAGTGTAAGGCCAACGAAAGTGTATGTTAAAATGAAATTGGCAAATTTATTGATATTGATATCAAACTAATAAACTATCGGCAATCTATCAGCAGAGGTCGCACAGGGTGAGCTGCTTGCATTGCCTTATAATAGGTACTCATACTTAAGATAATAGTGTGGTTACAAGTCAAGGTAAATTAGTACATTACGATACAAGTGCGTAAAAAAGGAAGTTCGAAACGAGTGGCGATAAATTAAATCACGACCGAAGGGAGTGTTTTAAATCGACACGAGTTTCGAATTTCCTTTTCGCACGTGTATCGTACGACGTTTTTCAGTACAGATGAGCCTCCAAAGTTTCTACCTAGCATATAATGAACCACTTCTCGCACTAGTGCGAGAAAAACACCATCTGTACTGAAAACTTACATAGTGAATACTTTCGCGATAAGAAAAAAGATACTTAAGTATGACTAAAGTGTGAGGATGAAGATATATTACTATTATTTTACTAAGACCAATAATTGTTTTCCTCAAAAATTGTCGGTAATTTGATACCAAACTCAATGAACACAAGCTTGCAGCTTCAATGTGTAAAAGTAGTATAGGTGGCTACTTCACACCAGTAGGACTCATAGGATCTCCACTTCAGATTTTTTAATCTGTGATTTATTTAAAATCATAAACATATCTAAAATTATGAGTTTTTGGACTGTATGCCATTGTTGTTTACTTTAATGGGCTCTTAAGTTTATTTTTAGTATCCTTCGGGTAGTTAACGTGTCGGTTTTTGGTGCTCGTGAGGAAACAAGATCCATTATATAAAATAATGTTATATAAGGATCTTTTTAACGCGCGTCCGATTCGCACTTGGGAGACTTGATAGCCTCATTATCACAGTCAGCTACA
The DNA here is from genome assembly GCF_023078275.1 of Leguminivora glycinivorella. NCBI lineage: Eukaryota > Metazoa > Arthropoda > Insecta > Lepidoptera > Tortricidae > Leguminivora > Leguminivora glycinivorella. The sequence continues at coordinate 3,405,119 of NC_062982.1, forward strand.
TGTTGATATTCTTCGCATTTGTGTGATTCAGCTTGAGAATGGTGGGCGGGTGGCTAAGCGTACGCCTCTGCGCATACGGAGATACCGCGCGAATTCTCATTGTAGTGCCAACTCCATCTATCAGCCATCAGGTGGTGTTCCGCCCAATAGCACAAGAGTTAGCGAAGCATCATCGTGTTGTTATATTGACTACTGATCCAGCATTCCCGGATCAGGCACCGCCGAATCTCACAGAAGTCGATCTTCATGACATATCCTACGCTCCATGGATCGACCGTTTCATCAAAACTGCTAGCGGGAAGCGAAATGATTTATACACGCAAATCGATACAGCGTTTGATCTTATATTGGAAATATTCCCGAAGCAAATTAAAAGTGAGGCTACAAAGAAGGTGTTTGAAAAAGAAAAGTTCGATTTAGTGATCGCAGAAGCGTGGCCGAGACCGGTGCTGGCACTGTCTCACGTCTTCAAGGCGCCTATCATATTGATGAGTTCTCTAGGGGGACTGGATGAGAATTACCAGGTGGTGGGTGCTCCTGTCAACCCAATCCTGTACCCAGATTTCTTACGAACCCGTATCTTTAACCTTACTTTATGGGAGAAGGTTACAGAGTTATACAACCGCTACTGATGTATCGGTTAATGATGTTGTATCAAGAGAAAGAAGATGCGATGCTTCGTGACTTGTTCGGCGAGGATATGCCTCCGTTGGAAGAGTTGAAGAATAACGTGGAGTTGTTGATGGTGAATATAGATCCTGTGTTCGAGGGCTATCGTCCTGTGCCGCCGAATGTCATACATTTGGGGAGTCTTAATTGTGCACCGTTGAAGGATTTGCCTCAAGTAAGACGAGGAAACTGTATAGGTAGAGGTTTATCATGACAAACTGAATATTATAATTAGTATGTATATTACGATTGCAGTCTTGACCTGTGTTTTCATATTTAATTTTAAAATCGTGCACCAAACTAACAGTTTCTGTTTAGCCCGATGGTTGACTGGTAGAGAATGCCTCAAGGCGTTAAGGTCGCCATTTGTACTCTTTTTTTGTAAATTTGTGCAATAAATAAATTAAGTATTTTTGGATAAGATAGTTTTTATTTTTTCAATTAAAAGATTTGGATTGAATGACTCCGTTTTCTCGTCGTTTGTTACCTATTTCATTTTTACTTGTTTTCGATTTATAAATTTTATATAATTTCTCACCTAGTGCAACTATCTTTTTCTCGATGTTACGTACCTTTTCCTTCCTCTTTCTCATTCTTTGGAGCGTAAGGCCGTTTTCACATTATCCGATCCGATATCGGATGTCGGAAGGATTTCAATGACAAAAATCCAAGATGGCGCATGTAATGTATGGGATATCGGTCCGACATCCGATATCGGATCGGATAATGTAAAAACGCACTAAGCAGCTAAGAGTATTTTGATATAATTTATAAGGGTTGATTTGATTAGTTAAAGTGTTAGAATATTAAAGTTTTGGACGCTTTATGTCATAAACACAAACATCGCTCAAACACCAGTACTGCAAACGAGGATTTTAAACCTTGGTTGAATGTGGCAAAGTTACTTTGACTACGACAGGCATAACACTTGTGTATAACGCTGTTGATGTCGGACAATGTCGACGGTCCGAGTGGCGACAACTGACTTCAGTTCTCATCTCCTGACGAGGCATCCCGTAGAGAGGCAAAACACGTGTCGAGTTTGATAGTTTCACACACGTCGCTTAGCTAAATGCTCTAAAACAACCGTGGGTAAAGTACGGCCAGCGAAAGGATGTTATCCGGCTCTCCACGCTCTTCCAGCTCTGTAGTAAGGTAACTGTACACTATTCCGGGATAGTAAAATGTGGTACATTATTCCGGGATACTTTGGTTTTTGTCGCAAAATAAGGAAACTATCAGTAAAATCTTAAGTTAATGTAGTATTTAATTAACTATAGATCAAATAGAACCGAAAAAGTCGATTTTCGGATATTTATCTTATCTTATGAAGCCATGAGGTACCTTCAAATGCGTCAGTCGCAACCACGCAGTGGTTTCTATGGGCGTGTTTGACAGTGAGCTTAACGCGGCAGCGGAACTTCGTAAGGGTTTGCTGTGATGATGGTAAGTTTATTGATATTAAATTTGTATCATAATTGTCTTATAGTTATTAAAAGACATTTATATCATCTTTTCAAGTTAATTTAAAACATATTTTTATTAAAATGCCCGCTCCCGGAATAATGTACACCATTTTGACGAGGTGTACATAATTGCGGGAGTATCACGGAATAACGGAAACACAGTCCGTAATATTTTTGTGTCCTATTACTATTTACGTTTAAGTATATTTATATTATATTTGATGTAAATACATTAAATAAAGACTACAGATTATAGTGACATAATTACGGTACATATATTTTTTAGATTTTAATCTCATAATTGAATACGAAATGTATACTCATTGAGTAATACGTGCGAAATATTGGACTGTGGCATCAACATTAAATTTGTTTTATTTCATAAAATTAAAGCACAAAGTTTATTTATTTCAATGTTTTGAGTATAATTATTATATAATCTTCCAATATACTAAGAAAAAAAATCTTTTTTATGTTTTAATATAGCCTTGTTTTGACTGCCGTAATTAAGTACATGATTTTATATGAGTGTATCTTATTCCGGTATACTTATATAAAGTATATTAAAATATATAAACTCATAAAATAAGGTACAGAGACCCGGATATTATGTTTTTAAACTTTCTTAGTTAGCTAAAAATCTTTATACCGCATATTAGTTTGTCCGTCAGCCAGCCTGTCCGTCTACGATTTAGCTCAATCATTATTAGTACTAGAAAGCTAAAATTTACATAAGGACAATACATAATAGGATAGACATATATAAATATAAAATAGTACCTATTTAAACCGATTTCATCAAACATGGCTAAGAAGAACACTCGATTAATTCAGCTCTTTCAAATGAAAAAAACTAATCAAAATCGGTTCATCCATTCGAAAGCGATGCCTTAGACAGACAGACAGTGAAACTTATAACACCCTGTCGTTATATCATATAATCGTTATACCGTAAAATATCATATTTCCCTTCTCATTCCAGCTCACCAAAATATTGCCAATTATAAAAAATACACTCTGTATAAGCATTTATCAAAACGAATGTGCATTATATATTTATGTAAACAATTTTTTTAATTCGTTTCTTTACATTATGCTTCAACAAAGTGGACTTTAAAGATATCCCGTAATAATGTACAACGACTCCCGGAATTAAAGCCATACCAAAATTGTATCCCGGAATAATAGGCAAACTAAGCGTTTAGTAAAACAACGGTAATTTCTATAAATTAGAAGTTACGATGCAAAATAGTGTCTTAAATCAATCGTAGAAGACTTATCCTCAAAATAAAATAGTTAACACCACTAGAAACCTCGCATTTTTGTTTCAATCCTCACTTAAAGTAGGAAACGTCTTAAGTTCCCGTAATATGGTACAGTTACCTTAAGAATGCATTTTCGATGTAAATTAAATGTGGCCTCTCCTCTAAATTTCTTTAAATTTTGGCCCCCAATGGAAAAAGTTTGTCTCCATCACTGCTCTAAACCTTAAGATACCTTTGAAATTTCCAGGACTTACAATCCTGGATGGACTCATCAAAGCACGGGGTCATCTACATGAGTTTCGGCACGAACACGGATCCGTCCCTGCTGCCGCCGGAGCGGATGGCGGTGTTCGTGCGGGTGTTCCGGGCGCTGCCGTACGACGTGCTGTGGAAGTGGAAGGAGCCGCCGGCCGGGCTGCCGGACAATGTGCGGACGGCCGAGTGGCTGCCGCAGTCGGATCTGCTGCGTGAGTATCAGGACTTACGTAATTTTGAAAGTCTTTGGCACGATTGAATCCATTTGACAACTGGTCAGACCTAGAAGTACCGTTTCTACTGGAGGGGATGGCAGTGTTCATCCGGGTGTTCAAGGAACTGCCCAACGAACTGCCGTACGACGTGCTGTGGAAGGAGCCGCCGGCCGGGCTACCGGATAATGTGCGGACGGCAGAGTGGCTACCGCAGTCGGACCTGCTGCGTGAGTTTATATAGTGCCTAGAGACCTACCAGACCTAGTGGATAGAACACCGCTGGATCCTCCAGTGGATGGCGGTTCCGTCTGAGTGTTCGGGAACTGCTTTCTGGGAAAAGGTTTAGTGCTCATTCCAACACCGAGAACAGGTCTCTGTATTATCTGCCTGACATTTTAGGGCTCAGCCTCTTACTGGCTGACAAAACAACTGTCGGCATGAAATGGAGATGGAAGTCGGTAGAGATTTTAATGAACACCTTTGCATAGGAACATATTGTTTAATTTTCACGATCTGACCATCGTAAAATCTTTTCAGATTTTACGATGGTCAAATCGTAAAATCATTGAAAAATCTGCTAAACATACCAGCGATTTCTCATTAAACCCCTGGTCTTGTGTCCCTATTCCATTTTTTGAATAATTTCCTATTACGCAAATTCGCATTCCTGCTAAGAATTTGATAGCTATGGGTCTAAAATGTGGTTCGTCCAAGTCACAATTCGTCCATTACGTGGTTCGTCAAATATAATTTACGCCATTTGTCTACATCGCGATTCGTCCTAGTCGCCATTCGTCCAAATCCCATATATTTATGCTTTGTGCCATCCATCAGTTACTGGTTATTGGTGTACAACAAAAACCTTTGCTGTCACGATATGCCAAGGTAAATAGTTGTTAACTCAATTTAATTATCATCAATAATTTGGTCCCCAGGCCACAAGAAGCTGGTCCTCTTCATCACGCAAGCAGGCCTTCAGTCCACAGACGAGGCCATCCGCGCCGGTGTGCCTCTCCTAGCGTTCCCCATGCTCGGGGACCAATGGTTCAACGCTGAGCAATATGAGAGGCTTGGGGTGGGACGAAGGCTGGAGCTGGCTTCGCTTACTGATGATCAGCTGAAGGAAAATATTGAAGAGATTATAAAAAACCAAAGGTATTGTATATTAACATTTTATTATAGCTGGACATGGCATAATTATAGAATAAGGTAACTGAGATAAAGCAAAGTCAAAATGTGTTTCTGGAGATAAAATATATGTTTAGTATTAGTTTAAAAGGCCCTTGCTGCTGACTCTTAGGAAAACAACAACAAAGACACATAATTGGACTATCATGACGACTAAATTTACATAAAGTATATCTTCAGAATATTGCAAATTCTACATTTCTACGGTTGAGTCTTTAGGCGCTCACTATCAGTATACACTGAGAGAAAATACCTATACAACCAGTTTTCATGTTCGTTCAACAAGTTTTTTGGTTAAAATAGCGCCTACGTGCTCTTTGGTTCAAACAACAAGCTACTTGTCATTTGAATCGGCAATATATTTGAATCAATAAGTCGATTTTATAAAAACAACCTGACACATATTGTTTTAAACATACGTTTGGCTGATTCAAACGGATAAACCGCAACAAGTCGAACTTGTTAAATTCACAATGCAAATTTCTCTCAGTGTACCGGTCAGCAACAGCCTATTAGTTAAGCGGCACTGTAAGTTACTTCGTTACCGTCCAGCAAACTGAAAGTCAGTGGATCCCTTTACCAAACATTTACTTAACCTTATGGTAGTATTCTAACTCCGATAGACTGAGAACGAACATCTACATTTGGTTCGCTATCTGTAGCAGTAATCTAATTCAAGGTCATATCGACATCTGTCTGAAATAAAAGATATCATTTCATTTCATTTCATATCATATACCAGCTAGGCAAAACAACACTCTTCATCTTTACATCCATCTAGAGCCCAATATCGTTAATTTCTCATTCCAGTTACCGCACCCGCTCCAAGCTCCTAAGCGAGGAAATGCTGGACCGTCCAGAATCAGCCCTGGAGCGCGCGATCTGGTGGATCGAGCGCACACTGCGGCGCCGCACGCGCCGGCGCGCTCCCGCCGTGAGCATCACCTGTCTCACCTTCATCGATGGAGACATTATAGTCGCCGCGCTTGCGATGTTCGTTTGTCTAGTAGTAGCCCTTATAGGGTTGTATAAGGTGCTTACTAGGAGAGCGAAAGTTAAAACTGCTTAATTGTAAACGATGTCTGTTATATTAAGAGCGTTATAACATTTCGGCGTCGGGCGAAATTAGGTATTTTACCCGCCGCGCGAGCCCAATATGCCGACCCTTTCTAGCACGTCTTATCACTCGCTCGCACTACAATAATGGACAAAACAATCTTGATCCTTTCTATGGAATTTTGATAACAACCACAATCTACTATCTCGATATAAACTTTTGGTTTCTAATAAACATTATTTTGTACGAAAATACGAGAATATAGCGCGAAATAATATCAATTATGTTAAAATTTATTTAAAAAATTAAAGTAATAATTATAAAAGTAGATCCCATCCCAAATATTTGCTTTTGTTATATGATAAGTATTAGAGTAAAGTATATATTAATATGATGATAAAATAAGACAAATACAATTCTAATTACTTCAAGGTGGTGCTCAGGGTCTGATGATGGAGCCAGATGGTGGTCACCAATACCAATGAACAATATGACTATACAACTTCGTGGTTTACATGTCATTCTAGCATTTTCACTTTCACATTTCAAGTGCATATACCACGAGTATAGGTTTTCGGGTGTGCTGATTTAAAAATTAATGACCGATTTGGAATCTGACATTGCTGACTGTCACTTTGACACAAAAGTCATCATGGGTGTCGTAAAATAGGTTTTAGGGGGTGCTGATTCCAAAATTAATGACCAATGTGGAATCTGACATTGCTGACTGTCACTTTGACACAAAAGTCGTCATGGGTGTCGTCAAATAGGTTTGCGGGGGTGCTGATTCCAAAATTAATGAACAATGTGGAATCTGACATTGCTGACTGTCACTTTGACACAAAAGTCGTCATGGGTGTCGTAAAATAGGTTTTAGGGGGTGCTGATTCCAAAATTAATGACCAATGTGGAATCTGACATTGCTGACTGTCACTTTGACACAAAAGTCGTCATGGGTGTCGTCAAATAGGTTTGCGGGGGTGCTGATTCCAAAATTAATGAACAATGTGGAATCTGACATTGCTGACTGTCACTTTGACACAAAAGTCGTCATGGGTGTCGTAAAATTGGTTTTAGGGGGTGCTGATTCCAAAATTAATGACCAATGTGGAATCTGACATTGCTGACTGTCACTTTGACACAAAAGTCGTCATGGGTGTCGTCAAATAGGTTTGCGGGGGTGCTGATTCCAAAATTAATGAACAATGTGGAATCTGACATTGCTGACTGTCACTTTGACACAAAAGTCGTCATGGGTGTCGTAAAATAGGTTTTAGGGGGTGCTGATTCCAAAATTAATGACCAATGTGGAATCTGACATTGCTGACTGTCACTTTGACACAAAAGTCGTCATGGGTGTCGTCAAATAGGTTTGCGGGGGTGCTGATTCCAAAATTAATGAACAATGTGGAATCTGACATTGCTGACTGTCACTTTGACACAAAAGTCGTCATGGGTCTCGTAAAATTGGTTTTAGGGGGTGCTGATTCCAAAATTAATGACCAATGTGGAATCTGACATTGCTGACTGTCACTTTGACACAAAAGTCGTCATGGGTGTCGTCAAATAGGTTTGCGGGGTGCTGATTCCAAAATTAATGAACAATGTGGAATCTGACATTGCTGACTGTCACTTTGACACAAAAGTCGTCATGGGTGTCGTAAAATTGGTTTTAGGGGGTGCTGATTCCAAAAATAATGACCAATGTGGAATCTAACATTGCTGACTGCCACTTTGACACAAAAGTCATCATGGGTGTCGTAAAATAGGTTTTAGGGGTGCTGATTCCAAAAATAATGACCAATGTGGAATCTAACATTGCTGACTGTCACTTTGACACAAAAGTCATCATGGGTGTCGTCAAATAGGTTTCCGGAGGTGCTGATTTGAAAATTAATGACCGATTTGGAATCTTGTCATTGCTGACTGTCACTTTGACACAAAAGTCGTCATGGGTGTCGTCAAAAAGGTTTCCGGGGGTGCTGATTCCAAAATTAACGACTATTTTGGAATCTCACAGTGCTAATTGTCATTTTGACACAAAAGGAATCATGGGTGTAGTCAAATAGTTTTTAGGGGGTACTGATTCCAAACTTAATGAAATGATTTAAAAAGTAATGACCGATTTGGAACCTGACATTGCACAGTACCCATGGAAACCTAATTGACGACACCCATAACGACTTTTATGTCAAAGTGACAGTCAGCAATGTCAGATTCCAAATTGATCATTAATATTGAGATCAGTACCCATGGAAACCTATTTGAAGACACCCATGATCACTTTTGTGTCAAAGTGACAGTCAACAGTGTCAGATTCCAAAATGGTCATTAGTTTTCAAACACCTCCGGATACCTATTTGACGACACCCATGACGACTTTTGTGTCAAAGTGACAGTCAGCAATGTCAGATTCCAAATTGGTCACTAATTTTGGAATCAGCACCCCCTAAAACCTATTTTACGACACCCATGACGACTTTTGTGTCAAAGTGACAGTCAGAAATGTCAGGTTGAACATTGGTCATTAATTTTGAAATCAGCACCCCCTAAAACCTATTTTACGACACCCATGACGACTTTTGTGTCAGAGTGACAGTCAGCAATGTCAGATTGAACATTGGTCATTAATTTTGGAATCAGCACCCCCCAAAACCTATTTTACGACACCCATGACGACTTTTGTGTCAAAGTGACAGTCAGCAATGTCAGATTCCACATTGGTCATTAATTTTGGAATCAGCACCCCCTAAAACCTATTTTACGAGACCCATGACGACTTTTGTGTCAAAGTGACAGTCAGCAATGTCAGATTCCACATTGTTCATTAATTTTGGAATCAGCACCCCCGCAAACCTATTTGACGACACCCATGACGACTTTTGTGTCAAAGTGACAGTCAGCAATGTCAGATTCCAAATCGGTCATTAGTTTTGGAATCAGCACCCCCTAAAACCTATTTTACGACACCCACGACGACTTTTGTGTCAGAGTGACAGTCAGCAATGTCAGATTGAACATTGGTCATTAATTTTGGAATCAGCACCTCCTAAAACCTATTTTACGACACCCATGACGACTTTTGTGTCAAAGTGACAGTCAGCAATGTCAGATTCCACATTGGTCATTAATTTTGGAATCAGCACCCCCTAAAACCTATTTTACGACACCCATGACGACTTTTGTGTCAAAGTGACAGTCAGCAATGTCAGATTCCAAATTGGTCATTCATTTTGTAATCAGCACCCCCTAAAACCTATTTTACGACACCCATGACGACTTTTGTGTCAGAGTGACAGTCAGCAATGTCAGATTGAACATTGGTCATTAATTTTGGTATCAGCACCCCCTAAAACCTATTTTACGACACCCATGACGACTTTTGTGTCAAAGTGACAGTCAGCAATGTCAGATTCCACATTGGTCATTAATTTTGTGTCAAAGTGACAGTCAGCAATCTGAGGTACTACATATTCGTAATCTGAAAGTAATCAAGTCAATAATTTCAGTTATTTTGAATCGACTATGATTCCGAATTTTTGGTAATAGTAATGATTGTATAGATGATTAGTGATTCCTTTACATGTAATGGTAATTTACCGTTTCACTTGATTACATTAGAAGTAATCTGACACCCAGTAGTGTACTGGTGACCACCATCTGGCTCCATCATCAGACCCTGAGTACCACCTCTTGTCAAAGGTCTTGTTGAGACGAACCCAACGAGCCTAAACACGAAGTCGTTTACTTACATGGTTCACTGGTACTGGTGACCACCTTCTGGCTCCATCATCAGATCCCGAGTACCATCTTGATGTGTCTTATCATCTTGACCGTATTGTAATTTTCACATTTTTATCATCACAACGTTGTAATACTTTAACATTCAAACATAACAAAGTATTATAAAAGCAAATATTTACGGATCTAGGATCAAATTCGTTGGTCGCTGTTTACACACACACAATGCGAGGATAGCCCGTGTAGAAACAAGGCGTCCGACCCACACAACAATAAATATTCTCGACGTTTGCGATGAAAACTCGGAGACCAAAGCGACATAATACGTCTTACCTGCTCGAGCTCCGGCGCGGCACTGAAATCGCAGGCGTCCGTCGCCGATAAAATAGCGACAGGAAGGCTAGTTTTCAAAAATTTGGCAAAAAATCATGATAAAATATTATAACGACAAATGGATAACAGCAGTTTAAGCACATTGTACAGATTATTTATATACTAAAATAACTTCGATAACATGTAGATTTTTGGAGAAATGATCACTTGTTTCGATGTATTTTCAAGACAAAATTGAGTTCGTTTTACTTTCAATTTCTCAATTTCAAAGGATTAAATGATAAATATTGTTTAATGGGCCTTAAGTACAAGATATTTGGAACTTAAATTTACCTCATTTATGAGAGTGATCTTATCAAATTGTACATAATAAGAGCTCCGAATTCTGTGCTTCACGCGGTTTTTCCTAAACGAGCATCAGAAAAACAATCATTACTAATTGAAAAAGCTTTTTTTTTCATATGTTTTTTATTTAACCGACAGTTAATAAGATGTTCTAACTGAAACAAGTACTTTCACTGTCTTTTAGTATGAGTAAAGTGTACAATTTTGTCGATAAATATTGTGCATTTTACAATATATCGCCTTTTTTTGTCATAGCGCTCTTAATGAATTGTAATGTTACGCCAGATGGCTATTTCACTAAAGTGACATTGGCACAAGCAATGAATGGCGAAATGTCACTGTCGGGCGACAATTGGCATTATTTTGGCCACGGGAGTAATAGTTTGAATAGGTTGTATTTTAGTGTGAAGTGTGCAATTTAGTTAATATTTAGTTGAGGATTTGTACTACTAGGCGTTATTGGAATTTTTCTTCATCGAAAAGCGATTGGAAAAAATTACATTTCGTACATAAGTTCCGAAAAACCCTGAAAAACTCATTGTTACGAGCCGGGGTTCGAACCCGCGACCTCCGGATTGACAGCGGTAGGAGCACTCGCATGCTCCTACCGCTAGGCCACCCTGCGCTTCTAGGTTTTTGAATAAGTATTAAATGTGCCATTAAATATCTGGGTAAAGGTATTGTCGATGGCGCTTACGGCGTTATGATCGATGTTTGTGTACAAAATACGACGCCGCGGGTCTTAAGCGCCATCGACAATAAGATCCCTTTACCCAGATAACGTCACAAACAAGCGCGGATCCAGCTTCGTGCCCAGGGGGGGGGTCACGTGGTAAAGGCCCGGGGCCCCAGGGGGGGGGGTCACGTGGTCTATTTGTATGGCCAACTTAGGCTCCAGGGGGGGGGGTCATGACCCCCATGACCCCCCCCCCCCCCTGGATCCGCGCATGCACAAATGTATAATATTCGTAGGAAGCCGTAGGGCTGCTATTTTTGTATAAAAAAGTCGCGTGATAAATAAATGTCTTGAATGAAACCCCCAAAACTCCAGTTATTTTATTACTAATAGAACCCATTCTATGTGCAGGTAATTTCGCACACCTGGGCCGTTTTCCTTCGACTGTGCCCTGCATTTATTATCCCACAATACACATCGCGAACTGCGAGAGGGGAAGCGTAAAAAAGGAAATTTCGTTTTTCGAACAAACCGCTGCCAAAGAGAATGGATATAGAGGATTATTGACAAAGAGAAATTTGTAGGAACATTTACTGCTCTCGACACTTCAAGCTTTTAGACTATGACGATTACAAGAATATCCTTTTACATAAACACGTATATCGCAGTCTCACGCCTGCAATTAAGCCACTCCTTGCAATTAAGGGGTTTGCTGGCGCAATTGAACCATATGAACCATATCATTACATCATTAAAAGAAAATTTAGAAAATAAAAAAATAAGTATGTCACCTGCAATACAGTTACAGTCCCCATCCACAGCCTTGGGAAGTAGGGACGACATCAAATCAAAAAAATATGAAGTCAAGGTTTCTACAAAAAATTCATTCGACTCTCTGCCGGAAGAAGCGGACCTTATCACAACCTTATCGATATGGAAGTATGAGACGCGACGCCGCGTCGCCCACGCAAGACACGGCGTAAGACACCCACGGGAAGAAAGGGGGTGCTGAAATTCTCAACATGTCAACACAGGGGGTTTTTACCTAATATATATTGTCTTAAAATTGTTAAATATAATCAGTGTCGCCATCTAACCGACTACCAATCAAAGACGACTGAGCACTTTTTTTTCTTAGACTTTAGGGCTCGTTCAAAAATCATGTGATTTATCTTATGCGGAGTGGTATTCTCTTTGCCGCTGCCAAAGGGGAGTGAGATGAGAGAGGTGAAAGGTGGGTAAAGGGGGGGGGGTTGTTTCAGCAGGACGTGTACCTACGCTTTATTGTTTTATTCGCCATGGTATATTGTGTAGGCCGATCAATGGGGACTAGCGATTTTATTTTGGCAATGTGGATTTGAGATAACTTTTTCTTTCTTTCTTTCTTATTTTACAGAAAATATAATAGTAGGTATCTATCAACAGGCCTAGCCCATGATTGGTACGACAGTATTTCGGTGTGAGATTTATCATGAGTCTTTTTCTAATTCTTTTAAAGACATGACCATGATTATACCCGACATGTCATAATCATGCGTCAATCTTATCAGTCAATCATGTGCTAGCCCTGCAAGGAAAGATACAATGACTTTTACGTTTCAGTAGTAGGTAAGTATGTTAAGACATTTCATAATCTAGCGGACACACTCTTACGTCGTGTCTTGCGTGGGCGACGGTCGCGCGACCGCCGCGCGACCGCCGCCGTCGCGTCTCATCGCATCGTCTACTTCCATATCGATAAGGTTTGATTTCGTATACGTCGCATCGCCGTCGCCCACGCAAGCCACGCCGTTACAGTCGCAAGGAAATACCTGTACCTGTCTATAAAATTACCTGTAATGATTTTGTCCTATTCTAGTGTATAATTAGGTATCCCCAAACCTATCAACGCGGAATCAGCTCTAACCGAACAAAAATCGCTAGTTAGTATGAAGACACTTACGTTTCGTCATCGCGGAATGCATCCGACACATCCGTACGCATGCTCATATTAACGAGCGATTTTTGTTTGGAGAAAGCTAATTCCGCGTCGATATGTTTCGGAAGGCCCTTAGCCTATTAGGTAACAATGAAATATTTTCCACGCTGTACGAAGCCAAGTATAGTTAGTGGATATTGTTTGAGGTCGTCCGACCGCAACAGGAGGTGTCGCCCGCATCCGAAGTTGGCCTGCTGCGGTGTACTTGCGTTGTCAGGGTTGCTACCGATGGCGAAAATATAATAGGGGACTTGCCTGCAGTTCAAATAATATTACTGTTATTATTACTGTGTGGTGACGGGTTAAGAATTTCACCACCCCCTTTCTTCCCGTGGGTGTCGTAGAAGGCGACTATGGGATATGCGTTAAATTGTGGCGTAGGCGAGAGGCTGGCAACCTGTCACTGCAATGTCACAGTTTCGTTTTCTTTCAACCCCTTATATGCCAAGAGTGGCACTGAAGCTTAAGTAGTTTCATGTGCTCTGCCTACCCCTTTATGGGATACAGGCGTGATCGTATGTATCTAAGGTACAATACAAATGCGGAAAGGAAGTAGCTCGAAACGAGTGGCGATAAATTTCCAAATTTAATTATGTGAACACGATTTTCCTCACAATTTTAAAGCACATTATCGTCTATACAGGTGTAGTGCGAAAAGATTTACCTTCGTATTGTTACGGAAACGTACGAACGTGTCTTGCTATTTCAGTCAGTGTCAGTATAATATGTACTGATATCAACTGAACTAGCATGACATAGACGAACGTTTCCGAAGGAAATCCTTTCTTTTTGCACCAAGTATAAACGGTGTAACATGAAGACATCGAATAATTTTAACAGCGTATTCCACATCATATTAGAAGAGTAAAATGTCATAATAAACTTTTCTGGATTTCACCTACTTTCAGAATAAGCGTTAAAAAAAAACAACTACATACTTATTATTTCTCAGAACAATACGCTGTCTTGATGGCGATGATGTCGTTATCCGACAAAATCTAACTATCCTCGTTGATAAACATCAAAAATTAACTAGTGACACGTTGCATACATCCAAGAAAACAAAAAAAATACACAATTTTTTTTGCTAAATTTGTTTGACGTCATATGACATTTTATGTTTAGTTTGCCCTCAGAAATATGTAGTTAAAATCTTTCGGTTTCATGTAATACCGTGTATATTATAGGTAGGCGCCAAGAATGTTTTTCTGCCGTTTTTTGCTACAGCGCAGTGACAACCCTAGCTTTGTTAGTAAAGTGCGGCGTGTCGACAGGCGACAATAATGCCCGGGTGGCTAGCCGAATGGCACAATCGCTCACGAAACGCTCACGAAACGAAGCGCTAGTAGATATCTATCTCTATCGCGCTTGCGTATTGGCGCGACAGAGCCAGCGGCGTATCGCTTTCGTTTGGCGTCGGAGAAATGCCATTCGGCTACGGGGCCCGTTATTATTTAGTTGTCGACGCCGGCAATGTTCGACTTTACCATGTTGCAGACAACTTTACCAGCATGTGCTGTGCGTCTAGTCACAGTATAAGGACGACTCAGTGGTTAATCGCCGTCGCGCTTTTATCACCGCACCTCCCGCCAAAGAAATAAAGTTCATCCTCACTTTCTGGACACGTGGCAAACCAAGAACAAACGGGCCTCTCGCTCGTTTTTGCCCAGAATGAGCTACCTTCTGAGGTCTTGCGCTATGACATGGGGTTCTTCAAGAAGCAGGTATTTAGGGTTTTCAAAGGTCGGCAACGCATAAGTGACTCCCCTGATGTTGCTTATGTCCATGGGTGGCGGTGACTGCTTCCCATAAGGCGGCTCGTCTGCTGATCTGCTCGTTTGCTGCCTATCTCATAAAAAAAACTCCCGTGATCGGTATTTGGCTCTATCGCACGCGCCGCGCCCGACCTTGGCAGCGCCACGCGTACTGACACGACCGGCATCATCCGGTTGCGCATGTACTCTCTGCACCTCGCTGCGTGCGAGCGCTACTCAAGGACAAACCGCGCGGCGCAAAATTTGTTAGAAGAATTATTACTGTGTCGTCCTTATACTGTTGTCTAGTTCTGATTGAGTTTATTTAAGGCAACATGTGTTTAGTTTAATATTTGCACACTTTTACAAGTTCTATGCTGGCTGTTCATTCTAAGAGCGTTTTCACATTATCTGACCCGATATCGGATGTAGGAAGGATATTTAAAGTCACACACAGGTCGAACGCGATTAATTAACATTATTTTACCTTTTTTCCAACCTTTCGGCCAGGTTGCACTGGCCGTGGTCGCGGAAGAAATAAAAAATATAAATATGTGTACAAATCGCGAGAACTTAAAGTGTGTAGGAAGGATGTCAATGGCAAAGGCCAAAGATGGCACCTTCGCACATCCACAAATCCGATTTCGGATCGGATAATATGAAAACGCATTAATAACGGATGATTTTGGAAACGTGAGAAACTGTTTCATATCAGGGTACATAGCCAAACACTGACGATAATATCATTATCATAAGCTAGCCATCCCTCTTCGCACTGGCACGACAGACCCAGTGCGTTTTGGTAGGCGTCTAGCGTTAAAAAAATATGGTTCCCGATTTTACGGGGAAAGTAGGTACCTACCCAGATTTCTTGGCTAATTGGTTATTTTTAAACATATTTTTTTGTAACAAGGGTTATTTAATAAAGTTAGAACAAAGATGAATGATGAATGAACTGATTTATAGAAATAATAAATGGAATATTTTACAAAATAGTAGCCAAATTCCATAAAAAATCGACCAGAAAATTTACAAATATTTACAAACACATCCCGTAGGGGTGACAAATTCGAGACATAAAACGAGAAATCATACAACTATTTATATCCACAAAAGTATCAATAGGCTTGCTGATCTCCCACGAAACTGAATCCAACTTTATCATATTCAGACAAGGTTTTATTTTCAGTAGGAACGTTCTTGGATGCTGAAGTACGGGCACGTTCGAATACTACATTGAATTCATTTTATATTCCCGAGGGTGCGATGAAAGAACCAGTGTTTTCATAGGGTATGTAGCCGCTAGCCGAAATGATCGGAACGCAGTCTGGCTCTGTCACGTCAATACGGAAGAGCTCGAAACGAGATAGCCCAGTACGAAATTTGAAAACGTCTTCCGAAAAAACTATTTTTTTTGGAATATAAAAAGAGATATTTTCCTTGGGTTTCTTTGCGAGTTTCATGTTGAGAGATTTGCATGGGAATGAAGGTGAGGGGGGAAATTAGGTAGGGAAAGTAGGGTGATAAAATTATTAACGGCGTTGTGGAATTCCGTGTTTCTCGTTCTGAAACACCTTTAATTATGGCGTTGCTAACATCAAAATGTACGTTAAATGACAGATACAGTGAAGACTTATTTGAAAAACACAAATAAAATTAAACAGGATTTTTCTGCCATAATTAAATTTTTATTTTATTTTTGTAGAGTATTCTAGACGGAAAAAGGACAGAATTGAAAAACAGATGATTGGAGGCTGTCATTCGATCTGCAGGGGAAATGGTTGAGGAGTGCTGGCATTGTTGGAGATTCATCGGTCTAATCCGGCGGTTTGCTCGAAATAACAGGCGGAATGTACCTATTCTATGATGTATAATCGGTTTTGTGCAGTATATTCTGTGATATCAACATGGTATTTCATTGAAAGCTCCATAAACAACTACGGAAGGTCCTGACAACGGTTCTGGTATGATACGCCCACGATCCGACAAGTGTTAGAGTAGACAATAGTTAACGTTCACAACATGAGTATGGTGCAGAGGTGGTTCCTTGGTTTGGTTTTGGTACTAAAAAGGGTTATATTTATAATACTTATTATCCAAGCGGACCCCAGGCTCCCATGAGCCGTGGCAAATGCCGGGAGAACGCAAGGAAGATGATGATGATGATGACTTATTATCCACTATTTTGCAACCATAATATAGTATAAAAGTTTAATTAATACTGTTTTACTCAGAGAGATATATAATGCACATTTGTATTATCTTAAGAGCATTCTGCAAATCGTTGTCATATTTAATTACGTTGCCACTGACAGCGAAACCTCGATACCTTAAGACGATACGGTAGGGGTCAATTCTCCATACAAACGCTCTCGACTATTTCCTCCCTGGTTTTTGAAGATAAAGCAATGGTTTTTTCAACACAGATTGTTATTATTTTTATCTGTGTTGGACCGTTTTGATTTTTTTGATATTCTGCTTTTTAAAGATTCTAGAGCCAATCAAAAATTTCCAAAAACGGCTTTTTTCATTGTGGCGCAAAAAAAGGTGTGATACTCAAGATTGGTAATAATTAACCAAAAAAGCTAAACGGTCCAAAATAGATTATTTCATTGTTATTCAGATTCTCAAATTTCGTTCCGATTGATTAAGTTTTGAAGGAGGAAAGAGTCGAGTGCGGAACCTCGATTTTAAAGATTTTTTTGAAATATCTTTTGACTGAGTTGTTCTTAATGGACAATTTTTTTTCGATTTATCTAGTTAATAACACTTATATATTTAACTAAAATTCCCAAGACGAAAGGGGGGCTCCTTTCCATTTTAGCATTTTCGCTACCGTATCCTCTTAAGTTAGAATCTCAAGAGAAACGAGAAGAATCAAGTAGGAAAACAAGTTTTCGCCTCAGTTTCGCCTTATTGGCAAGGTGCGTCATCTTATGCAACAGAGTGGCGTCATCTTACGGGCATGTCCAACGTTAATACTAGCGGCGGCCGCTGCAACTAATTTGACACCATGTAATTTAGGCACCATTTGGCAACATACAAAGGGAAAGGTAACTTCTTTGAAATAGACGAGACTTCGCCTCATCGACGCTCGATTTATCGAGGTTCTACTGTATTTGTAATTCTTCCATTAGTATGTTAGTATTATTCATAAAATAAAGTTTTATTTCTAATGTCATTTGAGCCATTTCCGGTTCAATTATTTATTATGTATAATAGTTAAGTTATTTATTAAGTATGTATTCAGGGTGGCTCATTCGTCGGTCAGTATGGGAAAGTCTGAAACCATAAGACATATCGATACCTCTGGGTTCAATTGGCGTAAAGGACATTTTGGCCAAAATGAGTTATATATACAGTTTTGTTCAGAATTTCAAGCGCTATCGATCTGTGTAGTTAAAATTTCGATATCTCTTAAAAAGTTGCCTTTACGACCAAGATTTTCTACTATGGACTTGCAAAAATAGCTTTTCTGAAGGGGCGTAAATATCAAGTCATTAATTATAAATTATTATTTGTGTCGTAAAGGAAATCTACAAATAAAAATATAGTCGTAAGTCACCTTTATATATATTGTTGCCCTTTAAGCCCTTACTTTCTAAGGATCACTTTCTATAGTAGTGTGATAAAGTTGGGCGTAAAGGACAAGTTTTTTTTTCTTCGTCCTTTACGCCCAGCACTAAAAATATTTTATCCGCAACTGTAATCGATATCTTTGGGTTCAATTGTCGTAAAGGACAAATAATGCAGGTTTTCAAGACAAAGATAAACCACTTTTTTTGTTTTTTTGACCTGTATTTGTGACGTGTATAAGAAAAATATGTAGATTACGAGTATCTTTAACCTAGTGTAGCAACCGTAGTGATAAACTAAACGATTTAGAAGATAGATGGTTGTAAAGGACACGTCCAAATGTTATAACGTCCTTTACACCCATGATTTGATAGGGTCGTAAATGACGGTCTTAGATGATTTTTATACAAAGTCGGGGCGTAATTGTAACCGAAATGGTACAAATGTTGTGCTAAGTTTACAATTAAAAACTGGAAAAATGTATCAAAACGTACTTAATATGGCATAGAATAGCTACATTAGTATAATGCAGTGTATTATTTATCTATGCTATCTTAGCAACAAAAAAGAACAAGACTATTTTATATCCAGTTTTGTAACAAAGAAACAATATTTGCTTAAAAACTATCTAATACTTTGGCAACAAATTCAAAGTTATTTTTTTAGTATTCGCCGCTGTCTGAATAGTTAGTAGGTTACGCATTCAGTCTTTAATTCTAGCAGGGAAACGCTTTCGTAGTATTATTATACTGCGGCGAGATGTAGGTAATTAAAAAAAACATTATGGTTATCAGGGTACGTGCCCAAATGCACAAACGCTCACGATAATATTTATTTCGTAGCTAAGTATATATACTTAGCTACGAAATACAGGGTGGGGCCTGTAACAAAAGCAAAAAATTAAACTGTAGGCTATACTCCTTAAACTGACCTACATTTGTTCAGTGACTTTTAAAAATTATGCAGTCTTTAATTTTTTTATTTTTCATACAAAATAAATATCAGCTTCAATGTACGCCATTATTGTTGTCATTGACGTTGTCTGTCACACTTTAGACTTAACAGAATTCGCAATACATTACCTCTGAGAAAAAACTTTCAATGGTAATAAAAATCAAAATACAAGTTATTTTTAAAAGTCGCTGAACAAATGTTTATCAGTATAAGGAGAATAGCTTACAGTTTAATTTTTTGCTTTTGTTACAGGCCCCACTCTGTAGATATTATCGTGAGCGCTTGTCTTTATCGCTCTTGCGTATTGCACCAGACTGCATTTTTGTCGGCGTCTGGCGTCGACGATTGCCATTCAGCTACGCCGGCAGTAAACTTTAACAGTAGACTATACTAACATTTAGTGCGACAATAACAGGTGCGTTTCGCTAGCGAATGAGCGTTAGCGTTTGGTGACTTGGCTATGTACTCAGGTACTTAAAGCATTGACTGTAATATTTCTAGGATTGAACTCATAATTAAGATTATTCTTATTTAACAGGTTTAAGACTAAATAACAATCTTCTGTTTTAAATTATCAAAAATATGAATCAACATAGTAGGTAGTTTTGACTACAGTTTGTATACGCGTCCTAACTTGCGTTTATAAATAAGTACTTAACTCTTAGTTATTCTTAGAACTTCTTTCTACTTTAGACTTAAAATTACTGTCGTATTAATATATTCACAGTTGCTGATTAAAGATTTACGTGATTACCATTAGTGTTTTTATATTTACTTAAACTACGAAAGCGTTTCCCTGCTAGAATTAAATACTGAATGCGTAACTTATTGAGACAGCGGCGAGTACTAAAATAATAACTTTCCAAAATATGAGATACTTAGTTTTTAAGCAAATGTTGTTTCTTTATTGCATAACTGGATATAAAATAGTCTTGTTCTTTGTCTTTGCTAAATATTTAGATAAATATACACTGTAACACTAATGTGGCTATTCTACGCCATATTAATTACGTTTTGATACATTTTTCAAGTTTCTCAATTGTAAACTAAGCTAAAAACAGTTGCCATTTGTACCATTCTGGTTACATTTACGCCCCGAATTTGTATATAAATCATCTAAGACCGTCATTTACGACCCTATCGACTCTAATTGTTCAAAAAAATCGTGGGTGTAAAGGACGTCCATAGCATTTTGACGTGTCCTTTACAACCATCTAACTTCTAAACCGTTTAGTTTATCACTACGGTTGCTACACTAGGTGAAGGATACTAAAAATCTACATATTTTTCTATATACGTCACAAATATAGGTCAAAAAACAAAAAAGATATAAACATTTTTCTAAAAAAAAAGTTGTTTTTTGCTTCTCCTGAAAACCTGCATTTTGTCCTTTACGCCAATTGAACCCAAAGGTATCGATATGAAGATCTGTTCTTAGGAACCATGTGCCGCACGTGCCAATATTGATACCCGAGCAAGCGAAAGATTCCAATACTGAACCGCGAGCGTAGCGAGAGGTTAAAAAAGTGGAATCTTGAGCGTTGCGAGGGTCTTAAGGCACGTAGGTTAAACAAACTTTGCCGCCGAGTGAAACACAACATTTTTCACCACACCAACACGAACAAAATACTGACTATAAAACATCAATTTAAATCAAATCTAGCAATCTATTCAATATTTATGATTCAAAATAATTATTTGTAGGTAAATTCTACCAGCCAGCTCAAACATCAAGTTAAAATTTGTATGAAATTACTTTGCACTCTTGTGGATAAAATGCAATTTTGCTATCCGTTTTCGAATAGCAAAATTGATCTTTACCAGTTGGTGTGGTGAAAATTAAATTATGTGAAAAAAATGCATTTTAGTCATTTTAGACAACATGTTTCATAGAGACATGTACTTCTTAAGACAATCGATATTTGAATAGAAAAAAAAATCAGTTTATTTTTTCAAAACAACCGGGTTGGGTCCCCCAGCTGGGTACAGTTTTTTTTTTTTTCAAATGTATAAATGCAGTTTTTCTTTTTATTAAAATCGATGACATGGTTCCTAAGAACAGATCTTCATATGTCTTATAGTTTCAGACTTTCCCATACTGACCGATTTGAATGAGCCACCCTGTATAGTTAGTAATGTAATAAATCAAGCAAGCAAAATTATAAAGCAAATATCTACATAAGCATCTATTGCTAGCCATGATGTCAATCGTAAATCGACAAAAGCCGAAATAAATCTTAAAACTACTAATAGCAGCTAGTTAAGTCGTGCAATTATTGTTTCGTTTCAATATGTATTCTCATCAACATCATTTTAACAACAGCTTGCAATCTTTAGTCCTACTTTTTAGCTACAAAGCTATTCGCCGTCTCGCGTTACAGACCCTTTTAAATTAGTTTGCCGTATAATTAGTTACTTAAACTTCACAAAAACCCTTTCTTGCTAATAAATAATTAAAGTAGGGTGTCGCGGCGTGTCAGCAAATTGCGGACGGCCCTTTCGGACTGTCCCCGCTGCGGGTCTTTTGTGGTTACATGATTACAGTACGGTCAACGTCAAAAGTGGCATTTAAAAAATGTGGTAGGTACAATATCGAATATTTGTTTTATATTTCATAATTATTATTTTGAGCCAGGTAAGTAAATGTTCATTATAAATTACACGGTGGTTTGAAGTAGACATAGGTTATAATATCATTTTCAGTACAGATGGGGTTTTTTTTAAACTACTAGTGCCTTAGTAGTTTATTATATGCCAGGTCGAAAGGAGGCTCATCTGTACTGAAAAACGTCGTACGATACACGTGCGAAAAGGAAATTCGTAACTCGTGTCGATTTAAAAGGTAGGTAGGTAGTAGGTCGTGTTTTAATTTATCGCCACCCGTTTCGAACTTCCTTTTTTACGCACTTGTATCGTAATGTACTATTTCACTACAGATGGTGTTTTTTTTACGCACAAGTGGTTCATTATGTGTCAGTTCGAAACTTGGGATGGCCATCTGTACTGAAAAACGTCGATGATACTCGTGCGAAAAGCTTTTTTACGCACTTGTATCGTAATGTACTATTATGTAAAGGACAAACTTTAACTGATTTAGTACGGTCATCGTCAGAAGTTAAATGTGCCTGTTTTGGTTCGAAATTCGTAATTTTCACATCACCTATTCGGAAAGGGGACTAGTCTTTCCTGTCTGGATTGCTTAAAGGGACATCCCCCCCCCCCGACTCAAAAACGGGTGCGTATCGATCGATATAACTTTTTTTGATATATTTTTAGTCGTTATAACGATCATTTGATATAATTATTGAATCATATAACAACAAATAATATACTAGCAAATTGTATAATTCTTATTTAATATAATGATCATCTTTTCGAATAACATTTATTATAACATACTTCGAGTATAATGCTTATTTCCGATAATAAATAAATTGTATAACACAAATTCTTTCTAAAGCACAGTTAGAATAAAAAAAAATGTACAATAAATTAGATCCATCATTTACCAGAAAAGTAGATTAGGTTAGAACTGTGACCTCTACACACAACGCGGTGCTACCAGAAAAATAGGTTAGGTTAGGTTAGAACTGTGACCCTTAAACATATGTACTGCTATCAGAAAAGTAGGTTAGGTTAGAACTGTGATCCCTTCAAAAAAGAATAAAATTAATTCATGAAATGTTTTATACTGTTTGCTAGTTATATTATACTAGTCGTATATCAATAGATAGATACCATATAACGGTTATTATAAATAAGTGTTATACAAAATAATGATTATACAAAATAAAAGTAGATATTTTGTGGTTATACCAAATGTTAATTATGTCAAATGAGTGATTATATCCTTTAAATATATACCAAATGTTATATCAAATGTTACTATACCAAGAAAAGTTATACCAATCATTACACACCCCTCAAAAACGACGGGGTGTTATAAGTTTGACGTGACATCGTAGCTCCCGAACGGATGAACAGATTTAGATTAGTTTTGTTTCTGTTTGAAAGGGGGCAAAGCTGTTGTTTAACCGCACGTGCCAATATGGATACCCGAGCAAGCGAAGGATTCCAATATTGAACCGCGAGCGTAGCGAGTGGTTCAAAAAGTGGAATCTTGAGCGTTGCGAGTGTTTCAAGGCACGAAGGTTAAACAAACTTTGCCACCGAGTGAAACACAAATTTTTTCACCACACCAACACGAACAAAGTACTAACTATAAAACATCAAATTAAATCAAATCTATCAATTTATTCAATATTTATGATTCAAAATAATCATCCATATGTAAATTCTACCAGTCAGCTTAAGACATCAAGTTAAAATTGTGTGTGGATAAAATGCAATTTTGCTATCTGTTTTCGAATAGCAAAGTAAGCATTTACCAGTTGGTGTGGTGAAAAACAATTTCCACATTGGGTGATTATATTTTAGAATACCTCTCTATGCTCGTGCTTCGTTATTTAAATAAACGATTAAACTATTTTTCTAAGCGTACAGTCGTCGAGTTAAATCTCAGTTTTGAAAGTAGGCTAATTTTTTTTTTTGTGAGTTTCAGTAGGCACTTTTGTAACTGTCTATACTAACAACAGCTGACTATCACTGCACCTTCTATCCTTAAAACAAGGTTTATTTTCTGTTAAAATTTAATTTCATTTATTTCATTTATTATCAACCAACCAAAATATGAATGTTTCACAGAAAGGCTTAAATATTCATCATGATTAATGACAGTGGATGAATTTTTGGGGTAGAACATGTATGGGCTGTTGGTATAAGGTCGACGTTAGTTCTGACAAACAATACGTATTTATTAATGGACGTTTTTTGTATGTTTTTGTATTCAAATAATATTAATATTAATATGGGTGTAGGCGAAGCGCTGATAGCCTTCCGTAAGTACGTTCTTTCGTTCCGGAGGTCGCGGGTTCGAACCCCGGCTCGCACCAATGAGTTTTTCGGAATTTATGTGCGAAATGTCATTTGGTATTTGCCAGTCGCTTTTCGGTGAAGGAAAACAGCGTGAGGAAACCGGACTAATTCCAATAAGGTCTAGTTTATCCTTCGGGTTGGAAGGTCAGATGGCAGCCGCTTTCGTAAAAACTAGTGCCTACGCGAAATCTTGTGATTCGTTGTCAAAGCGGATACCAGGCTCCCATGAGTCGTGGAAAATGCCGGGATAACGCAAGGAGCGTGATGATTAATATACAGGGTGTAACAAAAATGGTGGTGATTCGTTTAAGGGCGTATTAAGTATCGTATTCTCATCAGGAAAAAGTAGGATAAAAAATTTTTTTCGCAAAAAAATTTTTTATCGGCTCATACAAAAGTGAAAATTTTTTTAGCGAAAAAAAAATTTTCTTCTGCTTTTCCTGATAAGAATACGATACTGAGTACGCCCTTAAACGGATCACCACCATTTTTGTTACACTCTGTATATGGGTGTCAGAAGAGAAAGTGTGTCTGGCCTTCACATTAGGACTATTTAAACCAATGATCAGTGTTTACTCTGAGAGTTCATACTTTTTCACCACACCAACAAACTGTTAAAGGCTTACTTTGCTATTCGAAAACAGATAGCAGAATTGCATTTTATGCACAAGAGTGCAAAGTAATTTCATACAAATTTTAACTTGATGTCTTAAGCTGACTGGTAGAATGATTATTTTGAATCATAAATATTGAATAAATTGATAGATTTGATTTAATTTGATGTTTTATAGTTAGTACTTTGTTCGTGTTGGTGTGGTGAAAAAATTGTGTTTCACTCGGCTTTCAGCTTTAAAGCTGAGCTTAGACCAGCAAGTTATTGCTGTAAGTTTTGAGACGCAACTATAGGTAAAAGTGAGTGGCAAATATCTGCATCTCTTTCTAGCATATACTTCTGTCTCAAAACTGCAGCAATAACTTGCACGTCTAAACTCAGCTTAAGACCCTGTCGACGACTGCAATCGAATATCTGCAGTCTGACTTTTTAAACATTTAAAAGTAGAGAAAAGATGTTTGCCATACGATACAAATGATGACACACTTACCCTTATTTACTTACTCGTTATATGTACTCGTATAAGGTTCGTATTGTGACAGTTTAAGAATTTTCTTCCCGTGAGTGTCGTAGAAGTCGACTGTGGGATATGGGTTAAATTGTGGTGTAGGCAAGAGGCTGGTAACCTGTCACTGCAATGTCACAATTTCGTTTTGCTTTTCAACCCCTTAATTGCTAGAGTGGCACTGAAACGAGCAGTTTTATATGCTACGTCTACCTCTTTAGGAAATACTTCTATAATAACAGGTCTGAATTTATATATGTAATAGTAATATCTTACTCAAATCTTATTTCATTTACTGACGTTGAATTAACAAAACATATCGTTGAGAAATAAGCAACGTACATGAGAGATACTTCTCTTTGAGATAAATTTCAGTTCCATTTGAAGTGATTAATACTTCAGAAACTTGTTCTTCGCTTTGTGAAGTTATTTAACTTCTTTGATCATTCTCGGTTCCTAATAGCACTCAAAAATTATACTTTACCAAAGTTATCGGTTAAGGTTTTCCATATTAGCTTGTAAAAGTTTAATTATTTACTACATAAACCTATTATTAAAGAATTTTATTGCCAAATATCATGCAGAAACGCCTGCGAGCGATACTACATATTATGATTACATAGCATACTATATATACGTATTATGATTACATAGCATACTATATACTCGTATAACCTATGCAATGCAAGGGCTCGCAAGTTCGAGTCCTGATGGTGTGAATTTTCTCTTTTAATTAAAAAATACATTTTACTGCCAAGCTACGGACACAGCACTAAGTCGTAGCCTAAAAATACCAGGATGACTCACCATAAACTGGGCCGGAAAATGGC
Source organism: Leguminivora glycinivorella (assembly GCF_023078275.1). Taxonomy (NCBI): domain Eukaryota; kingdom Metazoa; phylum Arthropoda; class Insecta; order Lepidoptera; family Tortricidae; genus Leguminivora; species Leguminivora glycinivorella. The sequence continues at coordinate 3,431,474 of NC_062982.1, forward strand.
CATCTTCCGACTTCCGACTAATTTTCAATATCAGGAGACAGGAATAGTACCCAGTCTAACGCGATTCAACGTATGGTGTATATTAGAATAATCCGTTTTTTTTTAACGTTTTTTTTAACCCCCGACGCAAAATCGACGGGGTGTTATAAGTTTGACGTGTCTGTCTGTCTGTTTGTCTGTCTGTCTGTGTGTGTGTATGTCTGTGGCATCGTAGCTCCCGAACGGATGAACCGATTTAGATTTAGTATTTTTGTCTGAAAGCTGAGTTAGTCGGGAATGTTCTTAGCCATGTTTCATGAAAATCGGTCCACTATGTCGCGGTCGGGGGTTTTTTCACAATTTTAATTTTGTGGTTAGGTTATTTATGTCATAAAACATGAAAAAATGAAACTCCGCCTAAAAGTAAATCGATTCAATCAAATACCGAGCTACCACGCAAAACCCTACGATTGAGAAGCCTGTTCAAACGCGGTGTTTGTCAGTCGCGACGGGGTCGACCGCCGAAATAGGGCTCCATCTATTGTGTCCTGCGCGAGTGACACTATTGTCCGCTCAGCGAAATGCTAATTTGACAGGGCCGCTATTCCACATTGTTCTTATTTTGATAGCTATTTTCTACAATATTAAACCACCACTCAGGCACCACAGACTTTGGTCACTTTTTCTTTCATATATGTAATTTATTTCAAAAGTTCGTGTGTTTTCCAAATTCCCCTAATTCATTAAAAACTTACGGGAACGACTACCTCGTTAAATCATGCTTAATTCCTTTCTCACAAGTACAAAATGCAATATGACAAAGACAAATGATTAATTTTAGCAACTTTCTTAAAGTTTATGAATAAAACCCTAACAAAGTACGGTAAAAGATACAATACAATCACTAGTCTCCTTAGTAACTCTCCTCTCAAATGCTTTACAATCTTCAGAAGTGTAGCTGGGCCATTTTTTTCAAAGTTGTCCACCCCACTTTTTTTGTAACATGGGTATTTTTTACGCGATTAATACTCGATATCTCGAGCTCTTTCGATCCTGATAGGAGAAAAAAGATGTCCCAAGAATTCCACACATTTTTTCGAACCTTCCATTCCGTTACCGCCATACAAATCTATGAAAAAATGGTAACGGAATGGGAAAAAAACCTTGAGACACTTTTTTTCTCCTATTAGAAAGAGCTCGCGATTCTAAGTGGAAACCACATAAAAATTTTCAAATTAAAACAAACAAATAAAAACAAAATTATCCAAATGATTATTCTGACACATAAAATCTCCCACATAGTGACACTTACAGCTGACACTTACCTGCTTATTAATAAAACAGCTATGTCACAAGCTATCATATAACAATTTGAATTTACCATCAACGGAAATCTGTCCACTGACAGTGGTTCGGTTCCTCTTCCGTCCGGTCCGGTCGTTTGTATGTCACCAACGATTCCCTTTAGCTGAATGATCAATTGATCAATTTATTTTTGGGTAAAATGAAACTTTCTCATCAGTTTTTGAATAATAAAATTAAGCGCATTTAGCTGTTGGCTTGGAGAAAATAAATTGATAGGTACACATCACAAAATTAGATTTAGATATAAGAAAATAAATCCAATTGTTATTCTTATTATTTTATTATTGTATGATTTCTTAATTTAATTTAAAAATTTAAAATTTAATTATTATTCCAAATTTCGAATGTGTACATATGAACTGTAACTGTTGACGTGTAATGTATCTGTGCATTTACGAAATAAATTAATATGAATATGAAACGTTCATATATTTGTATGGCGGCCGAGCGTGTCAGATTTTGTACTGAAGTTGTTACTTGCCTGTGATTTTAAATATGTCTCAAGCCCTTGAGTGTTCATAATTTCTGTGTTATAGCAATTAAATATTGCGTAACGAGGCATTTTTAAAGTGACTTCAACTTACAAAAATTTATGCCCGAAAGCTGCAAGCTATGATTAAAGACGGGCAACTCAGTGTATTCTAATACTGAGTTCATTTGTTATTCCCATTATAATACGCTTACCTCTGTCCGGTAACTAAAAACGATTATGTATGTGCTATAAAAGATTATGCGAACTGTGAATTATGTCAATGTAGATTATGCCAAAAAGAATTCCGGATTGTAAACTTATGCCAAAACAAGGTAAATCGTACATAACATGAAGCTGTGAATTTGCGACTCATTCTCAGTAAAAAGGTGAAATATTACTTAAACACTAAATAATTCCATGTCACGTCTCACGCTCGCGCCGATCACGTTTATGACTCGAGACGAAACAGTTTTCCCTAACATTACTCGCATACAAATTGTAGGGAGCAAATGTTATTTTCTGTTTCGGAAAATATTCTATTGTGTTTGTAGCGTAAAGGAATAAGTATGGGAAGAGTTCTAACTCTATATATCAGTAAATGATGGTAAATGCGAACTATTTGTATAGGCATAGTTATAGTGACATCTAGCGACAATCAGGCGTCAATCACGCGTCAACTAGCGTAAATTATCAGTACTGCCACTTGTCAACAGATGTCGCGACGAACTAAGAGTCTAATGCTCGATTTTACGATAATATTACAATAGTGTTAATCAGTAGGTATTCTGTTTTCAATTCCTTCTGCTTGTAATATAAGTTGTAAACTTCTTATATTAAATTTTTGGCAGACGAGACACTGCTGACACCTAGTGTCGAGTAGTGGTACTGATAATTCACGCTATTGTCGCTAGATGTCACTATAACTATGGCTACACAAAGCACTTACTGATGTATGAAGTTACAATTCCTCAATTCTTAGTAGACATTGTTTGAATGTTTTTTACATAGATAAAATATAATACTTTATTAGCTTAATGTGAAAACTTGAGAGGGTCATATGTACTGTAAAACGTCGTACAATACATGTGCGTAGAGAGAATTCGTAACGATTGGCAATAAAATGTAAAATGACCTAAGGGAGGAAGGTGTTTTAAATTGACATGAGTTCCTCCATAGGTTTCTATGGAATTATTTATACAAGATTTTCTTATTTTCACACTTGTATTGTAATTTCTAATATTATCCTGTTTTTTAATTCATACTTAACTATGGCATATACTAAGGCCATAAGTTCAGTCTAAACAGAGCAGCGTTTAAAAAAAAACACTTTCCCAAATCTGACGTCATTAAATAAATGCTGGTACATAATCTATATGTACCTACCTACTCAATTAAAAATAACGCTGATTTTTTACATTTTTATTTCAATTAGGTACATCAAACAAGTCCAAATTCGTCACAAACCGAATCGGTCCTAAAACGTTTCAAACACTCAAATAATAATTGCCTTCGGAAAGACGTCTTTAATGTTTAATTACGTTATAAACCACCACTTAAGAATAAAGGAGAAAACCACCACGAAACCGGCTGTTCATACAAATGATGCCCTATTTTCCTCCTTAGGTACGGAGCCAAATGCCAAGCGCTTACGATAACCCTTAATTGGGCTTAAGGAGTATATTTCCCAACTAACTTTGAACTTTATATATCTTTGACAGGTTTCAAAATTGACAAAATTTTGACATTCTCATACCCAATTAAGGGATAATATCGCTAGCTATCGCGCTTTCATATTGAAGCGACAGAGACAGACTGCGTTTCGACGGCGTCTAGCGTCAACGACTGTAATTAGGGTTCCGTACCACAAAGCTACAAAGGGAACCCTGAATGATGCCGCTCTGCCCGTCTGTCTGTCTGTCCGTCTGTCACATCCATACTAATATTGTAAATGGGAAAGTGTGTGTCTATTTATTTGTCCGTCTTTCACGGCAAAACAGAGCGACGAATTGAAGTAATTTTTTAAGTGTAGATAGTTGAAGGGATAGAGAGTGACATACGCTACTTTTTGTCTTTTTCTAACTCGTGCGAAGATGCGGAAAAAAGCTGGTTAAAAATAATTTGATACACTAATGATAACGAATGGCATTTTTTTTTACTTTTTGTATTGTGTAATTGTACTTACAATAAAGTGTTTTACTACTACTCCCATGGGTGTCGTAGAAGTAGACTATGCGATACTCGTATAGGTTCGATTGTGGTGTGAGCAAAATGCTGTGTGTCTGTAATATCACAGTTCCGTTTTATTTTAACCCTTTGCTGAGGATGACACTGAAACTTAAACAGTTTCATGTTTAAGTTATACGTTTTAATTTTCGAGTTTTCATTTACTATGAGGGTTAAGAGCATTATAGAGAATTAAAGAGGATCTAAACGTATGTATTTTTTAATGATTTCTTTTGTTCAATAAAAATTAATTGATTTGTCAAAAAAAAAATCTTAGTTACTATTTAGATATTACATTATTTTTGTGATAAGTTAAGTTTATCTGTTATATCTTATCACATAATAAATAAAAAATGTTAAATATTAAAGAGGAAAATAAGGACCACGTTTGTCTGTAGAAGCGGCCGTCCCCAGCTCTCTTAAGTAAAGTCTGAGAGCCATAAATCCTTGAGATTTTATCCTTTAATATATTGGGGGTATTTCGCTACGTCTGTGGGGTTTTGGTTCTGTTAAGAATAATGGTGGAATTAAAATAAAGGTAAATAATTTTGTTTATTATATTTTTATGTCTATAGCCTTTACTTTGTATGTAGGTTTTTATTTTGTATAATTGTGAAGGCGTTTCCATATATTTTATTGTTTCCTTTCGACAAATCGTTTGCTTAACCCCTCAAGCGCCTTGTTCCAGATCTGTCCCAGGCAATTTAAACTGTAATTAACGGTTATTAATTCAGTAGCAAATTTTTGACAACGGCGTTCCAGGCCCCGTAGCCGAATGGCATTTCTCCGACGCCAAACGAAAGCGATACGCCGCTGGCTCTGTCGCGCCAATACGCAAGCGCGATAGAGATAGATATCTACTAGCGCTTCGTTTCGTGAGCGTTTCGTGAGCGATTGTGCCATTCGGCTAGCCACCCTGGTGTTAAAACGTCAAAATGGTTATACCAGAAAGGAGAAAGTAGGTACATAATATAAAGTATCCATAGTAATATTATAAATGGGAAAGTGTGTATGTCCGGTTGTTTGTCCGTCTTTCACGTCAAAACGGAGCGACGACTTATCGTGATTTTTTAAGTGGAGATTTTTGAAGGGAAGGACAGTGACATAGGCTACTTTTTGTCTCTTTTTAACGCGAGCGAAGCCGCGGGCAAAAGCTGGTAACCTATAAATGACTACGCTACGCGACATGTTGCGGATTTTCAGGAGTACTATTTTTTTCATTGTTCAATATTGAACCACCACCACATACCTACATGAGATTAGCGCCCTTTGGTCAGGCTTTAGTACAATATGAAGAAGGGTATTCAGTAACTACAATATGACATATAAAACAACGCAAAAAAATAAGGTGTAAGTAAGAATAAGTATTTTATAAAACTATTCTTATTTTTCCAATTTCACAGTTACTTAAAATGGTTAATACAAAAAAAAATACAAATAGACAATTATTAATACTTAAATTATTAATTAGACTATAAGCACTTTGCTTCTTCTTTTCTTATGCGCACTGCCAAGGAGTGGAATTCCTTGCCGGCGGCTATATTTCCGAGCTCATATAACCCGGCAACCTTCAAATCAAGAGTGAACAGGCATCTTCTGGGCGAGCTCACTCCATCGGAGGCCACGTTTTTGCCTTTGGCTAGTCTGTGGCCAAGAGTAAGCCCATTTAGAATTTAAAAAAAATCTTACTTTTCCAAGTATACGAGTAGGGTTATTTACTTAAAATAGTTACAATACAAATAAATAAAAAATAAATACAAATACATAATGAATACTTAAATTGCGGATTATAATTTGTTTGTTTCGCGATCAAACAATACATGCATCTCTGTTGCTTTCTGTTCCGTAGCCAAATGGCATTTCTGGTACGCGAAACGCCGCAAATATATAGTCTGTCTCTGTCGCACCAATGCGCAAGAGCGATAGAGATAGATTGCGGCATCCAGAAAGCTTTAGCCCTCGCTCCTCTCATCTTCATACTCCTTAAGGAACTTGACGTGGAAGTTGGCGATCTGCTCCATCATGTAGCTGAACTCCTCACGAGGATGAAGAATGGTGGTGCGGAAGTGCAGTGTGCCTTCGGCTTGCCCGAACCCTGAACCTGGGACTACGCAGACGCCTGAAAATATTTGTCATTTGATAATAATAATAATAAAAAAAAAAAAAAAAAAAAAAAAAAAAAAAAAAACCGCTGACACTGACGGACGTGTCTTTGGATAAATTTTCACAATTTTATTTATTTTTATAGTATTTTTATCGCCGTTCTTGGTTTTTGTGGTTCAGTTTATGTGTATTTCTTACGCTACATTAAAATCATGTACAATGAAGAACATCCAACGAATTACTATACTATCTAAATACACGGATATCAGCATGAACTGTCAAACGGCGATAAGTGCATTGTGAAATTTGTGAAAATGTTAACGAGGTCACGCACCAAAGCGGCACAAAGAAACGCACGCCCACCATCCCCGCCCGCCTCGTCCAGCTCCCCGTCCGCATCGTCGTCGGGCGACGAGTTCGCCACGGCGCCCGACACCGACGGGTCCAGCGACGAGAGCGGGCCGCCGCCGCCGCCGCCGCCACCACCTGCGCGACGAGGGCGGCCACCGCTGCCGGCACGCTTGGGGCCTGCGGGACATCCTGCCCCGCCCACGGCTCCCGCTGCCGGTGGTGTAGTGCGTCGCATGACATGGACTCGAGAAATAAACGAGAATGTCATGCGCGCCTATTACGGGGCCACAGAGGGGGGAACCCGGCTATCCGCGTACCGTTCGAGAATGCTGCCTCTGTTTCAGGCACTCGAGCCATCCACCACCGTATCGGAGCAGCGGCTATCGGATCAGGTGCGCGTCATTCAGCGGTCAAAGCGGTTGGATGACGCCACACTTGATCGGCTCCGCCAGGAGGCTCTCGCTACTCGCGCGGACCCTGCCTCGGGGCGGGATTTGCCCGCCATGTCGCCGGACCCGGTGCCCGAACCCGACCTGGCACCGGAGGCGCCGCGGGTTGATTCCGGTAACGACGGCGGGGACTTCGCGAGTCAGAACGAGAGTGAGCCTGCCAATGAGCAACTGAGGAGGTCTTTGGAAGAGGCGATTACGCAGTATCGCTCCACAAGCAATCCTAGGCCACGATTACCACGTCTGCCCATGAATAGACGCAATCTAGCGCTAATAGGAGCCTTAAATGCTTTACTAGATCCATATATGCGGACTAGTAAAGATCTAGATGATACACACTCGATCATGTACTGCGGGGCCATCGCGGCGTGCCGTGTTGCTCGAGTCAAGTTTCCGGACGCTGACCGTGCAACTAGGACCGCCGAAGGTGTCCCTGCATGGCAAGTACGGATCGAGCGTCGTATCAACTCGTTTAGGACTCTCATTGCAAAGTTGATCTGCTTCAGAGGGGGTAATAATCGCCCCCGAGTAATGCGCTTTGTGAACCAGGCGTTCGCGGGGACGGACATCAGGCCCCGCGACTATTTGGCCAATGTCACAGAGCGCATCGACTTCCTGAAGCAGAAAGTCTATGCATGGGCAAGCCGTATTCGCCGCTACAGAAAGCGTGTGGACCGATTCCAGCAGAATCGTCTTTTTCAAAGTGACCAAAGGAAAGTATACCGAAGGTGGGAGGAAACCGACCCTCGTGTGTCTGACGTGCGGCTGCCGGATGCTACTGCCATGTCTGATTTCTGGCGTAGCATCTGGTCGGTGCCCGTCGAACACACGGAGGGTGAGTGGATGACCGTTGTCGAACGCGAGTGCGAGAGCATCGAGCCTATGGGGGCTATCACCATCAGCCCCGACGACGTAAGTTGTGCTACCCGTGCGGCCCAGAACTGGAAAAGTCCTGGACCGGACGGATTGCACAACTTCTGGCTAAAATGGTTTCGATGCTCGCACTCGCGTTTGGCAACGCAATTTCAACAAGCCCTCGATCTTGGTTCTCTCCCACCTTCCCTAACAACTGGTGTTACTTTCCTGCTCTATAAGTCCGGTAGTACCACGGAAGCAAAAAACTACAGACCCATCACGTGCTTGCCTACACTTTACAAGCTCCTTACATCCATTTTGAGAGCAAAAATTAACGCGCATATTGTCGCTAACAACATTCTGGCTCCCGCTCAAAATGGATGTAGGGTTGGGTCCCGTGGTACTAAAGAGCTCCTCCTCATAGACATGACCATCTGCCAACAAGTTCGGCGGAACAAGGGGGCCATTTCGGCCGCTTGGATTGACTATAAGAAGGCCTATGATTCGGTGCCTCATTCATGGCTGAGAAGGGTATTGGAGCTGTATAAACTTGATGCAGCTTTAATATCCTTCCTGGCTGCATGTATGAGGCAGTGGACCACAGTCCTTCGTCAACCAGGAGGCAGGGATGGCCCCCCTGGCCCGCAGGACTTCATAAGAATTGAGCGAGGAATATTCCAGGGTGACAGTTTGAGTCCATTATGGTTCTGCCTAGCTCTGAATCCCCTCAGCACGCTGCTGAAGGATTCTGGGCTAGGTTGCCGGCTTCGGAGAGAGGGTGAAGTCATCTCTCACCTTCTGTACATGGACGATCTCAAACTATTTGCACCGAACACCCAAGACCTGATGGTGCTATTGAAAACCACAGAAGTTTTCAGTACCGCCATCAGAATGGAGTTTGGTGTCGATAAGTGTGCGGTCATGCATGTACAGCGGGGGGAGGTTGTAAATTCAGAAAATTTACAACTTTCTGAGACGATGTCGTTCAGATCTATCTCTGAATCAGAAACCTATAAGTACCTTGGTATGTCACAGTCGTTGGGTATTGAGGATGTTGGCATTAGACGGTCGGTGAAGGAGCGCTTTTTCAGTCGGCTGACAAAAGTCCTTAACAGTCTTTTGTCAGGAGGCAACAAAGTGCGCGCCTTTAACGCCTGGGTAATGCCTCTACTCATATACTCCTTTGGCATACTACGGTGGACCCAGACTGAGCTGGACGCCCTGGATCGGAGGGTCCGCTCACTGCTTACCACACACCGTATGTTACACCCGCGCTCGTCTGTTATGAGATTGTACATCCCACGGAAGTGCGGAGGTCGAGGCTTCCTAAACGCCAAAGATCTCCACAACCGTGAGGTGTACAATCTCAGGAATTACTTCCTTAACAACGAGTGCGGGATGCATCGTGATGTGGTGGCAGTGGACGGAAACCTCACGCCGCTCTCCTTGGCGAAACAGAACTGGCGCAAACCTGTGGTACTAAGTACTGCGGACCGCAAGGCGGTATGGGAGAGCAAGCAGCTACACGGGCGGTTCTACAAGGCCCTCACGGGACCCGATGTAGATCTGCTCGCATCGGTGAACTGGTTACGATTCGGGGACCTCTTCGGAGAAACCGAGGGTTTTGCCTGTGCAATTGCGGACGAAGTTATGATGACGAACAACTACCGGAAATATATCCTGAAGGACGGTACGGTCGACATTTGTCGGGCATGCCGCCGTCCCGGAGAGTCACTCAGGCATATTATTTCCGGTTGTTCTCATCTTGCTAACGGCGAGTACTTGCACAGACATAATCTCGTAGCCAGGATTATTCACCAGCAACTTGCTCTTCAATACGGCCTTGTGGACCGCGAAGTACCGTACTACAAGTACTTACCTGCGCCAGTTCTCGAAAATGGTCGTGCCACGCTCTATTGGGATCGATCTATTATCACTGACAGGACTATTGTAGCCAATAAACCTGACATTGTGATAATAGATCGACTGCAACGCCGGGCAGTGCTCGTTGACATCACCATCCCCCATGATGAGAATCTCGTGAAAGCCGAGAAGGACAAGTCCAGTAAGTACCTAGACTTGGCTCACGAGATAACCGCCATGTGGGATGTTGAATCAACGATCATTGTTCCGATAGTCGTTTCAGCGAACGGTCTCATAGCGAAGAGTCTCGACCAACATCTTAAGAGACTCTCGCTAGGTGGCTGGATCAAGGGCCAGATGCAGAAGGCGGTGATCTTGGACACAGCACGGATAGTTCGACGGTTCCTCTCTCTGCAGCCCTAACCACCGGCAGCTTGGGCCCTGCCCCGCTGCTGGCGGCACCCTAGGTTAGGTTTTTTATAATGTGTTTATATGTGTTTTATATTGTTTTGTATGTGTTTTTGTATTTTACTTTTATATTCATATTATAAACAGCCTAGCCTAAGAAAGAAAATAAATAAAGAGTATAATAATAAAATACTTTATTGCACACTACAAAACATAAGATACAGTTAGATCCAATGAAATTAACAAACTAGGGTGACAACAGGCGGGCTTATCGCTGAGCAGCGATCTCTACCAGCCAACCTTCAAATAGCGAAACAGCGAACAAAAATAAGTGAACGGGTGGTGCAAATAAAAGAGATAAGTAATAGGAAAATAAAAAACACAAATTTAGACACATACCAAGTACACTAATACATAAACTACACATATACAATAAAACATACACTACACAAACTACTACATATAGCATATAAATATATATATATATATATATATATATATATATATATATATATATATATATATATATATATATATATATATATATATATATATATATATATATATTATATATCTCGATGATAATAAATGTGTGTTTAGGTATCTATGATAACTAAGATATAGATAAATAGTGATCTTTTAGAAGAGTTTTAAATAGTTGATAGTGAAGTATTCAGGAAGTTATTGGTGAATTATGACTAATGCAATTTGGTGACTAATACAGTAATACTGCTCCTTAGTCCTTAGGTACACCTAAGCGTGTAGCGCAAAAAGGGTTTCCTTCGGAAACATTCCTATATGTCATGCTAGTTCAGTAAATGTCAGTACATCTTGTACTGACACTGACTGAAATAGCATGACACGTTCGTACGTTTCCGTAACAATTCGAAGGCAAATCTTTTCGTACTACATCTGTACATATGTCAATTGGTGCGCTTAGAAACACGATCATAAGTAAATAATTCAGAAACGTATCTGATGTTAATATTTTAGAAATTGGTTGGATTTTGCTATGTATCAAAATTGAAGGAAGTACGCAAAGTCATCAAGTCCCTTTGCTGTCAATCGGGTCCAAGAACGCGTACTTTTTCGATTGTGTGTGACCGTAAGTACCTACGCGTACTTATATATGGTATAAACCGCCGCGTATAGTTGTCGACGAACCAACCGGTTTGAAATCCTTTTTACGCGTAGATACTTGTACTTATATGACGAGCAGAAGCTTATATTCCAACGTCATTGATAGTTCATTGTCACATTTTACAAACTGGTATGAATAAATATTGAATAGGCATTACTGGGTACGTAGCCGAATGCCATAACGCTCACGAAACGAAACGCTCGTAGGAAACCTAGTGGATATTGCTCAGCATCATGAACTCAATTCACCAATTCACTCATGGACCAATTTTTATCAAAATCGAAGACGTGATGCAAATGTACCTACAAACTTAACGGGAATTGCTGCCTTAATGATAAGACGAAGAGAAGACAGATAAATATATTAGTTTTAGTAACGTTATGACCTTCCTGATTTGTATTGATGACCCTTTTGACGAAAAAAAAAGACAGATATGAAGTTTTACCTGTTTCTTCTAGAAGCCGCAAACAGTAGAATTCATCAGGCTTCATCTCATGCGCTCGCGCTGCCGTCGTCGCGCGCGCAGGGACAGAAAACTTCGGAAACGCGAACATTGACGCCTAGAAAATAGCCGATGATTATCATTTAAGAAAATTGTAATCGATATGACAACAATTCAAGATAACCGAACCACAATATTAAAATTTTGAAAAAACCCCCGACCGCGACATAGTAGACCGATTTTCATAAAACATGGCTAAGAACACTCCCGACTAACTCAGCTTTCAAACAAAAAAAAAACGAAATCTAAATCAGTTCATCCGTTCAGGAGCTACGATGCCACAGACAGACACACACGCAGACAGACAAACAGACAGACAGGCAGATAGACAAACACGTCAAACAGATAGACGGTAAACGGTTATAAACACCCCATCGTTTTTGCGTCGTGTTTGATAACAATTCTCTTTCCGAACAGACTTTATAGGAAACCATTATGATTTGATTTCCAAGTCATACATACATACATACAATCACGCCTGTATCCCATAAAGGGGTAGGCAGAACACATGAAACTACTAAAGCTTCAGTGCCACTCCAAGTCATTTCTTGTAAAATAGGGTAGTAAAATGTTAATCAATTGTTTATTCTTTACTTACGTCAATAGGATTACAAGAGAAGGTAGGTATAGCGTTGAGCTTCTGATACGCGGTAGCTGTGCGTTCGCAGAGCGTTCGTCGAACGGTTGCGAGCTCTCGCACAAACTGTTCATAGGACGGTTCGCCGGGCGCTGGTGGCTCCATCTGAAAATATATAAGCCCGTTTCATCTTGTAATAAATAATAATTAACTTACAACACAATCTAGGGTATTGTGCCACAATTCTGATCGTCACCTCACAAGCTTTTTTTTACGATTTCTGGTAACTTGGCTAACCCACGGGTGACTGTAGACAGTCACCCGAGGTGGGTTTGGTTGATATCCGTCGCTCAATACTTGAATGCAGCTGTGAGTTACTATAGGTATTTGATAAGCACGATGAGACAAAATGAGTCATCCTCATCAAAGCGATAACATAGCTTTTGACGTTTTGTTCACAACTTGCCTTGTCGCGCGGGAGTCCATATTTGAAGTCGCGCTTGACGTATGAACAAGGCAAGTTGTGCTAAAGGGTCTGGACAGCCCAAAACAGTTGGTCGGCCCAAGTAAGCACTTTGGCTGCCCGATATTTAGGTACCTATCCTTTCGAGTTCACGGAGATCTGCATCCGGTCTATCAACGCAACGATATTTATGTACGATCCTTGGTACATTCTTTCACTGGGCAAACATATGCTATTATCTCGATAGTAAAGCCTTACTAAGTACTTACAACACAATCTAGCGCTACTTGCCCCAACAAGTTAGGACACTGCGCCACAGCTCTCGAAGCTTCGAACGCCTTTCTTGCAGTTTCTGACAGCCTGGGAATTTCAGCCAATCCGGCACGGGTTCCGCACTCTGCTGCCCATCCCTTGGATGCTGTTATGAAGCTGGCCAACTCCATCGAGGAGTATGGAGCGCCCATTTCGTGCATCACCTGTCGAATGAACATTGAAGTAACAGTTAGAAATCATTAGGAAGGTATCTTTAATACGATGTACATACATGTCAAGTGACTAATTTCACAAGCTATAAGTTGCAACTGGTCTCCGAAATTTCATTTTTGTCTGATGTAAAAGTCATTCGATTTATTTTTGGTGCCACTTTCTAGACAAACACGCAAATAAATGAACCAGAATCGGCACAAATTGTCGCAAATTGCACCAACAAAAATGTCAACCTCAACCTCAGGTTAAACCCTCCATTTTCGGTGGTGCAAGTGACCCTTAGTAAACAAGCACTTATGTAGATTTCAAAGTATTTAGTTAGCATCAAATAAATTATTGTGGCGTTCCGTACAGATGTAATTCTATACAGATGTAGTCCGAAAAGATTTGCCTTCGTATTGTTACGGAAACGTACGAACGCGTCATGCTATTGCAGTCACAGTGCAAGATGTACTGACATTGACTGAACTAGCATGACAAATACGAACGTTTCCGGAAAAATACGAAGGAAACCCTTTTGCACTACATCTGTATGTATGACCAGCCGGCGTATCATGCTGCCAATTTTATCACTTATCCACGTGGATAAAGCATCCGTCACGCTTTAGCAAGTACGTCAGTGTGAGAGTGACAGATGTCTTATCCACGTGGATAAGTGATAAAATTGGCAGCATGATACGCCCGCTGGGGGGTTACCATGACGTAGTAAAGACGTTCAGTTTAGGTTGAGAGAAAGGGACACAGCTATAGCAGTTACATAGCTCCGTCCCTCTCTCTCAACCTAAACTGAACGGCTTTAGCACGTCATGGTAACCCCCCAGGAGAGAGAAGAGCAAAACTGTTCACAGTTAAAGAAATAATATCTATAACAGAGCTACAAACCTTTTTAAAGGACAAAAATGGCTTCGAGACGATGTTCTCCTGATAGACTTCATCAGCTAAGAGGAAAAGTCGCCGCCGATGTGCGAACTTGATGATCTCCTCCATATTTTCTCGTGTCAGCACCTAGAAGAGGCATTTTAGTTACTTAGTTAATAACACTTACTGTAGTATCTTAAACTAGGGGCTACCTTTCCCGTTACGGCTCAGCCACGACATTGGTCTAAGCGCGACAGCGGTGAGCGGTAGCCATACATTGGCGCACAGCGATGGGACTTTTCATTCGCACGTATGGCTTCCGCTCACCGCTGGCGCGCTTAGACCAATGTCGTGGCTGGGCCGTTAGACTCTCCATTCTACCTAAAGCCGGACCATGAGGGTGTTATTCTGATGTATGCGGTGGACATGCAGTCCAGTATATAGAAAGTCCAGCCCAGTATGATGAAAATAGTTCTAATCAAATTTCATTTCATTTCATTTATTATCAACCAACTTACACTAACAGGTAAACCAAACATGTAAGTTATAGGTAACATTACATTAAACTATACATACACAACTATATAGGTAAATTGAATAAAATTAACGAACTAGACAGGACTACACAATATTACATAGTGGCTATAGAAGCTTCGGTTCCCCCTGTGAGAATATGTCAGTCTGGGGGTCAAACAAAAGAATATTATTAATGTGATTCAGTGCTACGTACAAAGGGCTGGAATCTAAAGCTACAGTATTGGTGCTGGGGATAACAAACAGAAGTGTGGCGCGAGGTCTAAGAGTAGTTCGTACAAAAGGCGTTGGTATTTTAAAAGAGACATATTGCAACAACCACGGATTTGCGATTGATCCACGAATTAATCTTATAAAATGGCGCATAGTCATACATCTCTGTCCAGTAGGCCTAGCACATGATGGCCGCGGGAGTATGTCGCCGCGAGATAGATGACACGTCTTTGTCTAATTGTATTAATGACATAAGGACAGGTAGTCTATCTCGCGGCGACATACTCCCGCGGCCATCATGTGCTACGCCTGCAGGCCCCGTAGCCGAATGGCATTTCTCCGACGCCAAACGAAAGCGATACGCCGCTGGCTCTGTCGCGCCAATACGCAAGCGCGATAGAGATAGATATCTACTAGCGCTTCGTTTCGTGAGCGTTTCGTGAGCGATTGTGCCATTCGGCTAGCCACCCAGGCTTTATATTATAAGTGTTAGTTCAATTAGGACTGCCATTTGCTTATTTATTTATTTAATCGTATGGCAAATTATATCTAAAAGCAATCAGAGTGTAGCCTTGAGGTTGCTAAGCCAGGCAACGTTCGGTGTCACGATGTTCAGGATTCATTTGCTTCATTGACAAAACGGACTAAAAAGTGTTACTTAACCCCCGACGCAAAAACGACGGGGTGTTATAAGTTTGACTTGTCTCTCTGTCTGTCTGTCCGTCTGTCTGTCTGTCTGTCTGTTTGTCTTTCTGTCTGTCTGTCTGTCTGTCTGTCTGTTTGTCTATCTGTCTGTGTGTCTGTCTGTGGTATCGTAGCTCCCGAACGGATGAACCGATTTTGATTTAGTTTTTTTTTGTTTGAAAGCTGAGTTAGTCAGGAGTGTTCTTAGCCATGTTTCATGAAAATCGGTCCACTATGTCGAGGTCGGGGGTTTTTTCAAAATTTTAATTTTGTGGTTAGGTTATTTAAAGCATGGTCTTTGAATATCTGGACCAAATTAACAGTTAAAAACTTGAGGGACACGTGTCTTTGGGCACCACCATATTCCTGTCCAGCAGGATTTATAACTCGCTAGCCTCCATCCAGAGGCCCCCCAGTTCATCAGGCATCAGTGCCCAGCCGTGGGCTTCATCCAAATAGTAGTAGGTTTGCCCAATACCTCTGATAACGTGTCGGAGAACAGCAGTTAAGGCAGAGGAACTAAGGTACTAAGCTGATCTTTACTGAGCTACTCTTAGTCCTAATATAGAGAAATAGGTAAGGGAAGAGCTGTAACTCCAATACATCAGTAAATGCGGGTTATTTGTATAAGCACAGTCAAGTGACATCTAGCGACAATCACGCGTCAATCACGCTTCAACTAGCGTAACTTATCAGTACTGCTACTTGTCAATAGATGTCGTGACGAACGAAAAGTCTAATGCTCACAATTTTTTAGCTAATATTGCAATAGTATTAATCAGTATTCTGTTTCAATTCCTTAGGTTTGTAATATAAATTATAAACTGTTCTAATATTCAATTTTTGGCAGACGAGACGCAGTTGCCACCTAGTATCGAGTAGTGGTACTGATAATTCACGCAACTCTTCCCTTACTTATTCCTCTAAGGTCCTAAGCTACTCTTTAATATCTCCTAGATGAAGTAGTAGCATTTACCTGACCAGTAGGATTTCCAGGATTTATAACAACCAGTGCTCTAACAGCACTGGTCTCACTAGCCTCCATCCAGCTCCGCTCCAGTTCATCAGCCATCAGAGCCCAGCCGTGAGCTTCATCCAGGTAATAGTGGGCTTGCCCAATGCCCAGCTCTGAGAGGGTACCAGAGAATACGGGGTATTGGGGGATTGGGATCATTACCGCTGGAAAGAAAATAAACAACTTTTACTATTGGATTATTTCTAGTCATTTCCTCATGGTCGTGACTACCAGAAACGCTTTGGATCAAGTTCCTCTAGAATAGGAGATTCTGCGCCAAGAACAAGCAAGCCTGGATCTTGGGTCCTCCTTATGCTTTGACTGTGACTAACGGATAAGCTCAAAGAATCATAAGTTAATGCAAATCATGATGAAGACTATCATTGTCTCCTAGCAGTTTTTGGGAAAACCCGAAGATCCCCTTGTTTTTCCAAAACACAAACCAAGAAAACTTTGTGTTCTGAAAGACAGTGAGTCAAATATAAGTTTCACTGTTACAAACATACTCACATGAAGGTTTTCCATCGACATCACCACCGAACAGCGATAGCACTGCCTTAATAAGATCACTGGCACCAGAACCCAAGTATATCTGTTCAGGGTAGGCCGGTACTCCATCCCTTGTCGACAAATATTGAGCTGCTCGACGACGGACGACTAATAAGCCTTGGGATGGAGAATATGCGCCAACAGAGCCTTTCCTGATGGGAGAGAAAAACTAGACAATGAAAGTAGTCTGGAGTAATCGGCATGGTCCTATGGGCCAACAAATATAAATAAATAAATAAATATTATAGGACATTCTTACACAGGTTGACTGAGCCCCACAGTAAGCTCAAGAAGGCTTGTGTTGTGGGTACTCAGACAACGATATATATAATATATAAATACTTATATACATAGAAAACATCCATGACTCAGGAACAAATATCTGTGCTCATCACACAAATAAAGGCCCTTACCGGGATTCGAACCCTAATAAATAACCCGCCGATCGAACCCGAAATATTCTACTTTACAAAGCTGTTCAAAATCACTTTTTTTGAGGCTCGGCGGGTTGACCGTCTCCCCGCGCTGAGTAAGGCAAGACCGTCTAGTGCTCGTTGTCGCGAAATTTCATATGGGAATAAGTATCAAAATCATGATCATTGTTATATTCTGTAATAATAGTGAATAAGGAATATTGTGATAGAGATATTAAAACAAATAACGTTGAAATTTTCAACATATCAGCATTTTTCTATTTATTCTTCTCCACATCCGACCTTAATATAAACAACGGATAATGCTAAAGAATCTGAAATTGATGCATCATCATCAATTCATCACCCAGCTGTTTTCGCAGTGACTCCTTGCGTCTGAGATTTATGTTATCTTTTTCTTGCTAGAACTTTACCTGCTAGTTTATCAGCTTAGTCGTTTGGATTAGCGCTATCGCCTGATTAAAATTAAAGACAAGAATTCAATTTGAGGAATTGTACAGGGCTGCCTACATTATCACACTTATTTGCTGCTGAGGAATTGTACATTATCACACTTAAGTATTTAGAGTGAAAGAGTGGGTCATTAGTTAAGCTTAAATATGTATCGAGCCAGATTGCGCTTTCTTCAGTACAAATTACAATTTTTTTTATATATTCAATAAGAAACATTGTTATGCTTGTTACTGTTCTTAATGGCGTTATCGTTTAGCTCCAGTTTAGCGCTGCGTGATTTTGTAAGCACATTTTCGCGTTTTTTGCACAAATGCGTTTATAATTGCGTTTTTGCACGCACGTGTTTCGCACAATGCCCAAACAGGAAACGGAACCACCTAAACCAACCTAGTGATTTATATATTACTTCGTAAGGATGTGCCAAACCGGAACTGAAAATATTGCCAGTACAATCCTGGACAGTGCAGTGTAGTCTATGTGACAACCGCGGGCGCAATGCGTACGGATCGTTTCACAAAAGCTGACACTATAATGGCATAAACGAAACTTTGATTGTATGAGTTACATCTGTAACTTAGTAGTTAGTAACGGTCACGAGATTCTAACTACCGTCCTGATCAGAAATATATGACTACAATAACAATAACAAACAATCAAATCCAATTATGACTACGCGCCATGTTGCGGAATTTCATTAGAACTATTTTCTTCATACTTAACTGAACTGTCACCGCAAACATCAGAATAACAGCGCCCTCCTGACTAGTCATGTCTCTGGCCAGGCTTTAATATTGCTTAATCTGTCACACACATGCATTGTAGGTCAATGTGTGTAATAATGTCCTATTATAATGTTTATTTATTTATTTAAAAAAAAATGTGTGCTTCATGTCATTCACTCATTAGTTCCATTAGTACCAGTTCTTGTGAATGAACTGTACTCGTCAACGGTCGCATCAAAGAGAATGCTGAGTCGGAACATTGAATTGCCCTATCCTTTGAAAATTTTGAAATCTTTGCATCAGCCGAAATTGGTTTAGGGAAAATTGTATTACAAAGTGTCTTTAGGGCAGTGTCTTGAGAAAGATATTTTGACTGTTATTTGTGTATCGAAACAATATTACATTCGCTAAAAGTACTCGTGCGGCGATAATGAGGAAGCCACATCATCATTCGCCTGCCCTTATCCCATTCATTTGGGGAAGCCTATTATATTTAAATATAATTTGATTTGTATTACAATTGATGATTTATTTGAGACATTACTCTAAATATCTCAATATCTCAAAATTGTATAAAATAAATGAAGTCGATATTTACTTTACAGCCCGGCAAAAGATTGTTAAAATTAAAGTGGCAAACTTAGTGGTATCGTCCCCACTTTCTGACTTCAATATTTATTTGAAAGGGGCAACACTACAATATTGCTACTTTTAATTTTTTATTTTATTTATCAGATTATAAAAATCAAATTTTATATTTTTTATTCGTATAACTTACGTGCAATCTGCCAACAGTTCCTTAGCTCTCGCTTTTACATCATCAGGGATATCTGGGCTTGACAGCAGCTGAGGACAGGCGACTAGCGCTTGCACCTGCAAAATATTAAAATAAATATTAAAATGGTACAACAAGCAAGTGTTGTTTAAAAGTTGTATGATAGACCTAACCTAAAGCAAAGGATCAAGTATTATAGAGAGTTACTGTCAAAGTAAAATATGTAATCACAGTGCATAGACTGCCATCTCTAGACACAAGTTTAAAACTTTTAAACCTCAGTTTTGACAATTTGGCCCATATTCTTAGCTTGATATGTGTTAAAATGTCAAATATTAATATTAGCGCCATCTAGCCGAGCGTCCCCCAAAGGTGTAACGTTTTGAGGTACGTTTTTTTCTTAGACTGTAGCTATCTATACAGAGTCACATATGTCTTTGCCTAAAGTCATACAGAGTTAATGTTCAAGTAGATAAACAAGACCAATTCGTGTAGTTAAAAGAGTTAGATTTACAATTTTTTTTAATGTCCTTTAGTTGTGCCAAAATCCGCTAGAATCGAAACTAATGGGGTGTAAATGAGGCTGATAGTAGATGAATGAATGATTTACTGACCTGACGAATGAAGGTGAAAGGGGCTTGGCCGAGCGCATGACAGTCTCCTATGTTCGCGCGTACTACGCGGTCAAAAGGTTTCTTTACACCCTGAAAAAAAAAATGTTTAAAGGTATTGTAGAAGTTTTGACATCTATGTGTGGTGTAGTGTATGCGCGTTCTTAGGCGGTCACATTTTAAGATATGGGATGGTATAATCTTCTTATATTTAATCTATGCTGCTAGTGCATCGTATTTTTTTCTTTACGATATCGGCAACCAGTACTCTAGTCCAGTGGCCGTACTAATGGTCGGGTTTTGGTCACTTGTCATATCATGCGTCACTTTCGCACTTACTTCGTTAGAACGTGACAGACAAATAAGAGACAGTCGTCCATCTTAGCCCTGGGTTTCGGCACAGTATAATAAAGAGTACTATCGTACAGTATGGCCACTCCCGCTCCCCGCTGAAAGTTTGGCCGCTCCCCGCTGTGGGCGGCCACCCAATCTCGGTTACGTCACAGTTACCGCCTGTCAAAAACGCGAACAAGTCGATCTATCATATTTCACTCATACAAGCATAGTACGCGTTCACCTACACGAGCTTAGACTGTGTGCTAGGAACGCGCCTCTTTCATATATTTGATCGCCAGTGTTCGAGGTGGGGTTCCGGTATTCGTAGGCCTGATTTAGGGCCCATTTAGACGGTACGAGAACTCGCATACGAGTTTTATTATATTGCGGTATTTGATGGCTGTGCAAAATTGTTTGTATGTAAATCAGGCCTTAGACGGCGTGCGAACTCGCATGCGATTTTAGTTACATTGCGAGCTTTTGAGGTTACATACAATTTAGCACAGCCATCAAATGCCGTAATGTAATAAAACTCGTACGCGAGTTCTCGTACCTTCTAAATGGGCCCGTAAGATGTAGTTAGTTGTATTAAACTTTGGTTTGGCGAAATTGTAGTAGTAAGCATCTCAGTATTGTTATTAGAAATAAATAAAAAAATGACTGTATGTTAGAGTAGACTTAACATGAGTATAAAAGTTTCAACCCGTCCTGCACAGTTATAATCATTGACCCCCTTTAATATAAAACAAACACATTACAAAATGCTCCCCAAAAGGCACACTAAAAAACTGAAACAACTGTCGCAACCTGCGCCTACGGTAATAATTCAGGAACGTGACCCCCCCCCCCTCCTGTGGGGTGGGGGGTGCACAAACAGGGCAATAAATCTGCCTTATAGCCAACAACTAACATAACTTACGCACTAGCGTGGAATAGCGTAGCGGCGAAGCTGCGGCAAAATACTTGATCTAAACGGCATTGTATTTCTGAGTGGAGGATATATTCTATGTAGGTACTTATCTAGTTTTTTTTTTCTATACTAATATTATTAATGGGAAAGTGTGTGTGTCTGTTTGTTTGTCCGTTTTTCACGGCGAAACGTAGTGACGAATTGACGTATTTTTTTAAGTGGAGATAGTTGAAGGGATAGAGAGTGACATAGGCTACTTTTTGTCTCTTTCTAACGCGAGCGAAGCCGCGGGCAAAAGCTAGTATTATTATATTACTGTACTCGTAAAGGCCCGAAGTAGATGCCGATTGGCATCCAATATTTGTTGTTTACTTCGGACTATAACGACATTGATTTGATAAACCTAGGTCTTACCACGGCGGTAGGTACATAAATGTATCGGGCAGAAGTTTTGGGGAAGCTATGAAAAAAAAACTATGTAAACGGATTAAATCGCGTATAATGAATATACAATTCATCCTGACGTTTCGAACACTTTACAGCGTTCGTAGTCAACGGGTGACTGAGGAAAAATAACAATGTGCAAAAGCAACCCACATACAAGAAATATTAACGAACCATGACCATAAATAATATAGATTTCTAATGCAGGTTCACACACTATACCTAAATAAAGCTAGTTATACAAAATTCAAAAAAATAATTTACCATTTACCAATTTCTCAATTAGCAGTTTTAAACAGATTTTTGAGTAACGACATCGAGTTCTCGCAACAGAAAAATCGTGTCAAAAGTGACACTTAACGCCATCTACAAGTATAATCGAAAGCTACAAGACTTTTTTTGTGGCGCCATCTATGTGTGGTGTAGTGTATGCGCGTTCTTATGCGGTCGCATTTTAGTGTATGGAATAATATGATCTTCTTATATTTAATCTCATCATCATTTGTTATGATACTTATGATATTAATCGGTTTATTGATAAACAAAACAATCACTCCAAGAAAACTTCCTGAATAGTTATCGCCACTTTCCTTGAACGCCACTTGAGTTATCTGCTCTCAACCTTGTACTACTGAGAAATATTTATTAGAGGTAATAAATTACCATTTGCAATCCCACTTATGCAGGATAATTCGATAATATCTTCATTTAGCAGGCCACTATATTTGGATCCACGTTATCTTAATGTCTAACCTTTGTATTTGTTGGTTTGGTTAGTAAACATGCAAAAGCGACTACCGAAGCCTATGGGTTCCTGCAACCCCGATGGATGGGAATGTGCGTTTTCAATTCTTTTTTGAAGACCCTGATAATACCAGTGTGCGTATGCAGTATGCACGATTACGATTCGTGAGCGAATCGTAATCGTGCGAATAAAGCGTGTTGACATTCGGCTACGCACACAGATATACTTAAGCAGGTAAACCAATGACCCTCATGCTTAAATTTTCATTTTATTATTAAATTCCTTATTGCAAAACAATGAGGCAGCCGCCCCATCCACTCAATCCTGTCAAAAATATGCTTTTATTGCCTCCCTGCGAGAATGGCCGCAAGTTCCTCCGCTATGCCCTATCACGCGAGGTAATGCTACTTCTCCGCTTCCCACGATACTACATTACACCCGTATGTTAGGCACGGGTCCCATCGCGAGCTAGTACCTAAACCAAGCCTAAACTATGAGCTATCGGCTATAAAAACGAACAAAACACATTCACTCCCGCGTAAATAAAAGAGACACGGCGATGTTTATAGTTACTCGCGCAGCAGTGAGCTATCAATATCGCCGTGTCTCTTTTATTTGCACGGGAGTGCTTATTTTTTGTTTGTTTTTATAGCCGATAGCTCATAGCTTACTAGCTCGCGGTGGGACCAGTGCCTTATAGGTGAAAATACATTCAATTGATACTCTACTCCTTTTAACCCCCGGACACAGAAACGACGGGGTGTAATAAGACGTGTCTGTCTGTGACAGTAGGTTTCAAACGAATGAACCATATTTAGATTTTGTTTTTTTTTTAAAGCTGAATTAGTTGGGAGTTTAAGCATGGCTAAGAGATGAAACTCGGCCCAGGTTTGAAGGTTTTTTCAAGATTTATTATGTAAGAAAACGACAAAGATATTTTTTCCCAATTTAACAAAAAAAGTGATATACCGGGTGTGGTTCATGTTAATTAACCTAACAAATGTGTCGAATTTAACGGAAAACAAAAAAAACACGGTGTATAACGTAAATTTAGAGGCTCAGTTTCATGATTCTTTGCATTAAAGTGTACAATCAACAAATTGGAACCCTAGGCCACTGTAGAACTATGTCACAGTGACGTTATAAGTCAGATTTGGAGAAATCTCTCACTGCGTGTCATTTTGACATGATTGTAGAGTGGTTCCAATTGGTTGACTGTGCAAGTTTAGCCTTCCATTCGGTTAAAACATCTGTAGGTACAGTGACCCAATTGGAACCCTATAGGCCACTCTACAACCATGTCACAATGACAAGCAGTAAGAGATTTCTTACAATCTGGTTTATAACGTCACTATGACATAGTTTTACAGTGGCCTAGGGTCCCAATTGGTTGACTGTACCTAAAGCTTATCAAGAAATATGCATAAAAGGCAACACCGTGACTGTCTCATTTGTGCTCATATGTATTGCTCTTTAAAATAGGTAGTAACTATTCTAATCAGCGATAGCATATTGTTTGCTGTTTTATTACATATTCATGTCTCAAGTTTAGTTCAAGGACAAGAAGTTTATGGTCAAGGTTTTTTTACTCAGTCCGATTTGAACAACTTTTGCAATCGAAGTTGCGATTAGGTACTTCGGTACGGTACCTCGTTTATTTTTGCCCGATTATGACCGAAAGCTGCCGAAAGTAAATAAAAAAAAATCTTTATTTCCAAAAGTTACATTACATACATACATACATACATACAATCACGCCTGTATCCCATGAAGGGGTAAGCAGAGCACATGAAACTACTCAAGTTACAATGCCAGTTACATTACATGTGACCCTAAGTGCGTTTTCACATTATCCGATCCGATATCGGATGTCGGAAGGATTTCAATAGAAAAAATCCAAGATGGCGCCTGTAATGTATGGGATAGCGGTCCGACATCCGATATCGGATCGGATAATGTGAAAACGCACTAAGGGCCAAACGATTATACACATGCAAATCTGGGCTACTTTTGTCTCTTTCTAACGCGAGCGAAGCCGCGGGCAAAAGCTAGTATTAATATAAAAAAATGGCAAAAAAAGAAATGGTCAACTACAGGCTTTTAATCATGCCAACTCAATACTTACCCCAACTGTCCCAGGTTTCCATAAAACCGATTCTGAGGTTAAGGATAATGCCATTTGATCTTCGATGTTTTCTTTGAACAAAATAGCGACTTTCTTAAAGGTACACAATGGGTACTATACATTAAACCGGCCCTTAAGAAAATAAACCTTATAACATATTAACGAAAAGCACCATTACCCTAATGGGGTGCAGGACAGAAAGGTCCAGAAAGGGTGCCTTTACCTTAAATATCAGCCGATTCTCGTTTGCCAATTTGATACGAAAATGTTCGTATTTATATTATGTAACTATGGGAACAAATCAAATTATTTTAACAAATATTTTGATTTGTGTTTTTTTAAGTAGTCTCACTACTATATTAATCAAAAATCGAAATAAGATGTCATATATTAAAGAAAAAAAAACGATGACGACGGGGTGACGGGGTGGGCTACGGGTTAATGACGTTAGCCCGGATTGCTAAAGACACCGGTTCGAATCCGCTCTTCGCCACTGGTGGTATCCGTCGTTTTTTCTTTAATCAAATTTAATAACCAGTTTATAGTACCCAAAAAAATACCATACAATGTTGTTGCCATATAGTTATGTAATTATAGGGCGTAGAAACCAAAACTTATTATACTTATTTGTAGAGCATGTTACATCGTAGGTACTTTTGCGACATTCGAAGAGAGACAGATTTTTTTTATTATACTTTTGATTAACATAAACGCATCGTAGAATAAAATGTGTAATATAAAATTAGTGCCTTGAGTAAGACTTGAACTCACGACCTCTGGATTACCGCTCTGCCAACTGAGCAACCAAAACGATAATCAAGCCAGTGATTTTTTTACGATAGAAGTAGTGTCAAAAATTCTTGCTAATCAACAACATGATTCATAAGGCCATATCAAACGTAGTTCAAACCCTTAACAAATTTAAAATACCAGAATAGGGCTCTAAACCGATGAAAAAAAAATCGACGACTTAATACATACAAACGTTTTTCCAATACGTTTATTTTTA
The DNA here is from genome assembly GCF_023078275.1 of Leguminivora glycinivorella. Lineage (NCBI taxonomy): Eukaryota > Metazoa > Arthropoda > Insecta > Lepidoptera > Tortricidae > Leguminivora > Leguminivora glycinivorella. Next base: position 3,457,128 of record NC_062982.1, read on the forward strand.
AAATTCAAGTACCTTTCCGGGAAAATGCGCTTGAATTTGAAAAGGGCTCGAAAGAAATTCAACGAATTCGCAGGATCAGGTTGGGTGAATATAAGATGGCGAATGTTTGAGGAAAATCAGAAATGATTGGATTGTTAAAATAAAACGATTTTATATTTTTTTTAATACTACGTCGGTGGCAAACAAGCATACGGTCCGCCTGATGGAAAGCGGTAACCATAACCTAATGTTATATTATGCTAATTTGTGCAGTAAAACAAAATTGCTTTTCATTTAATAATATATCGTGTAAGCTAACTTTACTTATAGCGAAAACCAAAGTGAGACTGTGTTCATTATGAACATCTAAACATTAATGAGGACAATAGATATAAAGAATTTCAAAACAATTTGAACATGCGCCGATAATAATAACGAAGTTTAGATAATATTAACTAGCTTAACAATATTGAAGTTACACTTTTTAAAAACATGCGTTTCAACTTAAACAGCATCCTGACTATGATTGCGGCCTCTATCTAAATAATTTCTGCATGACCCGTGTGCGTAGGAATAAATAGATTTAAGTTAAATGTAAATAGTTACGTATACTAACACTAGTCTTAAGTTGTTACATATACATCCTGTTTTTATTGAGTTCCGTTAACTTTAAGGGAAGGTTCTTCAGATCAAACACAATTGATTTCTCTAAGAAACTAGCGTCTTAACTAAAGGTTATCGAGTTATTAAAAAAATAAAGATAATTACTAAACGCGTGTGTGACACCCTTTACCAATTCCTAATGTGATTTTTTTGTCATGTGCCGTCAAATAAAAGTTATATACAGGGTGGTTCCTGATAATGAACCTAGCTACGTGTCCAATTTAATGGAAAACAAAAAAACACGGTGTATTATGTTACTAACAAAAATGATCCAAGTTGGTCCTCAATAAATGAATATTATTATTATTCTCTTTATTTATCTTTCTTCTTAAGTTAGGCTATTTTATAATATGATTATAAAAGTAAAATACAAAACCACATACAAAATATATAAACACATTATAAAAAACCTAACCTAGGGTGCCGCCAGCAGCGGGGCAGGGCCCAAGCTGCCGGTGGTTAGGGCTGCAGAGAGAGGAACCGTCGGAATATACGCGCCGTGATAAATTACAGATACGGTTTAAGGGCACATTCTCCGTATAAAATACCTAACATTACCCTTACCTAAATGGGATTTTAAAAAGGGATTTTAGGGGAACTTTCTCAAAGATCAAAACACTCATAAATACCTATATTTTATACCATAAAATCTCATATAAACGGTCAAGCAAAAATTTTGAGCAAGCCCAGTTGTCTTCATCAGAGCCATTTTTTTTTTCAAAGTTGTCCACCTTACTTTTTTTTGGATTTGGAATTTTTTATGTGGTTTCCTCTCAGAATCAGCTCTTTCAGTCCTAATAGGAGAAAAATTGTCCCCAGGTTTTTTCCCATTCCGTTACCATTTTTTCATAAATTTTGTATGGCGGTAACGGAATGGAAGGTTTGAAAAATGTATGGAAATCTTGGGACATTCTTTTTCTACTATCAGGATCGAAAGACCTCGCGATTCTGAGTATGAATCGTGTAAAAAATACCCATGTTACAAAAAAAATGGGGTGGACAACTTTGAAAAAAAATGGCCCATTTTGCGTGCCTCCCTAACCCTAACCTTGACGTGGGCGGAATCATGACGAGCCATTACTCTTACAAATTTCAAAATGTAGAGGCGAAGGTTTATATTCCATAGAAAATTACAATTACATTTTTTTATGATTTCTTTGACCGTTTATTAAAAAAAAACTTTTTAAATGTTAAAAGTACCTTTTCTAGTTCCTTTTCGATTTGCGCTGCCCTCGCCACAATTGGACCCCGCACTGCATACTGAATATTCAGAAGATTCTGATTCACACATTCCGTAGTAGACTCCAACTTCATATTGCCAACTTGCCCCTTTCAACTATAACTGTACAATGCATTCTTAGAACGACGTACTATGTATTTATTGAAACTGCGTTGATCAGCTGGTTGCTAGTTTTTATGCAAAAAACAAGCCATTATAATGTTTGCTAGTAAGGCAATAGAGTCTATTTGAAGAGATGAAGTTTCGATTGTGCCATGAGAATCTGGGCTCGGTGATTCCCTGAGATTTTCCTTGTGATTGATGTTTGAGGTTATCTTGGGTACCGCGAATTTGTTAATGTTAATTTAGTCTGGTTGACGTAAGGTGACCGAAGAGCTGGGGACTTCCTCTCACAATATTACATTGCGATACAGTGAGGAGATATCGCCAGCATCATAAGTACAATGCCTGAAGGGCCTATTTTAGATATAAGCTTGATTTTAAGTTTTAGGTTTAGTCTTAGTTTCTATATGTAAAATTCACATACTTATATTAATGATTTGTAATAACTAATAAATAACAATATTTTCAGGAATGGCGTATCACTATAATTGGATGTTTTCCTTCACCGGAAAAGTACTGGCTAATATCATAGGTATGACATTTTATATAAAGTTCTGAAAACCTTTCCTACACAGAAGCATCACGGTAATCTCAAAAGGCTTGTGTTGTGAGTTCTCAAGCAATTATATATGTAATAATCATAATATATACTTATACATACACATACATATTATAGTAGCTTGTCACACAAAAAAATGGCCACCGGAATTCGAAATTCGCCGATCTTCGACGATCGGGTTTATAGGCAGAAAACTAATAAGTACATTATAATTATTATTTTATTACTATTTCAGGCTTTACGACGTGTCTTGCGTGGGCGACGGTCGCGCGACCGTCGCCGTCGCGTCTCATGCTTCCATATCGATAAGGTTTGAATTCGTATGCGTCGCATCGCCGTCGCGCGACCGTCGCGCGACCGTCGCCCACGCAAGCCACGACGTTAGGGATGTAAGTAGGTAGTTTTTATTCACCCAAAGTAGACACAAAATCTAATAAGTAATATTAGATAGAAAAATAATATTTACCTGCAGGTTTCCATCGCTAAACATGTCTCAGCACACGTGGACTGAATGCAGATTGTTTTACTGTAAATCGATGGGTTTAATCATAACCCTACGAACGCGCTTACACTCCACCACACATAGATGGCGCCACAAAAAATGCCTTGTTGCCACCGATTATTTGTAGATTGGCATTAAGTGTCAATTCCGAGCCGTAAATCTATGTCAAAAGTGACACTTAACGCCATCTACAAGTATAATCGAAAGCTACAAGAAATTTTTTTTGTGGCGCCATCTATGTGTGGTGGAGTGTAAGCGCGGTCTTAGGCGGTCGCATTTTAATGTATGGGATGGTATGATCTTGTTATATTTAATTTATGGTTTAATATAGTGTTCTCACGATCCGTCGATGCACGTGATAAATTATAATGCATGTACATTGTACAGTCAGTATCGATAGTGTCAACAGAACTAAATTTAAATAGAAGAAGTAAGTTTAGGCGATAAATTAAAATTTAAATCGACACGAGTTACGAATTTCCTTTTCGCACGTGTATCGTACGACGTTTTTCAGTAAAGATGAGCCTCCGAAGTTTCGACCTGCCATATAATGAACTCGTGTCGATTTAAATTTATCGCCACTCGTTTCGAACTTCCTTTTTTACGCACTTGTATCGTAATGTACTATTGTATAGGGGCCGAGCGTGTCACATTTCGTAGTGACATTGTTATTTACCTGTAATAGACACAGTTTCGTCAGAGTATAATAAAGAGTACTATCATACAGCATGACCACTCCCGCTCCCCGCTGAAAGTACCGCCCACCCGCTCTCGGTTACCTCACAGTTGCCGCCAGACAAAGCCGCGACCAGTCGACATGTCATATCTCACTCACACAAGCATGGTACGCGTTCACCTACACAAGCATAGCATAGACGTAAGGAACGCATATCCATACTAATATTATAAATGGGAAAGTGGGTGTGTCTGTTTGTTTGTCCGTCCTTCACGGCAAAACGGAGCGACGAATTGTCGTGATTTCTTAAGTGAAGTTAGTTGAAGGGATGGAGAGTGACATATGCTACTTTTTGTCTCTTTCTAACGCGAGCGAAGCCGCGGGCAAAAGCTAGTCTTTCATATATTTTAACGCTATTGTCCGAGGTGTGGTTTCGATTCCTTTCAACCCCTTATTTGCCAAGTGTGGCACTGAAACTTGAGTAGTTTCGTGTGCTCTGCCTACCCTGTATGGGTTATAGGCGTGATTGGAGTTAAAAGAATAAAGTACAGTATGGGGTTCTTCAAAAAAGGACAGTACAAGTTTCTAACAGGTCGGCAACTCGCATGTGACACTCCTTGAGTTGCAGGCGTCCATAGGTTACAGTGACACTTTCCATCAGGCGGCCCGTATACCTGTTTGCCACCGACGTGGTAGGAAAAAAAAGTACTGATTAGGTACTGCGTATCTAAACAAAACTGTCTGACCACGACTTTAAAATTATGGACATAAAAGCGTATTCAGATAGTTTTGCTCGCGTAAGTGCGTTTTCACACTATCCGATCCGATATCGGATGTAGGACTGCTATCCTATATAATTAAAGGCGCCATCATTGATATTGACCTTTGACATCTTGTCTACGTCCGATATCGGATCGGATAAAAAAACGCTCTTACTCTAACACTGTAAATCTATGGAACTGTACTTAGGGTCCCCCCACATCCTACGCTCGCGAGTCGCGAGCGTAGCGTCGGGTCAACTGTATGAAAAAAGATACGCTTTGCCATACAGTTAGCCCGGCGTTTTACGCTCGCGAGACGCTAGATATGGGGGACCCTAAGTAAGGGGGGGGGGCCTTATAGATACGAGTATAGATAATAAATAAATTACGTAATAATGTAACCTACAACAATGAACCGATGCTTCTTACGTTACCCTTGACCAAAAAGGATCGAGTATTATAGAGTTACTGTCAAAGTAAAATGTGTAATCACAGTGTCGACACACGCTTAAAACTTTTGAACCTTAGTTTTGACAATTTGGCCCATATTCATAGCTTGACTTATCAAACTATGAATATGGGCCAAATTGAACCCTTAGGTTCAAATGTCAAATATTAATATTAGCGCCATCTAGCTGAGCGTACCCCAAAGGTATAATGCCATCTAGGCCACCGTTCCTTTTTCTGTATGGTACTGAGGTACGTTTTTTTCTTAGACTTTATCTGTCTATACGGAGTTATATATGTCTTTGACGTACGCTTATCTATTGACTGCTACGTATAATTATAGAAATTATGATAATTATACAACCTTGACTCGATTACGTATGACAGGATCGGGGTATTTCAGATATTAAGGGGCTGACAACACCCAAATGCGCAAAATTGATGTTACTTGCGCAGTTTTTTAAGATAAACTATTAGTTTTAGTAAGGCAAGTAAATTATATGTTATTATTCATTATATTTCAACGAACATAGCCGTACTCGATACGGGATTTAACGAAATCGGCTAGATAGAAAAAAATTGCAAAGATTGGTCTCGAGTTCGTCCTTAAACGGTTATATGTCGTTCAATTATTCACTTAGTTGTCTTTAATTCATATTACAATAACAAAAATATACGTATCTAAAACACTAACGAAACATATTGCACAAATAATGCGTCTTTCTATTTTATTTTAATATTTTTCCGTACTTTTCGTACCTAGTCGCCCTGTTTTAGTGACATCGTCACATCGTGCTCTCACTCCCATGCGAATAGACAGTGTACGCTAGCGTCAAGGTCATTGGGTGTTGTCTTAAGAGTAATTATTACTTTATTAGTTTTACAAGGGATTGTTAGGGACCCAAGCAAGCGAAAGATTCCAATATTTAAGTGAGCGAAGCGAGTGGTTCAAAATGTGGAATCTTAAGCGCTGCGAGGGTTTCAAGGTACGTTAGGTTGAACAATTTTTGCCACCGTCGAAACACTATATTTTTAACCACACAAACGTAAGCAATCTTCGTAGTCTATGGACTGATTTCTGCTGCTCCAGAAGTATTAGGTAGGTACTTATGAGTTACTAACCCCACATGTTGAGCTTTGGCAACCTTATCGGCAGGAACACAATGAGGAGGCACATAGAATCACAGAGTATAAATTCATTGAATGACAGTTTATAAAGTGCATCTGGCGAGATAAAATTACAGTTTTTTCTCCTCATTCGATTTAAGTACATACATATTTAACATTTCTTATCATAGTATAAGATCGGTGAATCCCAATTATTTTCCTGTACGGTACGATATTTATTCAAGGGTCACCCCCGTCTAGGCAATGTATCATGTACGGTCAACTACATAAATATGAACACACCTGTATTCAAATTTGAACCTTCTTCCCCAGTAATAAGTTTAGACGATATTTATAGACGTGACTGTACAGTAGTTGCATCCTAATTAGGGGACGTCCATTAATTACGCGAAGGCTTTAGGGAGGGAGGGAATCTCACAAAATTACACGCGAGGGAGGAGGGGTTTGACAAATATCCCTTTTTTTGTGTAATTATGAAGATAAAATTAGATTAAATAAAAATAAACCACATACACAACATTTTGCTATAAGTGATATATTATATACAAGTGAAAGGAATCCATAGTTGAACCACGCACGAAGCGAGTGGTTCGAAAATAGAATTCTGAACTTGGCGAGTTTTTCAACACACGAGAAGCAATAGTTATTTGTTATACAAGGGGGCAAAGTTGTATTTTAACGCCGAGTGTGGAATTGAAAAACGAGCAAGTGAAAGGATTCTATAGTTGAACCACGAGCGAAGCGAGTGGTTCGAGAATAGAATCCTGAACTTGCAAGTTTTTTAACACACGAGAAGTAAAATAGTAATACATTTGCACCCGAGTGTAACACAAAACTTTTCCCCTCACTACAGCGAGGAAACTACAACATAAAAAATGCGTTTATCACTGCTTCCAGTAGTTCCACAGGTGGTAAATCATCTTTATTACTAGATTCACCTACTTTTATCAATTTTAAAGCAGTTAATTTGACTTTATTCAAGGTCAAATTACTTTACCCACTAGTGGATAAAATGCGTTTTTACCCGCTGGTATTAAAGGACAAAACACGTGTTTCCGAGCTAGTGAGGTGAAAAATATATTTGCACCCGTGTGTAACACAAATCTTTTCCCCTCACTATAGCGAGGAAATTACAACGCAAAAACAAACGCGTTTATCACTGCTTCCAGTAGTTCCACAGGTGGTAAAACATCTTTATCACTAAATTAATCCACTTTTTCCCCTCACTAGCTCGGAAACACGTGTTTTGTCCTTTAATACCAGCGGGTAAAAACGCATTTTATTCTCTAGTGGGTAAAGTAATTTGACCTTGAATAAAGTCAAATTAGCTGCTTTAAAATTGATAAAGGTAGGTGAATCTAGTAAAAAAGATGATTTACCACCTGTGGAAATACTGGAAGCAGTGATAAACGCATTTTTTGCGTTGTAGTTTCCTCGCTATAGTGAGGGGAAAAGTTTTGTGTTACACTCGGGTGCAAATGTATTTTACTTCTCGTGTGTTAAAAAACTCGCAAGTTCAGGATTCTATTCTCGAACCACTCGCTTCGCTCGTGGTTCAACTATAGAATCCTTTCACTTGCTCGTTTTTCAATTCCACACTCGGCGTTAAAATACAACTTTGCCCCCTTGTATAACAAATAACTATTATCCATTTTAAAGCAGAACGTACATTTGGCTATATTCAAGGGCAAATTACTTTATCCACTAGTGGATACAATGCGTTTTTACCCGCTGTTATTAAAGAGCTAGGAGGGGAAAAATAAATGTATTGATCTTTGACGACCGGTCTGGCCTAGCGCGTATTTACCCTGCCTGCTACACCGCGATCCCGGGTTCAAATCCCGGTAAGGGTATTATTAATATTTGAAATTTTAACACATCAAGCTAACAATATTGGCCAAATTGTCAAAACTGAGGTTCAAAAGTTTTAGCTTGTGTCGAGAGATGGCAGTCTATGCACAGTGATTACACATTTTATTTTGACAGTAACACTCTATAATACTCGATCCTCTTTGATATTATATATATCGTTGTCTGAATACCTGAAACACAAGCCTTCTTGAGCTTACCGTGGGACTGAGTCAATCTGTATAAGAAAAGAATGTCCTATAATATTTATTTATTTTTAAGAGTTCGATCATTGGATTCATTGGCGACATATTTCGGTAGATAATATACTACTCTTACGTAATTGAAACACATTCAAGTATGAACCTAGATGTACTCACGTGATATGAGGTGGGAGGGGTGTCGACACAAATCTCATCATGAGAGGGGAAGGGGGGTAAAAAATCCTTATAAGTTTATAAGGAAGTTTAGTGAGGAGTTCGACACGTAATTAATGGACGTCCTTTGTCGAAATGCCGTGTAAGAAAACCTATGTTAAGATTAAGAGCTATAAATTTAGGTACCATCTATCCTTAGTGAATTGAGGAAAATGTCGACATTAAAATACTAAATCTTTATTTAAAATGTTGTTGCTATTTCTCGCAATTAAGTCAAGGTCGTTCATTAAACCAAGGTAAAAACGCTGTTTGCCTGGCGACCTACAATAATAAATCGTCACTACTTTGAAAAAATCTCGTATCGCACATTGTTGAGTGCTCGACATACGCACGGGAGACGCGCGGGCGGCGGGCGATCGCGACGTCATCGCGGCAGGCCCGCGAGCAGCGCGCGGCACACACACACTCACCTTTACCTACCTTACCGGCAACCGGCAACCAAAGACATACATACAGATGTGGTGCGAAAATAATTGCCTTAGTATTGTCACAGTATAATAAAGAATACTATCGTACAGTATGGCCACTCCCGCGTGTTTGTGCCGTGCGCGGGGACCCGTACGGGTGGAGAAGGAGATCCTGGGAGTCTAGGCGAAGCAGGGGTCTGCGGTCGTTATCCCTGTTAGGCGAAGCTCCTTTGGCTCCATATTCATCTCACACGGGCGGTCTTAGTCTAGCCAGCTAGGATCAATCGGCTGCCGTGTCCAGTCAGATGGCCACAAGGTTAGTTCTCTGGGGTGTAGGGGTCTGTAATCGGCGGAGCACGATTCACTGCGTCGGCTGAGGAGCTGACCAGGGTTTTGGCACCGTGCGGATTCACAGACAACGCATCCTGGATTACTATAGCAGACTTGGTAGCCCTAATGCTTCAATGCATTCCAAATGTGTGGCTCCGTGGTGGGTGGGGAGCCAGTTTGCTGAAATTTTTCAATGTTTGTATGGATACTAATGTACCTATAACGACGGGGGAGGGGACGCCGTACCCGTACGGGATGAGGCGAAGGCGCATAGCGCAAAGGTTGCTGCACCAGCGAATAGTGGGGCTGTCTGTGACAGATCCACGAGCGTTGGCAGCGGCAACACGTGGACGTCCGCAAGGACGGGGGCGAAGCGTAGGGGCCACGGCGGAGCTGGCCATCCCAACAGCACCAACCCGTCTCTTCCCTTAGGGTTGAAGAGTGGGGGCGCAAAGCAAGCACCCCTCGGGGAGCCGACTAGCGCTGGTGCTGGGGGATTGGCCGCGGAGCAACGGCCAACTGCGGGAGGGACGCACCGCTTCCAAATTCTGGTGGGGCGGCTCCGGGCGCCATAGACGACGCTACTGCACCCCAGGGTGCGGATGCGCAGTCGGGTGGAGGAGTAGCCCCAACCAGGAGGCAGAAGAGGCGTGCGAAGGCGCGGGAGAATAGGGACGCGCAAGTGGGGGCCGGACCCTCCACTAGTGGGGCGGGGAGGCAGCCTAACAAGAGGTCACTGGGGGCCAGTGGCGACTCTTCTCTGCTCGCTGGCGACCACAAGCGAACGAGGGTGGGGGGACGTTTGCTGAGGTAGCGGCGAGCGAGAAGATGGCTATCGTCCCAGTGGCCTTTCCTGGGAAAAGGTGATGTTGGAGCATAGGTCGGCCATAGTGAGCGTCCTGCTCGTAGCTTTGGACGAGGCGGCCGATCCTATGCCCGACATCACACTAGGTGCTGTCACGGGGGTGCGCTTCACATCACCTGCGGAGGAAGCGACGCAGTGGGATGGCTCCGCTCGGTGATCGGAAGAGGAGAGATCGGCGGGCGGCGCCTGAAAGTCGTGGCTGCTAAAGATCTGCCGAAGCCGGTCAAGATGGCCTGGCGTACGGCGATCGATGGCAGCCAGGACGTGTCGCTGGCTCTGCGGGTGATGCAGAGGCGCAACCCTAAACTCCGCACCGACGAGTGGAAGGTGGTCGACACCGTGATGTCGGAGCTGAACACCAGGCGCATCGTTCTGATGGACCAGGTGTCAGCTGACGTCATCAGGGAGGCCGGCTACGTTCTTCACTCGGGGCTCGACACCAGCCACTTCAAGCTCCTGGAGACGGGGAAGGAGCGTGAGCATGAAGAGGCTGGGGTGGAGCCCGGCGCGGACGGGGGGGGGGGGACTCGGTGGCCAATGAGGCTGCGGGCGCCGCGGGGGCGGCGACGGGGAGGCCCCGGAGCGGGACGCGCCGCCTGGCGCTCCTGCGGAGGTGGCTCGGGACCGGTCAGAGGCGGGGGAAGTGGTGCTAGTCGGGGAGAGTTTCGCCGGGCTGCGCTGGACCCGAGAGTCGTCACCGATCCTATCGGTGGCGGGCTCGGAGGACCTGCGCGGTCTGGAGGAACTCTACCTGGAGGGCACCACTTCGCCCATGTCCTGCGACAACACGGTCCAGGAGGCGGCCGCTGATCTCAGCACCGCCAAACACTAACCGCCGTAATGGAGGGGCTAAGGTGTGTACAAATAAACTTACAACACAATAAGGCCGCCACTGCCCTTCTGGCTAGGCAGCTAAAAAGCGACAAGTTCGACATTGCTCTTATTCAAGAACCATATATTTACAAGGGAGAGATAAGAGGCTTAAATGGTACTGGCGGGACGATACTGTATATCTGCCCCGAGAGTAATATGAGGACATGTATTTATGTTAAAACCGGCATTGATGCTATGCTTCTAAATGCTTTCTGTTCCAGGGATCTGACCACGGTCAAGATCCTGAATAAAGGGGGGTAAGGCACTAGTCATCTCATCAGCCTACCTTCCCTACGAGGCGGCGGATCCCATCACCACACAACTGCGGGATCTTGCTGACTACGGCAGCCGGGCGAACACTGACCTGATCATCGGCTGCGATGCGAACGCACACCACGTCATCTGGGGAAGCTCGGATGTCAACAGAAGAGGAGAGAAGGTACTGGAATTCCTGGTAAGCTCTTCACTACAACTCTTAAATAAAGGCAATGAGCCGACATTCGTCAATGCTAGGCGAGGTGAGGTCATTGATATAACGCTAGCGTCCAACAACGCAAGTAATAAAGTTAGTTCATGGCATGTCTCTGGGGAGATTTCTTTATCGGACCATAGATATATATGCTTTAGGTATACCACTAAAATCAAAGTAGAAGTTATACTAAAACGGAATCCCAGGAATACCAACTGGTTATCGTTCAAGGATGACCTTAAGGCGGACCTGGGAAACCCCAATGGTAAGCTAAACTCTATTATTGACATAGAACTTGAAGCTGACAAAAAAAACGTGTTACAAAACACGGAGAAACTAAAAAGCCAAAAATAATAAACCTTCGAATTCAGATTTCTTATCGGATTGCAATAATCTAAACATCCAAATTATAAACAAATCAATTATTTTTGTAGTCGGTACCAGACCTGTTCGTCGCCTTGCTATTTCCTGTTTGCCCTACCCAACCATACGCAGGCTGGTCCCGACTCCAAAAATAATTGATTTGTTTATAATTTGGATGTTTAGATTATTGCAATCCGATAAGAAATCTGAATTCGAAGGTTTATTATTTTTGGCTTTTTAGTTTCTCCGTGTTTTGTAACACGTTTTTTTTTGAAGGCGGTTTTATTTTTTGTTAAAAAGTTAATTTATTTGTTGATTTTTAGTGGTTCCTAGTGATATTATATGTATCAGTCCGAATATATGTACAGTAGTGAAAGAATTGTCCTTTAACTCCTAACCATTGAGGAGTTGACCTTCCATCATCAGCTCAGCCACATAAAATTATTACCATCAGGCGCAAATACTGGTGCACCTTTAAAAAATACACAAAAAACATTACATGTGCCTATAACATTTGAAGAGTTCCCTCGATTTCTCCAAGATCCCATCATCAGACCACGACTTGGTGCCAATGGGACCATCTCGGGGTTATACCCGTTCGATCAAAAAAAAAATTTTGAAAATCGGTCTACGATTCTCGGAGATATCGAGTAACATACATACAAAAAAAAAAAAAAAAAAAAAAAAATTCAGTCGAATTGAGAACCTCCTCCTTTTTTGAAGTCGGTTAAAAATAGGGCAAGCCGTCCATACGGCTTGGACAAATAACTGCCCGGAAAAGAAAATCCTGGCGAAGAAGGTACCCTGGTGGAATCCGGAGATAGCAAAACTCAGGAAAGAAACTAGGGCTGTCTTCAACGATGCCAAAAGAAGTAATGATTTTGAGCTCTACGCGCGAAAACTCACAGAGTATAGCAAGGCAGTGAGGAAAGCGAAAAGGAAAGCGTGGAAAAACCACTGCGATCAAATCGGTTCCATTCCGGAAGGCATGAGACTCACGAAGGCACTAGCCACAACGAAGTCAGTCCCACTCACCTCTATTAGAAGGAGTGATGGTGGAATGACTGAAACGGGGCTAGAGACCCTCAAGGTGATGTGTGCCACACATTTTCCAGGCTCGATAATAAATCAGAGTGTACCAGACGATGAACCAATTAGTGTTACGGAACAGTGCACTCGCACGACCAGGCATAATTGGGACACGTCGAAAAAGGTAGTAGACCACAACAAAATACAATGGGCATTATCGACATTTCAGCCATATAAAGCCCCGGGGCCAGATGGAATCTACCCCATACTACTACGAGAAGGCGCTAACGTACTTATACCCCACTTGAGTAGACTGTACAAAGCGTGTATTGCCTTCGGACATGTACCACGTGCATGGAGGTTAGTAAAGGTAACATACTTGCCCAAACCAGGCAAAGAGGATTACACAGAAGCCAAATCATATAGGCCCATAAGTCTATCATCATTTCTCCTTAAAACTTTGGAGAAACTGGTGGACAGACACATCAGGGATGGTCCGCTCAAGAGACATCCACTACACCGCTTGCAATGTGCATACCAGCCGGGCAAGTCCACGGAGACAGCACTACACCTGGTGACAACTAGAGCGGAGCAGGCCATAGAAAACAAAGAACTATGTCTTGCTGCATTTCTGGATGTCGAAGGTGCCTTTGATCGCACCACATATGGTGCAATCAATAATGCTGCACTCAAACATGGCATAGAACCTACCATCTGCCGCTGGATAGGTAATATGTTGAACAGCCGGCTAATTAAGTCCTCCCTCATGGGGGAAGAATTACTAGCCACAGCAACAAAAGGTTGTCCACAAGGTGGGGTTCTCTCTCCGACTCTATGGAGCCTGGTAGTGAACTCACTTTTGGAAGAACTAAATAGGGGCCCAGTATATACAGTGGGTTATGCAGATGATTTAGTGATACTCATAAACGGGAAATTCCCGGGAACGGTGTCAGAAATCATGAATACAGCACTGAGGCAAGTGGAGAGGTGGTGTAACCACCAACAACTCTCCATCAATCCAGGCAAAACAGTGGTAGTACCGTTTACCAGGAAAAGGGCCCTTACTGGCATGGAGCAACTAAGGCTCTATGGAAGGGTACTTGAACTTTCCAATGAAGTGAAATATCTAGGGGTAACACTAGACAAAGAACTGAACTGGAAAAGACACGTCGAACTGACCACAGCCAAGGCACTTAGAGTGTTTGGAATGTGTAGGTCAGCTTACGGCAAAACATGGGGTTTAAACCCAAAGGTACTAAGGTGGATCTACACCATGATGGTGAGACCTATAATCCTGTACGGAAGCCTGGCCTGGTGGCCAAGGACATTACTGAGCACATGCAAGGATGTCCTCATGAAGGTACAAAGGACAGCATGCATGGCTATAACGGGTGCGTTCAGAACGACGCCAACAGCAGCATTGGAGGTACTATTGGATCTCCCGCCGCTACATCTAGTGATACAGTCTGAGGCACTGAAATCGCTACACCGGCTGGCTTTAACAGGCCTCTGGAGCGATAGCATGCCGAAGACTAAACACACAAGCATGGAATACAACAATTCTATGGGAAGGCTGATGAGTATGGGCTGCGACAAAATGCAACCGAAATTCATCTTCCACAAAAACTTCAAAACCAAAGTCCATACTAGAGCCGAATGGAAGGAGGGTCTGGAGACACCCACCCCTGATGACAACACCATCATCTGGTATACAGACGGGTCCAAGATGGCATCTGGTACGGGCGCAGGCATTTATGCAAATGACTACAGTGGTAGTATCAGCATGGGCAATTATGCCACGGTCTTCCAAGCCGAGACATATGCAATAATTGCCTGTGTACATGAGAATATAGTTAGACAAATCCAAGGTAAGACTATCTATATACTCAGCGACAGTCAAGCGGCACTCAAAGCCTTCACATCGCCCAGAGTTACCTCTAGACTGGTATTAAACGGCATCCAAGCTCTTAACAAGCTTGGAAGGCAAAACAAGGTGCAACTGGTATGGATACCGGGGCACGAAGGCTTCATTGGCAATGAAAACGCTGATGAACTTGCCAAGGCCGGATCTGAAGACAACTTCATAGGTCCGGAACCTTATGTGGGCCTTTCACAAGGAACCAT